>NC_133532.1:34065835-34392835 GCF_048544455.1 Silene latifolia
ACTCTATCGAGTGCCACCCATAACTCAAAACACAAGATAACTTTGGCACGTATTCCTAAGGACTAATACTGCTCCGAAGGTCAGTCAATGCTGGTTAACGTGTCCCAAAAAGGGCGGGTATTACAGTCTTCCCCCCCTTAAAAAGAACTTCGTCCCCGAAGTTCAACTCATCCTCCCCCACCCATAAGACAAGGAACCAAGGTCGACATCACTGTTCTCCCGACACAGGTCACTATTCTCTAGAAGCATTACCCACTACGTCATCATCATTATGTCCGACACACCACATACCCCAACTTCTACAACCCACAACTTGAATTACCAACTCACAACACGTACCAACACGACCAACGACTATACTATTACTCCAAGTATTTAGCCACGTAACTACGAGATTATACTTTCACTTGCACACAACTACCAACATCAAACATGTCACACAACGATCCTATTACACTGCGTGATTCAAGCATTTTATTACCGTTCTCGACATACTTATCTCTTTATGACTATCTCGTCATTGTAAATTACTCAACTTTTACTTAAACATACAAATTAATCATCAAATGATTAAAACAAATACAACTTCATGCTAGCAATATAACAGAGGCAATAGCAAACATTACAAACAAACAACAAAATTATTATAATATACAACAAAAATTATTATATTATCGGCCTTTTTACTTTGCGACATTACTCTTCCCCTAAAAAAGGAACTTCATCCCCGAAGTTCACCACCGAATTATTACTCACATTATTTAAAGCTTACCTCTTGTCATATAACCAACACAAACAATGCCTTATGGACATTACTCCTTAATCACCCAAACGTTAATTCATAAGTCATTTGCTGCTTTATTCAAACACTTAGCCACAGTTACGAATGCATGTATATATCAATTGTATATGTATATAGGGAATACACACTCCGGTAAAATATAACTAGTAGCCAAAGAGGATGTAAAATGAATGCAATAAGAACCAACTTCTACTTGCACTATTCGTTATGAAAACGCATCCAAAACCCAAACACGACTTCCAACATATGAAATTAACGGTTCAAACATGTTACTAATCATGAACAACCATATTAAACATCAAAACATGTAATGATATAACCATTAAAACAATTTTAATTAACGAAATATGCCTGTAACAATGCCACTTGATCGAGTATATAGGGTACTCGATCGAGTTGGCCCTACTCGATCGAGTGTCTTAGATACTCGATTGAGTAGCCTCAAATCAGAATACTCCACCCCCGTCACACCTGCAGCTACTCGACCGAGTGAGGGGCACTCTGTCGAGTCGCCACAGGTCAAAATCCTCAAAATCTTCCTGTCATAACACCATATATATATAAAATATCACATAAGCGTGAGTCGGGATGACAACCTGTAGACACCTCGTTTCTGCACCTCCCGCAAACCACCCGGTGATGATTGGGCCGCATGTTTGATTCGCGGAACGATTTGTGACAGTTCGTAAGATTATCATCAAGTGTTTGCTCAAATATTAATGTCGACCTCTTAGTTGTCATCTACGTCCTAATACGGTCGTTTTGGCAGTAATTAGAGTACATTCGGAGTCCGGGTCAAAAACCGTCTCCATTTTCTGATAACTGTTAAATCCCGAGTCAGAATGTTCTGGAATGTTCCGGATATTTCTATTCCATATTTCATAAGTTTTATCTTTTGGCAAATAATATCCCGTAATATTCATAAGATAATCGAATTATTTCCGTCCTACCATAACTCAAACGCGGAAATCTTTCTTCAGAGGAAACCTCACGGGAATAGACGCAAGCCAGTCTTGCGCCTCTTCCAAGAGACGCGATGATCGCCGCGCCTCTTCCCAGGCCCTTCTTTGCATGATTTACGTATCTTTTTTATATCTTTCCGAGATTCACTTCCAAAGAGTCTCCGAAACCCTATTCCTTCACGTGATTAGTATAAATAGGAGCTTTCGTTCCTCATATTTCTCACGCGAGTGTCCGCCCTTCTCTTCTCCCTTTGCATTCTAGACTTCGTTCTTACTAATTGGCGCCTACGTGCTTGGACTTCCGACCACGTAAGCTCGGATCTTTCCGGGTACCAGCCTCTCCGTTGCATGACCGACCAATTTGACCAACTACACTCAATCAACCTTAAATTAATCAATCGTTTTCCTCTTACGAGGGCACTCTCTTTGCATTCGCGTCGAGCATTCACTAGTCGATATCTTAGTTCATCTCGTTCCGTCAACATGTAAGTCTGAGGGTGTATAATCCTTATTTATTTATTGTATTTTTTATTTATCGTATCACCATTGTAAGATTTATGTCGAAAATACCGTTAAAACCGATTTCTAAAACCCTTTGTTAAAACCTGTTTTTTCGGATTTCCAGTAGACAAACGTCGAGAAAAGACGCAGCAACTGCTGCGCCTCTTCGAAGGAGCGCAGTTCCTGCTGCGCCTCTTCGTGGCTGCCGCGATTCTCGCTTCTTTTCTTCTTCCTAAATCCTCGTAATTCGTTCTTGTTCGTATTTGATTTGTATTTGTTTGTTCTTTAATTCTTTCACATGATAGTTTAATAATCACATGTATATTAATCATCATCATTAACTTGTTTTAATCATCATAAGTCCGACTTAAATCCTAAATAATCCAATATTTACGGGTTTTCGTCATTAAATTCAAACCCGGATTTTAGAGATTCAATTTGTTCATATTGGGTTTCTGGGATTCGTCATTGATATAGTTTGCATCTGTTTATTCACATATTCATTGTATATTCGTCATATATCGTCATATTTAACCTAGTTAATTGATTTCAATAGAGGACTCATTCATTAACATCGTTCCTTCATGTAATTAATTCGTTTGCATCGTCTCATGCATGTTTTACTGTTTTTATGACTTGTTCGTACATAATTAATGCATTAAATCACTTTCATCCGAGTCAATAATCTAATCGATCCATAAAATTAATAATTAACATTAACGATTTGCGATTCGGCTCACGGCAGAACTCTTTGGAACAGACATGCAAGAATGCTGCGCCTCTTCCGAGGGCGATCGTCTGCTTTGTTCGAGGATGAGTTCGCCTCTCGAACTCCTTTTACGCCTTGACGTAATTAATTAGGCTACGTATTAATTAACTATTACGTGTAATATCACGCTAATTCCTGTTCGTTTATTTCATTAATTTTATTCTTTTATTCTTTTATTTCTTTTCTCAAATTATCCGTTTTAGCGGTATTTTCGACATAAATCGCCTATTCCATTGTAATTAATGTAATTTTCATTATTGTAATTTATATTTGTTGTAATTATTGTAATTTTTATTGTTTGTATGTTTCTCACATGTAAATGAACATTAAATTCCTACTTCGACCCAATTGTATGCTAATTAATTGTCAACCGACTTAGTTAAATTCTCACATGTTAGGATTAAAACTTGGATGTTGCATCGCATGCATATAATCGACGATATATCAAGTACGAATAACTTCCCTAATCATTAGTAGAGGCCGCTATCGAGGCGGGCGGGATTAGGTGTTCGATCAAAAGAGCTTCCTAATACGTACCCTCACCCCTTACTCCAGATCTCCGTGAGCACCCGTGTTCATTGGCATCCACGAGAGTCATTCTAGACATAGAATGCTAAGGGTAACGATTGCTTAGTGTTCATGTCACTACTTTGTGTCTTGACATGACATGAGGTATTCGAACGGTTCCAATTTCCCATAAAAATTGGTGGCGACTCCATACAAAATGCAAACGCTTGTTCCCCGTTTCTCACCAAGCGCCCCCGTGGGCGGCCTGCTGTCCACAGTTTGGCGACTCCGCTGGGGATAATACACATACGTGTAGCCAAGGGTGAAACTTGAACAAGGTTAGGGAATAGTTTGTACGAGACAATTGTCGGTTTTCATAACTCGGTCTTCCTAGACCGTTTATTCGGCCTTCCTAGGCCCAACCCAACCCATTCGACCAATCGTCCCGTCTAAACGGTCCTAATTCTTATTTGGGCCTAAGGATGGATAGCGATTGACGTCATCCATACCATGATGCTTACTCTTGTTTGTATCAAGGGCCTTCACTACTTGAGGAAATGGACTAGGAATCGGCCTTACTCTTGTTTGGCACGAGCCTCTCCACAGACTTCGGGTTTGATGGTTCGGTATGGCAACCCACCCTTTAAACCAAATCCCTTTTAAATGCACTCAGCATCCCGTTATAATGCTTGTATAAATGTGTAAACCTTACTTGATCACCACTTCTAAACAAAACTATGACGAATTTTCAAAAAAAATCAAAATCCTCATTTTCAAACAAGAATTTCGAAAATAGGCCTTTAATTAGCGCAAAATCCGGTCAAGACTCTGTCCATTTGTCGCGTCAAAATCCGGGCCACAAGCCCATTTCAAAACCTCACTTCGAGTCCACTCCTACAACTACACTACAGTTGACTAGGACACACATTTTCAAAGACCTTGTCTTTCTTCAAAACTCACTCAACACAAGTGGCACACACCCACTTCACGAGTCAAAAATTTTCCTCTTTTAGCAAGTGTGATAGAATGGTCGATCGTGTTTTGATTCGTCGCCGATCTCTTATCCAGTTTCCAAGATGCCTGGGTCAAGTGATGAAACGAACCTCCAGCAAATTCAAGAAAGTAATGATCGAATCCTAGCCGCGATAACCCAAATGCAAATCACTCAAGAACAAACCTATGACCGCCTTGAACTTATCGAAGGCCGTATCTTTGATGTGGAGGGAAGGTTGCCTCCCCTTAAAGGTGAAGTACTACAATTTTCCGATGACGAGTCTAAAGATGAGAATCCTGCCCTAGGGACAAACCGCAATGGTGAGAAGAGACTCCAATACCTAGAGGAGCAATTGATGTACCTTAAGGGGGATGACATCTATAGGGAAAACAATCGCAAGTATGAAGCCGTCAATTCCAAATTGCCCACTAACTTTAGCATGACGGATATCCCTAAGTTTAAAGGACATGAGAACCCTTTGAACCACATCCGCGCCTTCAAGGACTACATGTCTATCAAAGGCATCAAACCCGAGATGTTCTTAAGGATCTTTCCTTCATCTCTTGACACCATCCCAAAGCAATGGTTCTACACTTTAGATCACAAAAAGGTCGCTACTTGGGAAGACGCCGCGATCGAGTTCTCGAAACAATACGCGGATAATGCCGAGATCCAAGTCAACATGCGTACTCTAGAGGTTCTTACCCAAAATGACAAAGAAGGATTCACCGACTTCCTAAGTAGGTGGAGGAAGACTAGTACTCAACTAGTTGAACGCCCGGATGAGGCTACTCTTGTGGAAAAGTTCGTGGATAATCTGAAGCCCATATATGCCAACCATTTGAGATATCAAAACATTAAGACTTTCAAGGACTTAACTGTGCTAGGGACACGGATTGAAGATGACATCCGTAAAGGACTCTTGTCCAAAACGGTAGGTCGAGGATATGAAGGGTCCACAAGTCGTTCATACGGCTCTACTAGCAAGACCGACGAAGTTAACCTTCTCGAGCCATCCAAGAAAACCAGCCCACCAAGGAAGTTCACAAACCTTGGGGATACGTACTCCAACGCTCTAAAAAGGCTAATGAAGCAAGGAAAACTCCAACCCATTGGACCTACTCCCGAACCCGAAAAGAAGTCCAAGTTCTGGGATGAAAACTCCTACTGTGAATACCATAGGGGCAAAGGGCACGACACAGAAAAATGCTACAAGTTGAAACACGTGCTTCAAGATATGATCGAAGATGGTCGACTTCCAATTCCACCAGGAGGTAAGCCCAACAACACTCAGAATCCTCTTGGAGTTCTAGTGATTACAAGTGACGAATCTACCTTAGATTGCTCACACCTCATTTCTCCCACCGAAAATGAAATTCATGCAATTGAGAAAGAAAGGCTCTACTCTACTATCTCCCCTACCATCTCCGACTTCATCGCATGGGCAAGGAGTGTAGATAGACAAGTGTGGGAACTAGAAAACATGGTAACGGCTTTGAGCCATCCCAATGCAATGCCTAAAGAACGTGTACCATTGATCTTCTCTCAAAATGCCACTATGCAAGAAGTAGTCACCGTGGTCGATAAACTAGTCGATCAAATCATACGACTAGAAAGTGATATCATGAGAATGAAGGAACTAGCTGCAATCAATGGGGTTTGGGCCGATGATGATGAAGACGAATACCTCATTGAAAACTCCTTAGTCAAGGAAATAGTCCAAAATAGTGAAGACCAAGATGTGGATCACCTAACTCGTTCGGGTCGCCCATATCAAAGCACTACTCAAAACGGTCCAACCAATGTCATCACACCAAATGACAACGAAGACGACCCCACTGATCATTTGCTCAAGCAATTACAGAAAACCAAGGCTGATCTTTCAGTCTGGCAACTAGTGGCAAGCTCATTTCCGCATCGCCAAGCTTTACTGCAAGCTTTGGCCAAATTGAATGTTGCACATAACTCCACTCCTGAAGATGTAGTCAACTTGGTCTTCCAAGAATCACCGAGGCTAAGTAATCCTATTATTTTCTCAGATGAAGACTTGCCACCTTTTGGCGCTAGTCACAACCTTGCTCTATACATCACCATCATTTGTCTAAAGAAGAACGTGCCAATGACTTTGGTAGATGATGGCTCCGCGGTCAACGTCATACCCCTCAAAACGGCATACAAACTAGGCATGAAAGAGTCGGATTGGACTCCCACAAATCAAGGTGTACGGGCATATAACGGTACACGACGAAAAGTGGTTGGACTTGCTAGCCTAACCATAGCCACGGGACCAATCGAACGAAAAGTTAACTTCCAAATAGTGGACATCGAAGCTTCATTCAACATACTTCTGGGAAGGCGTTGGATTCACGCTTCCAAAGCGGTAACATCCACCCTTCATCAAAAGATCAAGATCCCACTAAATGGCAAAGTTGTGACGATCACTTCGTCACCCATCAAGGCAATAATCGAGAAGCAATCAAACAATCAAGTCCTTGCGGATCCCATATACGAACTTGGGGGCTTCCAAAGTGTGAACGTCATAGAAAGTGAGTTGGCACCCTTATACTATAATCCCTACTCCAACTTGGTGGTCAACCACATACTCAAATCCCAGGGATACTTCCCTGGAATGCCTTTAAACCCAATTCGGAAGAACACCTTCGCACCATACAAGAAAGGTAACTCGACAAGGATACCACTTGGACTAGGATACAAACCCACAACTGAAGAAGTTCTCGAAATGCTCGCTCAAGTCCAAAATCGCAAACACGTGGGAGTCCAAATGAGACCGTATCTCCCCACTCTAAATGGATACTTCGTTCAAGAAGGAAGTTCAGAACTCTTTCATGGATTTCCCGAACCTTGGCATTATCTTGAGAGGAAGTTAGCCGGAATCGAGATCTTTCATGATTGCTACTTCATTCCTCCCGAAACGGTTCCTACCGTCAAAACCCGTCAAGCACCTTGCTTCGACGAACAAGCTGTTAGCCTATTGTTCGGAGAAGACCGATTCATTAGGGCCGCGCAGGATGAGATCATTACTATGATACTTCAGGACGATCGCTTCAACCCCACCGCGTTGATCACAGAAATCGACACAAAGCAGCAGAAAGGATGGAGAAAATCTATCAAATGGACCAACAACCAAGGAAGGCTCTTCAAGCTCACTCACTCGGAGAAGGAGAGATGTTCAAAGGAGAACCAGAAGACGACGAGTTCGAGTCGGAGTCGGAGACGGAGTCGAGTCGAGTCTAGAGGAGTCATTAGAGAGTCTACTCGTTGTCATCCCCACTCCCTTCGTTTCTCCTAGCTTAGCCTCGAGTAGTCACGGTAGTTCGGGAATGCCCCATTCATGTCCTTTGCCGCCACCGACCATGGATCAGTTGGCTTTTTTGTTTTCGACTTTACTCAAATCTTAATATGAATAAATCAGTTCGCTTACTCTTTGTGTTCTTTCCAGTGCAATTCTGTTTATGATGATACTGAGGATGACCAAGACCCAGACTTAACCGAAATACCTCCCTACGTAGCCAAAGAAATATTACAAGAAGGGGAAGGGGGACCAGTAATAGAAGATACCGAACCCATCAACGTAGGAACCGAATTAGAACCCAAAGAACTTAGGATAGGGACTACCTTGAGCTCTACCGAAAGGGCCGATTTCATAGACCTCCTAAATGAATTCAAAGACGTTTCGCTTGGTCCTACAAAGACATGCCAGGGATCGACGGGGATATCGCCGAACATAGGATTCCGATTAAGCCAGGTTTCAAACCGTGAAACGAAGCTTCGACGAATGAGAACAGAATGGGCTCTAAAGATTAAGGAAGAAGTTGATAAGCAATTCAAAGCCGGGTTCATCAAAGTTTCCGAGTATTCTGACTGGGTAGCCAACATAGTACCTGTGCCCAAAAAGGATGGGAGAATCCGTGTTTGTGTTGACTTTAGGGATTTAAACAAAGCGAGTCCAAAAGATGACTTCCCTCTACCTCACATTGACATATTGGTGGACAATACTGCAGACCACGCATTACTATCCTTCATGGATGGATATGCGGGTTATAACCAAATCAAGATGGCCATAGAAGATATGCACAAGACCGCATTCGTCACCCAATGGGGAACATATTGCTATACAGTAATGCCGTTCGGATTGATCAACGCCGGAGCTACATACCAACGCACCGCAACTACACTCCTACATGACATGATGCACAAAGAAGTGGAGGTATATGTAGATGACATGATTGTCAAATCCAAGGAAAGAGAGGGACACATTGCAAACCTTCGCAAGTTCTTCGCAAGGCTACGAAAGTACAACATGAGACTCAATCCTCAGAAATGCACATTCGAGGTAACATCCGGAAAACTCCTGGGATATGTCGTTAGTCAACGCGGTATAGAAATAGATCCCTCAAAAATCAAAGCTCTGATCGAAATGCCACAACCTCAAACAGAAAAAGAAGTCAGAGGATTCCTGGGAAAAGTACAATACATAAGTCGATTCATATCGAAACTTACCATGATCTGCGAGCCTATCTTCAAGAAACTCAAGAAAACAGACCACACCATGTGGGATGATGATTGTCAAAAGGCGTTTGACCGAATAAAGGAGATATTGGCTAAACCACCAGTGCTCATGCCGCCACAACGAGATCAACCTCTTGGTTTATATCTCACAGTAGCTGAAACTGCCATGGGAGCTATGCTGGTTCAAACCGTAGGAAGTGAAGAAAGAGCTATTTACTATCTAAGTAAGAAGTTCTTGGAATATGAGTGCAAATACTCGCAACTCGAAAAGACATGCCTCGCTCTTGTGTGGGCGACGAAGAAGCTACGTCACTACATGCTTAGATACTCCGTCAAGATATATTCCAAAATGGATCCAGTCAAATACCTCTTCGAGAAACCCGTCCTCAACGGACGTCTTGCAAGGTGGACTACGATGCTCTTTAATTCGACCTCAAATATGTGCCACTAAAGGTCATAAAAGGTCGCGCCGTCGCCGAATTCTTCGCAGAAAATCCTATCAACGACACACAAACCATAGATACTTGGTCATTTCGCGACGAGGATATACTTCAAACAGACGTAGACTCTTGGGATCTATACTTTGATGGAGCATCAAATTTAAGAGGATTCGGAATAGGAGTGTTGCTCATTTCTCCTGAAGGTGAGCATACACCGATCGCAGTCAAACTCGACTTCGAGGTGACAAACAACGCTGCAGAGTATGAAGCCTGTCTCATCGGACTACAAGCGGCAGTAAGCTTAGGCATCAAAAACCTCCGAGTACATGGGGATTCATCACTGATCATCAACCAAGTTACAGGATCCTGGAAAATCCGAAGCGAAAGCCTCGCACCCTATCAGGCTAGGATAGACCAAGTGGCTCAATTCTTTGATCACGTAACCTACTTACACCTACCTCGAGAGGAAAATCAATTTGCAGACGCTCTTGCGAAACTCGCATCTTTGATAAATATGCCAGATCACATGGTGGAAATGCCTTTGTGTATCGAACGACGATCAGAACCGGCTTACGTCCATCAAATCACCGATGAAGAAGAAATCGCACAGGAACCCTGGTTCCAAGCGATCCTGAATTTCAAGCTCAATGGTACCTATCCACCGGATATGGACAAAAGGGGACAACGTGCTATACGCCTATTAGCTTCCCAATACATTCTGATGCAAGGAGAATTATACAAAAGAACACCTCTTGGTGTAGTCCTACGTTGCCTTGATCATTCACAGGCACGAAAGGTGATGGAAGAAGTCCACGACGGAGAATGCGGTCCTCACATGAGTGGGCCCATGATGGCAAAGAAAATCACACGTTTAGGGTATTATTGGACCACAATGGAATCTGATTGCATCAAATACGTGAGACATTGCCACAATTGCCAAATCTTCGGGAATGTACAACATGTCCCTCCTTCGTTGCTATACACGATGACATCTCCTTGGCCATTCTCCGCATGGGGAATTGACATAATCGGGAAGATAACCCGGTAGGAACAGGGAGGTCTTTGTTTCATTCTAGTAGCAATTGACTATTTCACCAAATGGGTCGAAGCGGCTTCCTACACTGCTCGTACGGCTAAAAATGTGGCAAAATTCATACAAAACAACATCATCTGTCGATATGGTTGCCCACATGAGATCATCAGCGATAATGGGTCACACTTCCAAGCCGAAACCGAGCAATTGCTGGCCAAATATAAGATTAAACATCACCACTCTTTGCCCTATAGACCACAGACTAACGGCGCGGTAGAGGCGGCAAACAAGAACGTTGTCACAATTCTCAAGAAAATGACTGACAACTACAGAGATTGGCCAAGCAAGATACCCTTTGCTTTATGGGGATATCGTACATCAGTTAGGACGCTCACTGGGGCTACTCCTTTCTATTTGACCTACGGCATGGAGGCCGTACAACCAGTCGAGCTAGAAATACCATCCTTGCGTATTCTACTCGAAAGTCAAATCCCTGAAGCCGATTGGAAGAGGGATAGATATGAAGAACTCATCCTCCTGGATGAACGTAGGCTACGCGCCTTACATAATGTCCAAACATATCAAGCACGTATCAAATGAGCTTTCAACAAAAGAGTTAGGCCAAGAAACATCAAAGAAGGAGACTTAGTACTCAAATCGGTTAGAGCTCTTTTACCTGTCGACCCAAGGGGAAAATTCAAACCAAATTGGGCCGGACCATACCTAGTCAAGTCCATACTCCCAGGGGGTGCGGTTAGAATCACAGACCTAGATGGGAATGAGTTTTCAAACCCCACAAACCTTGACCAACTGAAACGATACTATGCCTAGAATAGGACAAAAACGCGCCTCGCGTGAACCCATGTGTCGCTCTTATGGCACTAAAAAAACGGCCCCTGGCCAAGCTGAAATAAGCTAAGTGTCACTATGCTCTTGCATTTTGACAAGATTGCCATCCTCATATCATTAAATAAACTAAATTCGCACCTTGAGAACAAGCAAAAGCTCATGCTTATTCTCTATGTTCATTACAAGCTCTTGCTTCGAACAATTATTCTTTTACATTTACTTGAACTACGCGCAAGGGTTTGATTTCACTTTTTTAAGTGAATACGTAGGCAATCCTTCACGGGATTCAACCCAATATACCTAAAATGTAAATAGAAGGACATTTGCATTGCATTTGAAATTCGACAAGAATAATAAAAGAAAATCACAGTGGTTTCATAACCATTTAACCTTTTTTATTTCATTCGCTTTCTAAATAATAATAGTACGCTACATAATAAAAATAGAATAGGCTAGGATTCTAAAAATCCCTCCTTTTTATTACAACAATAATAATAATAATCAAATAATAAATAAGGACTTGGGCTATTCCTCCATCTTCCCCTTGCCCTTGTCATTTTTGTCATATTTCTTGTCACGACCTCGAGCCGGGCGCTCTTGCACCACTTCAGACCTAATCACCAACGGTCTTTCTCGAGGCCTGACTCTTCCATTCTTGCCAACCACCATTTCCGCAACAGGAGTAGTCTTTGATTTCTTCGAAGGATGAATGACCTGAAATCCAGCTTCTTCTTCTCCTTCTGTCAGATGCTTCTCCTTCTCCTTCTCTCCTTCGCGCACCTTGTAGTCAACAGGCTCGCGTTTCCTCGATCTCTCGCGTTCTTCCGAAGTTGCGGCCTTTCTCCACCTCAGATAGGAATCCGACACCCAAAAAGCATTGGCGGAGAAACTCAAGAACCACATGTTCCTTTGGGCCCATTTGATAGCCCACTCTCTTCGGCTCTCGGTGGTAAGCGCTACAACGATCATGGAACAGTATCAAGCCTCGGGATAGTCCGCTTCAAACCAACTTGCCTCATCAATCTTTCCGGAAAGATGCACACCATGAACTCCAATCCCGGAATGCGCTGGGACCTAGTGGGATCCAAAGAAGACACTCCAAAGTGATGGACTTGAGGTGCCACCACGGTACGACCCACCTGATCAACGGGCCATCATCATTCTTGACTTGTTCTTCCAATAGTCACGGACCGAGTGAAATCCACCATGTATAACCGCGTCCTCATCGCAATCATACGGGAATGATAGGAAAGTGCATGAACTGGGGGCTCGAGCAGTCGGAGTCGTTCCATAAGCCAAACCTACCAAAAGCAGGTATTAGACACCAAACGAAAACGAAAAAAAAAAACGAAAAAAAAAAAAAAAAACGAAAAAAAAAAAAAAAAAAAAAAAAAAAAAAAAAAAAACAAAAAAAAAAAGGAAGAAAAAACGAAAAAAAAAAGTGTCTTTTACCTGTAAGATAACGGGACTCCCCGAAAATGGAAGATCGCGGTTGGATTTCCTATTATCCAAACCCAAGATAATCTCCCCTAAGCACAAGCAAGTGGGCTCTCGCAGACTCCATTTGCTCAACAAGACCCAAAAGACGGGGATCACCTCGCAAATCTTCATCAACGTGTCCATGGAAGACATACACATGAAGCAAACAAAAGCCAAATGCTCTCCTCCTAGCAACATAAGAGACAGTGGAGTCAGCCCTGTTGATGAATCGGTCTACAAAGTCCAGCATTCTCACGCCTTTCGGGGTAACTAAGCGATCCACCTCGAGTCTAGTCAATCCAAGCAGGTCTCTGAATTTTGTCTTATACCCTTGTGAAGTGGAAGGAATGGCAGGTAGATGCTCGGGGTCCCACCCACCAATAGCAGCAATTTCCTCCGGAAAAGGACAAATATCGCCACCTGGGAACGCGAAAACATGACAATTTGGGTCCCAGTAGTCAAGACAAGCATCCAAGAACGGTTTTACAACCTTAATGAGTTTCAAACTCAATAGAGACCCAAGGTTATGAGCACCCATGTCGTGCTTCTCAAATTTCGAGAATTCATTAGTCCATTCCTTCAAGCGGATCTCCAAAGTATTCATGATGACAATTTTCTCTTGAAAATTTATTTCGGGAGTTTTTATGTGGATTAACGGAGAAGAGACGGAAGAATTATATGATTTAAAGCTTCGTCGACGCTTCCCTTTATACTAATTGTTGTTTCCAAAAATCCGCCAGAAGAGACAAGCTTGGGAACAGGCGCAGCTCTCTGCTGCGCCCATTCAAAGGGACGCGGACTCATCTTGCGCCTCTTCCCTGACTCACTTTCTGCGATTTCAGCGTTTGGATCTTTCCTAATTCTATAACGAATAATTTCCTATTCCTACGGGATTTTATTTTGGTAAATACGAGCAATTTACCATGTTTCATGTTTCCTAAATTCGCGGGCACACATTTCGAGGCGACGTCGACACCTTCGCCATTTTCATCGCACTTATTTCTTCTTTTTATTATTATTCTAATTCATTTATTTATTCTTAGGAAATAAATTCCATTTTAATTTCATTTTTTTTTAAGAAGTAATTTTCTTTTATTTTCATTTTTTTTAACAAATTTCAACATTTTCACTTCTACACTTACAGATTTCTCTTTTTTTTCTTTTTTTAGGGGGTAACCCTCCCTACCGTCCGGTCATTTCCGACAAATTTTTTGCATTTTTGCATTTTTGTCCTTTTGAGTCTCATTTTTGCGCTAATTAAGACCATATGTGTATAAAATGTATGCTTTTGCGTGATTTCTATGTAAATTTCGGCAAAGACACGACGGCGTAAACCGTTGTCTACCAAACTGTTCAAGAACTAACTGCGGTAGTACAAGCAACACAACTCAGAAAGCAAAGGCACTCAGGCCATCATATATACAAATGTACAAAGCAAGCGGGGCTTGCGCCCGAATCAAGTCCAAAGTCCAGTAAGGCGGGGCTTGCGCCCAAACAAGTCCAAAAATGTTCAAAATCGATGTACAAGTCTACGAACTACGCAGACTCTCTGCTGGGCACCCTCCAACTCAAAGAACCCTCGCCGTAAGAGCAGCAATCTCGGCGTCCCGAAACTCGAGCTCCCTCGACAAGCGAGCCGTCTCCTCCCGAGACCGGGTCGGCTCTCGCTCCACTCACGACCACTGACAGAAATAAATTGGCTCATGTCAATCAATTCAAACAAAACTGAAAATCAAAAATCAAAAGAAATCAAATGAGGTTCATACCTGATGACCTCGACCACCGACGAGTGCCTCAATGGCGGTAGCTCGTAGCCGGTTGGCCACCCTCCATAGTGCCATGAACCGAGATGGCGCGACCTGCATTTCAAAAGAAATTCTCAGTAAAGTGAACAAATTCAATCAAACGTGTTCTTACACGAAAGGTATATAAGCTGGAGGCTCACCCTCCGAATCAGATGCTACCAGTCGTCTAGGCCAGCATCCGTCACAGCTACGTCGAAGTCACGCAACTCAGAGATCGTCGTCCTCCCAGTCGCGTCAGTGTACTCAAGAGTCTCGGGGTACACTGGGGGCTCGATGCCCGCCGCCTCAACCTCCTGCAAAGACAAATAGCTCTCATTAATCGATGATCTTTCATCGTAATTCTCAAAATCAAATCAAGAAAAGTAAAGGATACTCACCACTACTGGCCAGTACGCCAACCTCCCGTAAAGGAACGCCGAGTAGTCCTCGCCGAGCGAGAAGAAGGTCGTCGCCATCGGCACCGGCCAAGTCCGCCTCCCTCTCGGCCTCGGTAGGCTCCCCGAACATCGTCCTCGGAGGGTCGATGGGAATCGTCAACGCTCCCGAGAGCACCGACGAGCCAAACGCTCGCCGGATACCACACGGGACCCATCGACGTCCACAACAACAGACTCGGGCTCCTAGGTCGAAGGACCTCAGCGACAAAAGGAGGCGCTCCAGCGTACTCCGCCCAAGGTCTGGGCACCCACTGCGACAAGTAAAGGCAAAGATCATTCCTATGATCAATTAAAAGCAAAAGAAATATAAATGAACACGAGTGGGATACTCACGCTGCTCAGCTGAAGGGCGTTCACATCCCGCCGGTAGACATTGTGAGAAGAGCGCTTGCTCTTCGTCCGGCACATCACCCAATCCCTTACCACGGGATAGGCCTTCTCCAGCGGCTCTGTCCTCTTGGGCGCGAGACTCGGGAAGTAAGAGTACACCCATGCCTATAAAACAGAATAATCAATAACGATCTTTCGTAATTCGATAAAGAAAAGAATTTGCTTTGGTCTAAAGGAAGGTTCATACCTCCAACAAGTAGTCCGGTCCGACGGCGCCGGGAGAAGTCCCCTTCTCCATCAACTCCGGACGAACCATGGCCCCCATGAAGCGGATGAGGACCGCAAAACCAGCGATGACCCGGTCCCGGCGCCCTAGGGAACTCGGGTCGAAAGAAAGGGAAGAAGCTTCGTCGATAGCCTCTCGCCCTTGTCTCTGAGGTAAATCGAAGGGGAACCACCAAAGCCACAGACGAGCTCTCGCTCGGCGGTACAAGGAGGAGGAGCAGTCTCCCTCCCATCGATCGTCACCGACTCAGGGGTCTTCCCGCAAAGTAGTCTCGGACGTAGGTGCGGGTACCAAGCCCGAAGCCTGCAAATGACCTTCGGCGACAAGTTCCGGCCGATCAACCTCCTCGCCTCGGCCGAGTCCGCCCTCATAGCAGTCTCGGGCCACACCATCTCCTCGGTCCCGCACGGACTGCACGAAATCATGCCGTAATCCTCCGAGTAACTCCCACCTCACCGAAAGGTAGGTGAAACGTGGAAGTCGTATCCCAGAATCGATCCAAGAAAGCGCGGACCAGGCTAAGGTTAGCCCGCAACTTCCTCTTCACGATATCCCTCCGGACCGAACCGGAGGACCAAACGCTCCACGCTCGATCATGGCCCTCTCCTCCGCCGAACTGACCGCTCGTAGTGCTCCATCGCTGTCGTGTAACCCGAGAACGACCTGATGTTCCCGGCCTCCTATCATGATTTGAAACAAAGCTATCTTTAGTTTTGAATGAAATTTGCAAGAAGTTTGGACAAAAAGAACGAAAGAGAATAGGTAATGAGTAGTGAATTCTTATTTACCAAGCTCTTCACCGTCCTGTAGGACAGGTGACCCTCTGCCGCCCACACGAGGTGCCTACTCTCCCAGGTCTCAGCCCACGCGGGAGCTCCCCTCAGCTGACGACCTCCTCGCCTGACGTTGGCCCGTCTCGGGGCCTCCTCCTCCTCCTCGACGGCCTCCTCCTCGTGAGCCTCGTCTCCAGTAGCCATCACCGCATCGGTGAAGACCTGCTCCAAAGCTTCCTCAACAGCAGCGTCTACCTCCATGCGAGTCCTCCCAGAAGTAGAAGCCTCATCACCTGCAACGTTAAAGTAAATTTAGGCCGTGTCACATGACGACAAGCCTTTGTTAAAGAGTTTTCGAGCCCAGGGCCCTGAAAACGCCCTTTCCGTGCCATCCTTGGCCACGTTCCCACCAACCCGATCACTCATGTGATAAATTGGGTCAAGTTAAGCCCAAGCCAAAGCCTAGTTCCGGGTTCAAGCCGAAAGTTCGGCAGCATTTCGTTATAACGGCGATTATGCCCTAGAAAGGTGCCCTGAAAAAGTTGTCACAAACCAAAATTTCGAGATGGCAGGAAGTTTACCCATCATCCAAGGATCCCAAATATCAAAATTCATCGCCAATGGACAATCCTAAGGCTATTTTCGAAGCAATTTACGGTTCAGCTGTAAAACCGTCTCAAAATTCGCTCAAGGGCTCAAAACTCGATGAAAATTCAAAGCAAATACATGGTCATGTTCCTAACATTGCCTACTATCCATTTCTAACATCAATTTGGCAAAGCAAATCCATTTGGGGGAAAAGCCCCAAATTTTCGATCAAAAGGGTCGAAAACCCTAATTCTCGCGGCTCAAAATTCGACAAATGTAAATGATTAATGTAAGATTAAGACACATACCTCGATTAGTCATGTTTAAAGCAAGCTTTTGAATCAAACCTCGGCGGAAATGGTGAAGATTTGAGAGAGAAATTGAAGGAATTGAGTTTCGAAATAATGAAACATAATCCTTCTGATTTCGCGTTTTTACGCGGAAATAGCCAAATTGGGGAAAAGACGCAGCAGGCGCTGCGCCTCTTCCAAGAGACGCAGCTCTTGCTGCGCCTCTTCTTTGTGTTCCCTCCATACGAATTTTCAAAAGTTCGTTATGAGTTCGTTATTAGTGGGCTCATCTTTGGTGCGCCTCTTCTTCAACGCTATTATATTCTTTTGGTCCGTTTCGACGATTTTCTTTCGTTCCGGCCCCCGTTTTATCCAGCGCGACAGTATTTTGCAGTATTGTCCAAATTCATTTTATCCCGCGCAGCAATATTTTGCAGTATTGCTCAAGTCATTTTATCCGACGCAGTAGTATTTTGCAGTACTGCTCACTCAAGATTTCTTTCACGACGATCAAGATGTTCCTAGTCGTCTGTCCCCGGCGCGGTAGTATTTTGCAGTACTGCTCACTCAAGATTTCTTTCACGACGATCAAGATGTTCCTAGTCGTCACAATATTCCCCAGCAAGAGTTTGTTTGAGACCGACGTAAGCAGATTCAACCTCAAGTTTCGCCAGAGTTCGCTTGAGACCGACGCAAGCGGATTCCCCAGCAGTTTCTACCGACGTCCTGCTGCTTTCAATATTTCTTGTTTCCCCGCGAAGTTCGATTAAGTCTTAGGTATGATTTCTTCTTATGTCTGGCGAGCTTCCTTACGTAGTCTAATGGACTTTAAACGACCCTCCCCGAAAGTCGACAGACTCTAAAATGTTCCCGACGATAGGTCCTTGGCTCAGACCCCTTGAGCCGCCTCGCGTCGCCATAGTCATCAGGTTGTAATCTTCGATTGACCTGATGGCTATACTTTGACTTTCGCCTTGTCCAAGCCTCAGTCAAAGTGGGGGCTCTGTAGACACCTCGTTTCTGCACCTCCCGCAAACCACCCGGTGATGATTGGGCCGCATGTTTGATTCGTGGAACGATTTGTGACAGTTCGTAAGATTATCGTCAAGTGTTTGCTCAAATATTAATGTCGACCTCTTAGTTGTCATCTACGTCCTAATACGGTCGTTTTGGCAGTAATTAGAGTACATTCGGAGTCCGGGTCAAAACCCGTCTCCATTTTTCGATAATCGTTAAATCCCAAGTCGAATGTTTGGAATGTTAGGATATTTCTATTCCATATTTCATAAGTTTTATCTTTTGGCAAATAATATCCCGTAATATTCATAAGATAATCGAATTATTTCCGTCCTACCATAACTCAAACGCGGAAATCTTTCTTCAGCAGGAGGAAACCTCCTGGGAATAGACGCAACGAAGCAGTCTTTGCGCCTCTTCCAAGAGACGCAGTGACTGCTGCGCCTCTTCCCAGGCCCTTCTTTGCATGATTTACGTATCTTTTTTATATCTTTCCGAGATTCACTTCCAAAGAGTCACCGAAACCATATTCCTTCACGTGATTAGTATAAATAGGAGCTTTCGTTCCTCATATTTCTCACGCGAGTGTCCGCCCTTCTCTTCTCCCTTTGCATTCTAGACTTCGTTCTTACTAATTGGCGCCTACGTGCTTGGACTTCCGACCACGTAAGCTCGGATCTTCCGGTACCAGGCCCTCTCCGTTGCATGACCGACCAATTTGACCAACTACACTCAATCAACCTTAAATTAATCAATCGTTTTCCTCTTACGAGGGCACTCTCTTTGCATTCGCGTCGAGCATTCACTAGTCGATATCTTAGTTCATCTCGTTCCGTCAACATGTAAGTCTGAGGGTGTATAATCCTTATTTATTTATTGTATTTTTTATTTATCGTATCACCATTGTAAGATTTATGTCGAAAATACCGTTAAAACCGATTTCTAAAACCCTTTGTTAAAACCTGTTTTTTTCGGATTTCCAGTAGACAAACGTCGAGAAAAGACGCAGCAACTGCTGCGCCTCATCGAAGGAGCGCAGTTCCTGCTGCGCCTCTTCGTGAGGCTGCCGCAGTTCCTTCTTCTTTTCTTCTTCCTCGTCCTCTGTAATTCGTTCTTGTTCGTATTTGATTTGTATTTGTTTGTTCTTTAATTCTTTCACATGATAGTTTAATAATCACATGTATATTAATCATCATCATTAACTTGTTTTAATCATCATAAGTCCGACTTAAATCCTAAATAATCCAATATTTACGGGTTTTCGTCATTAAATTCAAACCCGGATTTTAGAGATTCAATTTGTTCATATTGGGTTTCTGGAATTCGTCATTGATATAGTTTGCATCTGTTTATTCACATATTCATTGTATATTCGTCATATATCGTCATATTTAACCTAGTTAATTGATTTCAATAGAGGACTCATTCATTAACATCGTTCCTTCATGTAATTAATTCGTTTGCATCGTCTCATGCATGTTTTACTGTTTTTATGACTTGTTCGTACATAATTAATGCATTAAATCACTTTCATCCGAGTCAATAATCTAATCGATCCATAAAATTAATAATTAACATTAACGATTTGCAGTTCCGGCTTCACAGCCAGAAGTCACCCTTGGAACAGACACGCGAAGAATCTGTTGCGCCTCTTCCGAGAGGGCGCGATCTGCTGCGCTGTTCGAGATGAGTTACGCCTCGAACTCCTTTTCTGCCTTGACGTAATTAATTAGGCTACGTATTAATTAACTATTACCTGTAATATCACGCTAATTCCTGTTCGTTTATTTCATTAATTTTATTCTTTTATTCTTTTATTTCTTTTCTCAAATTATCCGTTTTAGCGGTATTTTCGACATAAATCGCCTATTCCATTGTAATTAATGTAATTTTCATTATTGTAATTTATATTTGTTGTAATTATTGTAATTTTTATTGTTTGTATGTTTCTCACATGTAAATGAACATTAAATTCCTATTTCGACCCAATTGTATGCTAATTAATTGTCAACCGACTTAGTTAAATTCTCACATGTTAGGATTAAAACTTGGATGTTGCATCGCATGCATATAATCGACGATATATCAAGTACGAATAACTTCCCTAATCATTAGTAGAGGCCGCTATCGAGGCGGGCGGGATTAGGTGTTCGATCAAAAGAGCTTCCTAATACGTACCCTCACCCCTTACTCCAGATCTCCGTGAGCACCCGTGTTCATTGGCATCCACGAGAGTCATTCTAGACATAGAATGCTAAGGGTAACGATTGCTTAGTGTTCATGTCACTACTTTGTGTCTTGACATGACATGAGGTATTCGAACGGTTCCAATTTCCCATAAAAATTGGTGGCGACTCCATACAAAATGCAAACGCTTGTTCCCCGTTTCTCACCAAGCGTCCCCGTGGGCGGCCCGCTGTCCACACAACCCGACCCCCAAAATCCTGCAAATAAGTTAAATCTAAACAAATACGGCCTTATGGCCATCCATACAAACCAAATGTAAGAAGTACGAACTAAAAAGACTACTAACATCCAACACAACCAAAGATCATAACAAGAGAAAGGAAAGGGGTATCATTCCTGCTGCTGCTGCTGCTCATCCATAGCATCATACTCATACCCACCACCGCCTGAGGTGCCTGCTCTTAACGTACCAACACCCGCATCAACCCCGGCTCCAACATCTGGCCTCACATACCAAGGGGTCAAACCGCCGTAAGGGTAAGACTGAGGCGCTCCCCATGTGAACGCATCCACCCCGTAAGAGTGGAAAACCCCGCTGTAATCTCCGACTCCCCTCCACCAAACTGGATGTGGTCCTTTGTAACACCCCCATATACCAAAGAGCCTTAACCAGACCTTCCTTAGCAGATAAATACATTACCATCTCGGTTGCCCGAGGTAAGTAATCATCAAAAGTCGATAAAAGAACAATTATAGTTATATTTACAAGTATTACAACCAACTATAGAAATAAAGGTACAACTCGTCAGCTACTCATTATCTCTACCAGAACTCGTGACAACACACCCCTGCCAGGACTCTAGCTATCAAACTCATCAACACCTGCTAAGACCGACTGCTCACCATAAGGGATCACGGCAGACACATAGACAAACAAGACAACCACACAAGGTCAGTAACTGAGACAGGACACACACAAACCAACAACAACTGTCAACACAATACAAACACCACCAGCCACACAATCACACCCACTCCAATCAATCTCTGTCACCGACTGTCCACTGGAGCAGCCCTGCCAGTGGGGGACCGCAGCCGTTCCCACCTAAGCCCCGCTCATCATCTCGAGCGATAACCCTATCCCATTAATGTGCACATCCCCTCTCGTGGCGGGTTCCACGGAGGGCGAAACTAGGGCGTGAAGCCACTCCCGCAAGTGACTCCACTCAGCCGAGGACGTACCTCGAGAACCACAGACAAACAATCACAGACAACTGCAATACAACAACAACTGACATCCAGCATACACCAGCCAACAACCATGTATACGCAAATATACGGTCACAACAACAATACTACATCACACAACAACCGACACTCTAGACATTCAACAGAAACTGAGTAAGCGAACCTACCTTTAAGCGACTGCGACGATTCCACGCCCATACACGCAACACCCAGCAAACAAGCAACACCTATACATACAATACAATCATCTATCACTACCATTCTAACCCTAACTGAAAAACAAAGATACGAATGATGATGACGACATACCTACATGAGGAAACTTGGCAAAGGACCGCTACCCGACTCAAGCTAGGTACTCCTAAGGCACAAGGACCTTCAAAGGCTCCCATGGAAGGCATAAGGTGAAGGGAAGAGGAAGGGACGACATCTATGTTTAGAAGAAAGAGGCGGAAATGATTTGCGGTTTTAGGAAAACACGATTATAAACCCTCGCTGAAAAGACGCTACTCGATCGAGTAACTAGCGTACTCGATCGAGTGGCCTCTACTCGATCGAGTATCCAAGCTACTCGACCGAGTAGCCTCTACTCTATCGAGTACCACCCATAACTCAAAACACAAGATAACTTTGGTACGTATTCCTAAGGACTAATACTGCTCCCAAGGTCAGTCAATGCTCGTCAATGTGTCCCAAAAAGGGCGGGTATTACAGACCCAGTTTTTTATTTTCAACCAAAATTGAACTAAAAAATTTAAAATTGTGTATGCAATTTATTAAATATTGTTGGAAAGAAATATTTGAATGAATTAAATAAAATTGAAAACTTGTAAACGTACTCTCATATGTATGTGAATTATAATAAAATTAGTAAAAAATATTCAAAATATTCTATAAGTTATGCTAATAAATTAAGTAAATACTTTTAAAATGTTAATAATTATTTAGTGTACAATGAATTTATATAATAAAATGATTTAATGATAGGATTTAAGTTGAAAAGAGATATTAAGTTAGATTTCACTTTTTACCAAAGTTATGGGGCCTAATTACTACAATTGTGAGTTATGGGATTTAATCTCACAATTGGCTAAAATTATGGGGATTAATTACCATTTTCACAAGTGAGGAAATTAAACGATTCATTAGAATTATTTCCATACAGTTGAAGAGTCTGAAATGGAACAAATGATGTTAGAGGTTAACACGAGTGACACCTAGGGATGGCAACGGATCCTGGATCCGGTCCAGATCCGTTAGACCCTACCCTGATAGATAGGATATGGATCCTTATATTTCGGACCCTACGGATCTGGATCGGATCTGGATCCACGAGTTTAAAAACGGATCTGGATATGGATCTGGTCGGCTAGACCCGGATCCGACCCTAAGACCCGTTTTTAATATTATTTTTGAAAATAAAAAAAAGTTCTAACTTGTGTTATGCGTAAATCCCTCCCAAAGCCCAAACCCATTTACTTATTACTACTCCTATTCTCAGTTCTCTCATTATTCTTCATCCCCTAACCCCTCCCTTTTTTAACCTAAATCCCTTCTCAAACAGTCAAACCTAGATCTCGCCGCCTAAACACCCTCCCTTATCCCGCCGCCTAAACACCCTCCCTTATCTCACGCCTGAATGCTTCCCCCCGACGGTAGACCTAGCTCATAACTATCTCCGACGATCGACGAATCGAAGGTAACTTTTTAATTTGTAAAATATGTTGTTAATTTTGGTGGTGTAATAATTAATCTATAATTGTTCTTTAACTACTAATAAGACAATATATATGTTTTTTACATCATCAGTTTCTCTTAATGGATGATTGTTGATAATTATTGTTTATAAATAAATTGATTGTTGTAAAATGTCTTGTTAATTTCACCGATCGACGAATAAGTGTCGGGGTATATACGGGGATGAATAAGTACCGGGATAAAATGTCTCTTACATTTCGTGTTTGCTAAATGCAAACCTAATTTATTGTTTTGAGCTACTCCGTATTCGTTATTGTACTTTCACTTATATATGTGTCAATTAGTTTGGTGTTCTTGTTTTTGAGAATTTCCGAGCTCCGGTTCAAAGGATAGTTCCCAGTTAACACATTCTCGTTTATTTCTCTATTATTATCAGTTTTGTTGTTATTTTGTTCTATTATTATCAGTTTTGTTGTTATTTTGTTGTGGGTTGTTAGTTTCTAGTTTCGTGTTTGTTAGTTTCTTGTTAATTTCGTGATTGTTATTGTTATGATTAGAATAATCAGAATGGATGTATGTATTATTAATTAGAGTGATAAAGTTTTCCCTCTTACATTTGTTTGTCTTGAATAATCAGAATGGATGCTGGGCAATCAAAGTTTTCTTCTTACTCCGTTGACAAGTGAAGATGAGGTACTTAGTGATTCTACTAGGAATGTTAATGTGCTTATACATGATTTAGACAGTGAGGTAGAAAATGTTGTTGTTGTTCCGGATGATCAACCTAATAACCCCACTCAACCTGTTCCGACTCAGAATACACAAATGAAAACTAATTTGGTTGGATTAGGAGGTAAAAAACTTACTTCGCCTGTTTGGAAGTACTTTGATGTAGACACAGTGGATGGTATTATGAAGGCTAAATGCAAAGCTTGTAAGAAATATCAATCTTACAATGGAGGTAATGGAGTTGTACTCTATTTCATAAGACTTTAATTGTGGCACTTTCATTTTGTAAGACTTTAATTTGTAAAATTGTAATCTTTTGGATTCGTAAAACTGAAGCTTATCTGACAATGAAGATGAGATGAATTGAGGAAGCTTACGAGATTAGGTTTGTAAAAATGAAGCTTATTTCTATCTCTTTTGTTCACAAAGCTACAGAGTATTTGATGAAGTGAGATAGGCCACTGGCCACTGATTCATGTTATACTGCCAATTGCCTCAATTTATGTTTATTTTTTATTTTTGAATATTTTATACATGGGACCCGTAGGTTACCCGGATCCTACCCGGATCCGTAGGGTCCGGATCTAGATCTGACAATTTTGGACCCCACGGATCTGGGTCGGATCTGGATCCCGCTTTTGCATCGTGGATCTGGATCTGGATCCTATTGGACCCTATCCAGATCCGGCCCGTTGCCATCCCTAGTGACACCCATTCAAATTGGTTTTTATTTATGCTTAAAAGTCAACAACTTGTTTGTCTAGATACTTATTTATGCTATCGAATATATATATATATATATATATATATATATATATATATATATATATATATATATATATATATATATATATATATATATATATATACATAGAGTGAGCATCCCATGAGTCTAGCATCTTAGATGAGTCTAGCATATCAATAAGAACCGTTGGATCTTATTGATCCAACCGTCATGATTATGACACGTGTCTTAATTTAAAAAAAAAATAAAAAAAAATATAAGTAGGCGCGCTGATATAATAAGAACGACACATTCATTATTCCTCATAAATTTTCACTTCCTTTTCTCTCTCTAAAACGCTTGTCTCTCCCTCTAAAAACCGCTTCACTTTCTTTTTCTTTGGCAGTTAATTCACTAAACCATAAATTTTTTCCGTAAATTTTATTACATCAAGCAAAATCGCACTAATCAAGTGAAGATCATTATTATATTTACTCAGAACAATCGTTTCGAAGATGACGAAGAGGTATAAAATCGCTCTATTTCATTATATTGTTTTTAAACTTATTTCGCCACAGCATGTTGTTGCTGTTGCTATTATTGTTGTTATTGTTGTTGTTTTTAGTGTTGATTATACTCTTTTTTCTTCAAATAATCATCGACTTAGGGTTTCTATTTTGCTCAAAGCAGGAAATTGATTTTTCCGCGAAAAATTAGGTTATTATTGTTGTTGTTGTTGTTGTTGTTATTGTTGTTGTTGTTAGTCTTGATTATAGTGATTTGAAGCGTTTATTAATTGATCGAAGAAAGAAATTGAGTTTTCAGTAAAAAATTAGGTTATTACTGTTGTTGTTGTTGTTATTGTTGTTGTTGTTAGTCTCGATTATAGTGATTTGAAGCGTTTATTAATTGATCGAAGAAAGAAATTGAGTTTTCAGTAAAAAAAATTAGGTTATTACAGTTCTTGTTGTTAATGTTGCTGTTGTAATTGATTTAGGCTAACTGTTTTGCTCGAAGAGAGTAACTGATTTTCTGCGTTCTAGTTTTTCGCTTCAAAATTAGGGTTAATGATTTGTAATAAATGAGCAATTAATGTGTGTTACCGTTCTGCTTTCGATTGATTTATTTGCTCGTCGTGTTGAGTTATTTGTGATTTATAGGGAATGTTCATTTTCCTGAAGTTAATAATATTTACGAACAAATCTCTGATAACAATATTCTCAGAAAAAGCTGTCATAGTAAAAGTGTATCCCCTATCGTTTTAAAGAGCGCAATTGCTTACATGAATGATGTTCTTGTAGTTTTATATCAAAACAATTGTTTGACAATATCAGTAACTTTGTCTCATTCTGTGAGGATACTATCATTCTTATTCCATTCCACATTCTTTCTCAGACTCGTCCACCATCATTCCTCTCCAGTTTAATAGCTGTAATTGTTTTAGTTTTAATGTTATTTGTTTTGGTTTTTTGATAAACAATCTCGGAAAGCAGAGGTAGTACTGAAAAATCGTCGGTAAGAAGGCTAAAGTGGAAGCATCGGAAAAGACAGCGAGCAAAAAAGCGCGACACGAAGCCTTCCAAACCGTCAAACACGGAAAAACGTCGAAGCATCTCATGCCGATCGGTATGTCCCTATAACTCTTCGTCGTGTTGAGTGATTTGAATGAAATGTCCCTTTTCCGAAATAAATAATATTTCTCAACAGATCTACATTAACAATGTTCTCGTAACACTATCAGAGTAAAAGTGTATCCCCTATCCTTTTCAAGAGCAGCAATTGCTACTGTAACACTGTTACTGTAGTTTTATATCAAAACAATTGTTTGACAATACTGTAACACTGTCTCATTCTCTGAGGATACTATCATTCTTGTTCCATTCCACATTCTTTGTCAGACTCGTCCACCATCATTCTGCTTCAGTTCAATAGCTGTAATTGTTTTATTTTTAATGTTATTCTGTTTTGGGTTTTTGATAAACAATGTCAGGAAAGAAGACGTAGTAACTGAGAAATCTGCCGTCAGTAAGAAGGCTAAAGTGGAAGCTTCAGAAAAGACAGCGAGCAAAAAAGCGCTGACTCAAAAGCCTTCCAAAATGCCAGCACAGAAAAACGTTGAAGCATCTCATGCGGATCAGTATGTCCCTATGACTCTCCGTTGTGTTGAGTTGTTAGTGATTTGCATGAAATGTCCCTTTTCCTGAAGTTTATAATATTTCTCAACAGATATACATTAACAATATTTATGTAACACGGATCTGATGGCGTATACTATCCCCTACTCTTTTAAAGAGCAAAGACATCATTACCTATCGAGTGTAGTAGTTTGTAATTGATTTACTTTTAATCTTATTCTGATTTTGATTTTTGGAAAAACAATGTCAGGAAAGCGGAGGTGCCCGAGAAATCAGCTGCGACGAAGAAGGCAAAAGTAGCAGCATCAGAGAAGACACCTAGCAAAAAGGTGCCGACACAGAAGCCATCAAAACCAACAGCACAGAAGGAAGTCGAAGCATCTCATGCATCTGAGTATGTGTCTAAAAATCTTTGCTCGACCGCAAGTCACTACTATTAGGGTTTAAGATATATTGTCTCATTGTTACACTAAAACAGAATCAATTGATCTTTAAAAATTTATTCGACCGCCATTATTCGTATTCCATTTGTCATTTCTTCAACGACTTGACTACCATCATTCCTTTTCAATTTAATAGTTGCCTGTTATATTGTTATTGTAAACTTCTGATTTTAATTTTTGAAAATAACAATGTCAGGAAAGAAGAGGTACTGAGAAATCGGCTCCCACTAAGAAGGCTAAAGTGGCAAAGCATCGAGAGAAGACCCGAGCAAAAAGGTGCGAGTAAAACGTGCCAAAGCCGACTAAGAAGATGCGGACCGAAAAGCTGTCAAATCCTACAGTTGAAAAGGCGACGAAGGTGCCTACAGAGAGTCTACGCCGGCAACACCTGCTCCTTCAAAAAAGGTGCCAGTGAAGGAAAGTAAGGTGCCCTGCGAAAAGGTGCTTAAGCCACCGGCGGTACCAAAGGAGCGGTGCGAAGGTTCCAATCCAGCAAAGTAAAAAAGAAACCAATGTGCCGAGGAAGAAGGCAGCAGAAAAGCCGTCGCATGATGTGCCAATGTTGTCGAAGGAGCAATCGGTGCCCATTGAGAAGCAAGCAAGTGCACCTCCTCAAAAGGCAGCAACTGTGCCAACGTCAAAGGCAGCGACTAAGCAATCAAAATCGGTTGCAAAGGAGACAAAAGAAGAGGTGCCCAAAAAAGTTATCAGAACAAAGGGTGGACCCGAAGACAAAGAATGGCCAAATCTGCAGAGTTGGTGACAGAAGAGGTGGCAAAGAAGGTGCCCAAACAAAAGACGGCGGAGAAGGTTGTAGCAAAAGAGAAAGTTTCAGCGGCAAAAGAGCCAACACCAGAAAAGGTAGTAAGCAAGAAAGAGAGCGTGAAGGTGTCTGTAAAATAGAAACCGACAAACGCAGTGCCAAAAAAGGTGGCAGAAACAAAGAAGAAACCTAGAGATAAGCCCATGTCATCTGAAGAAGAAAGTGATAGAGATTATGAGGTTTCGGATGACTCGAGCGTCAGCTCCAAAATGTCGAAGAGGGATAAAACAGAGAAGAGACCAGCCAAGACGGTGGTGAAGGCTGAAAAAGAAGAGGTCTTCAAAAAGTATGTGTCTTTCTAGTGGCCAAAACTTGTATGTTTAAAGTTTGATTTCGAGTTTCGGTGTTACAAGAACACCTATCTTTGTAACATTTTTATCTTTGTTTGAGTGCTACGTAATGAGATGTCTTTGTAACATTGTCGATTATACTTGTTTGTTAATTGATCTTAGAAGGAACATAATTTTCCATTAAAAAATTAGGTTGTTGATGTTCTTGTTGTTATTGTTGTTGTTTGTGTCGATTATACTGATTCGTAATAAATTTAGCCTAACTGGTTTGCTCGAAGTGAGTAATTGATTTTCTGCGTTCTAGTTTTTCGCTTCAAAATTAGGGTTAATAATTTGTAATAAATGAGCAATTAATGTGTGTTACCGTTCTCCTTTCTACTGATTTATTTGTTCGTCGTGTTGAGTTGTTTAAAGTTTGAGTGTTATAGTAAAACCTTTACTGTATCCTTGTTTTGTTGCTTTCTTACTGCTGGTTTGTTGGCATTAAATAGTGTCACACTGTTTAAGCAGTGGTGCTAATTTACACTTCCTTATTACAGGCCGGATAAATACCCAACTAAGTGCAGGGCCCAGTCGTTGGTCGATGTTATGAGCAAGTTTTCCGTAAAGCAAAAGAAAGCCATTAAAGAAATTGGTTTTGGAGGACTATTGAAGATGAATATATCAGTAGTCCCTTCCGGCTAATGAGACTTGCTTGTTGAGGCTTTTGATTTGACAGTTTCAAGGTTCATATTCTTGAAACAGGAGGATTTTGTCTTTGTCACACTATGATGTTCATGACCTATTTTTACTGCCGGTGAAGGGTAATAATGTAGTCTTTGCGACCGGTCGCGGATCCAGCCGAGGACACGAGTTAAAAAACAAATGGAGAAGGAAGTTCAACATCTCTACGACCAGAACATCAAGCTAGATTTGGTGACTAGTTGGTTTAAGAATAACAAGGGCGCATGCGGTGATGAGTTCAAGCAGGTGTTCGTTCTTTATGCGCTCTCCACTTTTTTAGCGCCGACTCCAAATTATTCTGTTGATTTCATTTGTTGAAGGCTGGGACGATGTTGAAAAAATAAAAAGTTTTAATTGGTCAAAGTATGTCTTTGAGATGGTAATGAGGGTGTCGGGGTTGAAGACAGGAACGGTTAAGTGTCTTTGTGGGTGTATTGTGGTGCTACTGTTGGCCTACATTCATCGGTTTGAGTTCCATGGCGAGGTACAAATAACTGACTTACCTCTAATACAGCATTGGACAGATGAAAGTCTTTCAAAAGAGTCAAAGACGAAGGAAAGATTGGCTGTCTAGGAGCGATGAGGTGTCGAAACTGTCTATCCTATTTGTCTTGGCAAGGGATCCCAGTGAAGGTAATGTGGCACTTTGTCGTGTAATGTAATATCGTCTTTGTAATATGGTCATTGTAATATCGTTCTTTGTAATGGCTTTACTTTGTAAGAACATTCTTTGTTATGTTACTATATTGTTAATTATTAATATTAATTACTAATTACTAATATGTTTCGTAAATAGGATGGGCGAGAATCGATGAGGGTGAGGATGACGAGGCGAGTTTTTCTTAAGAGTAGTAAGGGAAGGAGTACATCTTGATGGAGAAGCTTCCGGCATTGAAACAGATGCCGAGTTGAAGGAAAAAGCCGTTGATGTGAGTTGTTTTTATAAATTTAATTGTCTGCAATTGTTACAACTCCCAAATCTGGTATCTAATTCGTTTCTTTCTGTCTGGTTTATTGACTTAGGAGACCGACTGATGTTCTTTGATGTATAGAAGGGATTCCAACCTTGTTCACGAGAGATTTGCTCTCGGATCGAAATTTTTCGAATCAAAGTAAAAAGAAATCACCACTAAAGCCTGAATGCCTTAAATATGCCGAAGATGTTGTGCGAAAGGCTGAATCGTTGAAGAGGAGGGCGAATGACTTCCTGGTATATACAAGGTCCAAAGTCAGTAGGAAGTTGGAACCATTTCCAACAGAGAAAAGTCCTAGGACAGTTAAGTCAGAATCCCTGGTAAAGGAGGTATTGAGCAGTTTAAGTGAGCAACATCATGAAGAAGATGATGAAGAGGATGAGGAGGTTCATGACGAGGACAGGCAAGATGAGATGGAGGGTGGAGTGGAAGGTGATGAGGAGGACGGGACTGATGATGGCAACGATGATGACGGGACTGATGATGGAGAGGATGATGATGAGGACGGGGATGACGATGGCGGCGATGTTGAGAGTCGTCATAAAAACAAGAGGCTTCAAGAGGGTGGCACCACTACTACAGAAATAAGCATAGAGAACTGTTGGAATTAACATTAGAGAACGCTTTAGAGGCGTTCTCCAACTCAGTGTTCTCTAAAGCTTAGAGAACTGTTAGAAGAGGCGTTTTATATTCATAATCATAAAGAACGGCTAAAATGAGCTTTAGAGAACACCTGACAAGCGTTCTTTTTTCCTTGTAAAAGAGAACGGTTGGGTAAGTTAATAGTTCTCTATCCCTCTTGGCTTTTAAAAAAAAAATATTGATGATATTTGGATAAAATTAATATATTTATTCTCATTAAAATCAAATACCAATACCAATACCAATACACTTGTTTCACAGCCAGAGCCAAAACAACGAGCAAACTAACTAAGTCCGATTTCTGCGGTCATCAAGAGATTATCTATTTGTACTTTGTCTCCGATTTCTGCGGTCATCTTAGCATAGTGCTCCCAGTCATCTTGGTCAAAAGGATCTTCAATTGACACAATGTGGTACTCAACCGCAAATGACTTGTAGAGATCCTTGAGGGGCTCACCAGAAATCCTCTGTGACCCATCGTTGTTATACAAACATCGCAGTCGGTGAAGTCCAATCAGTAAACATTCTGTCGCGATAAAAAAAAATCGATCTTAACCAATTTGAAAGGCAACTGAAGCATACCACTTCCTTAAAGTGTAAGTCATATGACTTGTCCTCCTTGTAGAACTCAGATGCAGCAACATTCATCCCAATAACCACCTGCAATAGTGAACTTGTAAAAATAAGCTCCTTTGAATAAATTTTCTATGATCGATTTGACAAACTACCACCGACGAGGTTATTTACCCTTGGGGTGTATCCACCTTCTCAATGGTCTGTCTTGAGCAACTCAAGACCTTCCTTGTTCTCTGAAGGGTCGAACGCAGAATATGAATATAGTGTTCAAAACTCATATCACAAATAAAAACATTAATGAACAAGCAAACTAGTGGTAGTGGCAAAACCTGGATATTAGGAGCAAAGCCACCTTCATCACCAACATTGGTTGCATCTTGGCCATACTTCTTCTTGATCACACTCTGCAATTCGCACCACAATTCAAAGAACCCATCAAGACACCGAGCAAAGACAAATATAGTAGTCAAATGAATTTCATGCGCAATCAATCTTTGGTTGATCAAAACACATACATTAGGCATCAATAAACCGAAAAACAATGTCGGTGAGCCCATAACTCACCTTCTGCTTACACCAACCCCACTCATTCACAGTTCCATCGAGTTGTTGAAACATGAAGTTATCAATTTCCGTTTTTTGAGTTAGATCCTCTGTAAAGTAACAAAAGGGATATATAATCAATTGCAAAAGACCGACATTAGGATTAAGTTATTAACCAAGTATGCAAGACAAGACACATAAATTACAAAGTAATCACAAAAGAAAGAAGGAATCTACCGAGAGCGATTAAATCTGTTGATCTCAAAATAGAGCATATAATCTCGCTGAAATTAAATATAACAGTAGAAAATTGCTTGTCCTGAAATATTTGGCAGTTTTGCTACTTGTGGCAAACTCAATAGAGCCTAGAATGGGCGAATTCAGGCCATCCCCAAACCAAAAAAGCGATTTAAAAGACAACAATACACAACCCAGATCAACAATGAATCTCATTCACCATGTTTCAACACTATTCTTCTTTAGATTATTACAATAATCAAACCATAAAGTAATCATAATTCGAATTCTACCCAAAAATCCTAAATTAACATAAACCCTAAGACCAAAACTGATGTCGAAGAGAAGAATAAACTACAAGCAAGAACTCAATCTTTTCAAACACTTTTCAAACCCTAACATCAGTGTTGTTCATAATTAGAATATTCTCTCAATGTGTAAAAGGGTAGTCCTCAATTACCTCAATCAATCAAAAAATAAAAGATCCACATGACAGTGACATACCCAATTAGAATACTTTCTATTTGGATGATTACCAGTAGATTAATTTTCCATCAAACAATAGAAAACAATAGCATCAAAATAAACGAACAATGACCCAAACATTCAATGAAAAATATCTAGTCCAGAATCAAATTACCTAAAACGCACAACTCAATGACTCTTGATTTGAACAGTAAGTGCTCTTAGACACTTTGATCTGGTATGGGGTTGATTCGATCTTTGGCGCCTTCTTTACGTTAGCGTTTTTTCGGACTTCGTTGAAATTAGGGTTAGAGTACGCAAACGAACTAAGAGCATCATCCTTTGAATGTTGGTTGATCCAACCAATCGAAGTCATAAAAAACTGTGAAATATGGGAGTGAGGAACTGTTGTGAGATGAAAAGGCACCACATAAGCAAGTGTGACCTTTTGAGCGGTCGAATACAAACTTGATGCGGGAAAGCTCTTACAAAATTGACAAAAACTGTCAAAATTGGACCCAAGTCACCAAACTATCTTAAAAAATGTTGAGACAGTTCAAGACAAAGGCAAAGTGTAACTGCCACCACACTATAATGGCCAAACACTTACAAGGAAAGAAAAGAAGATACTCATGATACTCATTCCTCTCCCCTGTTTCTTAAGGATTCAAAGTTAGAATCATTGCTCATTTGAAAAATGTTCAACCTAAATGAAAATTAAAGAAAAGTTTGAATTGTAAACATCAGACATGATCATTAACATAATGATATTCTCAAGACAATTCAAATGAGCAATTGCTTTAAATATAATCTGTCTTAGGTGAATCAAATGCGACAAAGTTTGAAGCGATGTATCACAGATTCACAAGATCTGAAGAGGATCGCAAAATGAACCAACAAGTTTATGTCTGAGCCAACAAGCAATAGTGTCTGGTGCTAAGGAGACAATCAAATGGCATTTGCTCGCAATAATGAATGTACAATTTCTGCATTGACTTAAATGTTATTGAAGTACAATTTTATGCAATTGCCTTTAGATTACATAATGTCAATAATCATCTTCAACCCTGAAAAATAGCTAAAATAAAAGTATATACTCAGGGGGTTATGGACAATGTAGTAAAGAACAATGGTACGTAGAAAAAATAATGCAATTACCCACGCCTCAATTCCTCTTGCACAAGCTCTCAATTCAATTCTTTAGTGTTATCAGTTCGAATCTTGATTCGAAGATATAGAAGCGAAAAAGGTTACTATATCTTACGAGTACTATACAATTACCCCAACTAGAGATGGTTAAGTGTTAATTTATATATATGCTAACATGTATGTGAAGGTGAAAATATGACCAGGGGTTACCTTCCGTAGTGTACCTAGATACGTCTTTTTTTTTTTTTTTTTTTTTTTTTTTTTTTGGTAAAATGTGAGCATTTGCATTCATTAAACAAATAGGCATTCAAGACATAGTTTGACTAACACCCTTAAGACAATTGACTAAACAAAGATCAAGCAATAAAGACTCCTACATTACTTAGTCAATGTCAATCCCTACTTGAAACAGGCAAAGTAACCATTTGCTTGACCGCACCCGCACAGTAATTTTTACTGCACTAACAATATTCACAAACTTAGCTCAACCTTTATTAATGAGCAATCGCTCTCAATTTTATCAGTCTCGGACAAGTTTAACCATAGATTACACTTTCAAGTTGATAAAACACCTGAAGCTTCAATTCTAACACATTACGCTTAACATTTATTAACAATTGCTTTCGAACTAATAAATCTCGAGCAAGTTATAACCATAGACTATGCTTTCTCTAGCTGATACAACATAGTCTAAAGCAATATATACCTAATTTAAATTGATTAAAAGCCCTCAATTTCAATAACCCTAAAAATCAAGTAATAGCCCTAAAAATCAAGTAATATCAATTTAATCCTAGTAATTCAAATACAACAACAATTGATTATCAGACAAGAATAGTAACATTGGACACCAAACTAATGCAGTCGATTAAGCATAAAATCGGATGCAAAACCCATAAACCTAACTAAAACGAAATTATTGAAATGGTAGATTATACATACCGTGTTAAGAAATTACTCAAATGCGAGAACGGGAAAAGACGGAAAGAAGGATGAGCAGCCAATGAGAGATCGAGTGGGTCTAACGGTGGCAGATTGATTGGTTTTTGGTTGGATGATAATGAAGTTAATGAATGGATTATTTTTCTAGAAATTTTGTTTCCCTTTTGGCAGTGGAAACTAGAAATAAGCATGGTAGCCTGGTAGGTTTAATTTTAGGATTTTTTTGGCGGTGGAAGTGAGCGTCTGGGTTTGGGGAAAATTTTAAGATAATTCACATAGTTTTGCGCCTTTTTTTTTTAATGAAAAGTTTATACAACTGTTAATATGAAAAGCGTTTTTTATTGCTTTTTTAACACAACGCTTATTTAGGAGAGGCGTTCTCTTTATTACTAGAAAACGGTTAATTAACTTAACCATTCTCTATTAGGTGTTACTTATTCATGTTTTTGTAGTAGTGCACGGACATAGATAACGATGAAGAAAGTGCCGATGAGGAGAAAGACGATGAACAGGATGAAAAGGAAAAGGAGGATGAAGAGGAAGAAGACAAAGAGGACAAAGAGGAGGATGTAAAGGATGTTGAAAGCCAATCTGGTGAAGGTAATAGATCGAGTAAAAGTGTTACTGTTATTACTTTTAGTTATAGTTTTACAGTAACACTGTTACTGTAATATGTTATATATATATTAATAGTTAGTAATATAATATTCAATTACTTACTTCTGATGCAGATGAAGAGGATGATGCAGAGGAACAGGATGATGCAGATGAAGACGATGATGCAGATGAAGAGGATGAATCTGGAAAAGGTCAAGAGGATGACGGAGATGAAGAGGAGGAGGATGATAAAGACGAAGAAAATGAAGACGACAAAGAGGGGAGTGGCGAGGATGATAAAGATGCATCTGATGAAGGTAATATAGTAACACTACTACAATAATCTAATCACTTGCACTAACACTGTTACATCATCGCTGTTATAGAGTTTTCATTTTACAAATAATTACTAATAATCAATTACTTTCCTTTTAGATGAAAACGATGATGCTGATGAATATGATGCGTCAGGGCAGGGTGACAAAACAACTAGCGAGCCAGAAGATGGATCTGGTGAAGGTAATAGTGTAATGCTGTTATAGGCTTTCTGTTACTGGGTGCTTTTTTAACAAACAATTTAGTAATATATTTTCATTCATTATCTGCTACACAGATGACAAGGAAGAGGCCGAAGGTGATGCATCAGGCCAGCCTGAAGATAACCCAACTAGTGAGGCAGGTGAAGAGGCATCTCCTGAAGGTAATTGAGGAATCTATTTAAACTCGTTGTGTCAGAGGATGTAACTGTAACAATGTTACTGTGACGTAATTTTAACAGAAATTTACAGTGTATCTATTGTGCCTTTTTTGGTTCAAAGAAAAATTGTTAATATATATTGAATCCAATTACCTGTGACACAGATGACGAGGAAGAGGCGGAAGTTGATGAATCAGGCAAGCCTGAAGACAACCCAGCCAATGAGGCAGCTGAAGAAGGATCTCCCGAAGGTAATAGAGAAATCTATTTGCACTCGTTGTATTAGCTGATGTAACACTGTTAGCACTGTTACTGTAACACTGTTATAGTAACGCTGTTACTGTGTCGTAGTTTTATCAGAAGTTTACAGTGATATATATATTCAATTATCTGCTACACAGATGACAAGGAAGAGGCCGAAGATGATGCATCGGGCCAAGCTGAAGAGAACCCAACGACTGAGGCAGCTGAAGAAGGATCTTCTGAAGGTAATTGAAGTAGCAAATTTACAGTAACACTGTTAGTATAACTATGAGGCATTGTTGGTCCGAAAAACATTAGTAATTTATATTCAATTCAATTACTTGTGCCACAGATAACAAGGAAGAGGCCGATGATGATGCATCAGGCCAGGTTGATGACCAACCAACCAGTGAGGGAAATGAAAAGGAAGATGACGATAAAGATGAAGAAGAGGATGATGGGAATAAAAAACCAGATGACGAGAATGATGATGATAAAGATGAAGACAGTGCTGGTGATAAAAACGAAGATAACAGTAAGGAGGATGAAGCAACTGGTAATGAAGACGCCGATGGGAATGATGAAAAAGGCGAGGAAGGAGAAAAACCCAGTGAGGCTGATGATGAGACAGTTGGCGACAAAGAACCAATAACTACTTAGTGCAGTCAGGTAGCAGAAGATGACGACGATGATGAAGTTGATATTGTCGATGATTGCAGTGATGAGATCCTGTATGACGATTACGACGATGATACTGGCGACCACTATTTGTTACATGTTGAAACAACAGAAGACTGGATGCGCGTGATGGATCCTCGCTACGGCTGCACAATCGAATGTGGCCTACCAGCTCCGGATCTAACAATTGTGTCCAAGACTATGATAAAACACAAGGAGATAATGGCGCCTATTCTTGAAGTTAGGAAAGAAACAATTGACTTTTTTTTTATCGACGATGACGAGAACCTCTCAGATACGTGAGTACTTTATTTACTCTTGCACTGTGTTAAACAAAACGTTTTACTTTGCAAGTGAATACCATTTCATTTGAATAGTTATTCTTGTTAAACTGTTACTCTATTAAAAGGTGTTCTGACTATTACATCTCATTGTCCAACAGGGAAAGGCTTGTCTCGTATGGTAAGTATCACTTCATTTCAAGGGAAGATTTAATTTCATTGGCTCCTGCTGAGCTTATTTATATAATGGTGACTGAATGTTGGTCAATGTTGCTCAATGACCTCATCTCCAGAAAGGTAGCAAGTGATACACCATTGAGGATCTTCATGGGCTTGGGTCAATCAGTATATTCTTGTAATAAATAAATTTTTATTCTTATTGATTTTGTGTTTCTATAATGTTTATTGACTTTGTATTTATATTTATTTTTGTAGGACGCATTAACAACTATGTATGTTGGAAAACCCGTTCAAAACAGACATTTAGAAGGTGAAGTTTTGCTGTCCTTCACACAGTGGATCAAATACAACCCGAGTCCACTGAATTTCGACCGTGATATGGTAAACCACATTTCTTTGTTAATATTTTTTTTTTATTCTTATATAAGTAGAGTGTATAGAAGTTTCGTTTAGCTATGATATATATCTCGCTTAATTGCAGATATTCATTCCACTCATTACGGAGGACCACTTTTTTCGTGCTTGCATAAATTTCAAGTCGCAAACCGTTGACTACCTAGACAACAAACCCTTATATGCCAGATCCCGAAAAGCAAAAAAGGCAAGAAATGCGGTAAGTTTCTCTACTTACAGTAACAATGTTATACTTTTAAATTTCCATTAAAAAATTTGGAAATCATTATTGTTGATAACATAGATCAAGATAATGATATTACTTTTTGTGCGAGGCAAATATCATGGGGAAAATGTTGTTAGAAATGCAAATTGCAAAAGGCTCCAAAGTGGAAAGTTTCCCCACTGCGAGAATGTGAAATTTAAATGGCAGAGCATTGCAAAAAATGTGGATTGTGGGGTTTTCATGATGATGCACATGGCTTTCTACACGGGGAATGTTTTTGACTCGAAAGTTGGGGATGAACGGAAAAGAATGTTGTACCGTCTTTGAAAATATGTGCAATACTTGTTCTTAGCGACTTGAATCAAGTACGAAAAGAGGTGCAAGGGAGGATATCAAAATTCAGGAATGAAAGGGAACATTTGAAGGAAAAGTCTGCTTAAATAAAAAAGAAGGTGGAAGAGAAGAAGGAAAAAAAAAGGAAGAGGAAAAAAAGGAAGAGGAAAAAACAAAGAAGCCACGGGAAAAACAAAAGGAGGAAGAGCCCAAACAGTAGGGTGAAGTCGGTTGCTTACAAGCGTTCTCCTAGACCAATTGGTGAAGATGAGGAGATAATATTTAAATTTCATAAAGATGATGCTATGGGATGTTCTCTAGGTCACGGTGAAATTGACGGTGATATATTCCTAGTCTCTGAATTTATGAGAGCAAATCGTAAATCTTTGTCGGTCTGACTAATCCGAGAAGGCACGTTCTTGATTATGCGTTTATGGATGATATCGACTTCCACAAAAGGTAAAATACTTGTTGTTATTCTTGTAAAAGTGTTCTTGTTACACTTTGTTTTCGTAAAAGTGTTTTTAAACACTTTTTATGTTACACTTGTTTTGCGAAAACTCTTGAGTAATCGACTCTTATGGTTTTGTAAATGTGAGATCGATTGCGTTTGGAGACAACATGAGGTTGACAAGAGCGATATACTCTCACTACGTCCTAGGAGTCACACAAATTGGATGGTGTTTGAATGCTGGTCTCTACTCTTGAATTATGTCGAGAACAGCAAAAGAGGCACAAGGGCAGGAGGGCCAACCATACTTTACTTAGGACTAGGTCACTTGGTAAGTTGCATTGGTGTTAAATGTCTGCTTCTGTTCAATAACATAAGATTCTTTTACAAGGGAAATCTAACCCTTACATTTTTTTTTTATTTTTTTTTTAAAACTACGACCTGCTCTCCTTTTTGTGATGCAGGAGGATAGTGAACGATCGATATAAAGAACGAGTTGTTTGAAATTTGGGATAATTTCATCAACGCGAGCAAGGCACATTACAGACTTGATGCCGAACTTATTTTTATACCTTGTTTGGCTGGCTATCACTACTTCTGTGTGTGTATTAATTTCCTCAACAAAGAGATTAGTGTGATCGACAATCAATCGTATGCTAACTGGGAGTCTTCATTCACTTACGACATCGCAATGGCGTGATAAGTCCCCCGAGTTGTCAAATTGTATGTTTACGATTTGATTTCAGATTTTGATGTTACAGTAATACCTATCTTGTAACATTTTTATGTTCTTTCAGTGTTCTTGTTACACCTATCTTTGTAACATTGTTGATTACTCAAATTTCTTAATTGATAGTAAAAGGAAATTAATGTTACATTTACGACAGGCGGTTGCATGAGTGACTACCTGGACACAAAGGGCGACGTGAGGGTAAGCGAAATGCTCCGCTATCATGTGGTAAATGTGAAGTTTAAATGGCAGAAACGGGCTTCCGTATTTGAAGAGTCAGCCTGTATCACTATGACAGTAGTCTCAATTTTTTGGGATATGCAAACAAGTCTTCTTTGCTCAACAACACATTTTATCGGCGGGCATGTGCTTACCAAATTTTGCATGTTTGCTCATGGTCGACATCAACAAAATACGGGCTGAATTGTTGATATTTGTTGAAATCTTCAAAAAATCAAAGAAAACAATCGGCCGATATAGCCGCAAGGAGGGAAGCCGCTAGAATGCTCAAAGGGAAGGCAACGGAAGATGAATTGTCAGACAAAGAACCACCGATTGAGAATGAACCGAAGCCACTCAACACCGAAATGCCTGTACTTCGTTTTAAAGTGAAAATCAAGTGATGTACTCTAAAACAATGTTACTTTAACAACGTAATAGTGGTCATCATAGACAGTGGAACATATTTTGGAATATTTTGGAATATATTACAAATAAGTTTATTCTTTATGTGATAACTTATTATATGCGAGAATTCATTAACTATGTTATTTAAAGGTGTGATGATTGCAAAAGTGAAAAGAGAAAACATAATTTGACGTTTTGAATTCTTCACTCTTAATTTGTTATAACTGCACTTCATAAGGAAAACGAAACATGGGTTGGATAAATTTCATGTCTTATTTTGTCTTTTCGAATTCAAAAATTAACTGTTTTTTTAAAGCATTTAATTTTGAAAACAGTTTTTAAAATGTTAGTGTTTTTTTTTAAAACAAAAAAAGTCGAGACAAAATGAAAATAATGTTACTGTAACATTGTGATAGTAATAAATGAAAATTATAATAAAAGATTTTGATGCTTTGAATTCTCCACTCAAAAGCATTTATAATGGACTTAATTATGGGGAACATGCACGTGGTTAACATCAATCATCATTTAAAAACAATTTTCAAAGCAGTTAATAAAAGTGGTTTTTAAAGCAGTTAATTTTTTTTTTTAAAAAAAAATAACTGTTTTGTTTTTCACAATTATCTATAAATAATCTAATTTTAAAAAAACACAATTATGTTTTCGTAATGACGGTTTTGACGCTTTGAATTCTACAATCTGCAAGCAGATTATCTTTCTAAAGCAGTTTTTCACTTTGTTCAAAGTGACATTTTTCAAAGCGATTATTTTTTTTTTTTTTTTTAAAACTGTTTTGTTTTTTTCAATTATCTATAAATAATCTCATTTTCATTCAACATTTACACTTCATTTTCCAAACAAAAAAATAAGCCAAGACAAATTCTAAGGTTTTTCATGTCTAATTTGTTTTTAATCTTTTGTAATATTAAATATCTATAAAGATTATGGATGGTTTAATATTACAACTGTTGCTAAAATTTTATTTATTATATGACTACCTTGCTCTAATTGAGGGAAAACAGTTTATGTTTGTTTATAAATAGATTTTGTTTTCTCTAATTTAGGGAAAACAGTTTATTTTTCTGTTTTAATAGGTTAATTTTTTTTTTTTTTTTGTTGCAAAGAAGAGAAAAATGGAACGAATTCAAAGGAAACTAGAAGACACCAAGTTTGAACTGGAAGAAATGACAAGGCATAGAGATTCATTTCTTGAGCGGGTTATATCATCGATAGTAAGGTAATAGAAATGCTAGAACAGTACAAGTGCTTGAAAATGACTTGAACAATGTTGAAGCTCATCTCAAGTTTCTGATGGCGGAAAACAAGTGTATTGGGAAACAGTTAGAAGAAAATAAGTCAAGAAATACACCTGAAACCGATTTAGACCGTCAATTTCTCCTTGGTGTTACTGACTCTTAGGGAGTCATATGCTAAACTCAACCCTTCGATTAACAGGAAGTGGCCTCTTGTTGTCAAAGCTATTGAAGATATGGAAGGTTACAAGAAAAATATGAAAAAGGAGTTGCTAGAGGGCGAAAGCAGCGTTCATTCTCCTCCTGTGAATAAACGACTAAGAAGGGAGTAAAAGATTTAATATTTCCTTCTTTATTCGATTTATGCTTACTTCTTGTGATGACTTATATTTAAGTTAACTACATTCTTGTTTGTAAGTATTTCGTTTTTAATCGGTGTTTGTAACACATGTTTTTAATGAATGACATCTTAATTCGGTTAATTGTCCAATTTACTATTAGAATTGTGGTATATTAAATTGAACAACGATTATGTAACTATGTTTAAAATTGTCAAAAAAACGCTCCTAAAACGGGACGGAAAAGGGTTTAGGGTTGGATTAGGCGGCACCGCTTCGCGGAGCCGCCTAATCCAACCCTAAACCCTTTTCCTTAAACAAAGGTTGTTCGTAGTACAACACTCATTCATGATAAAACCAAACTAAACCCTAGGGAAGGACGGAGATAACTGTCGTGGGACGGGATTTAAATTTGGGAAAAACACTCCTAAAACATACGACAGATTTAAATTTGGGGAAAACGCTCCTAAACGGGACGGAAAAGGGTTTAGGGTTGGATTAGGCGTCACCGCTTCGCGGAGCCGCATAATCCAACCCTAAACCCTTTTCCTTACACAAAGGTTGTTCGTAGCACAACACACTAAAGAAAAACCAAAACTAAACACTAGGGAAGGACGGGTGATACCCTGTCGTGGACGGGATTTAAATTTGGGGAAAAACGCTCCTAAACGGGATGGAAAAGGGTTTAGGGTTGGATTAGGCGGCATCGCTTCGCGGAGCCGCCTAATCCAACCCTAAACCCTTTTCCTTAAACAAAGGTTGTTCGTAGTACAACAGTGTTACAAGATAAAACCAAAACTAAACCCTAGGGAAGGACGGGTGATACCCGGTCGTGGACGGGATTTAAATTTGGGGAAAAACGCTCCTAAAAGGGGACGGAAAAGGGTTTAGGGTTGGATTAGGCGCACACGCGCCGCGGAGCCGCCTAATCCAACCCTAAACCCTTTTCCTAAAAAAATCGTGGTGCAAAAAAACCAAAACTAAACCCTACGGAAGGACGGGTGATACCCTGTCGTGGACGGGATTTAAATTTGGGGAAAAACGCTCCTAAAACGGGACGGAAAAGGGTTTAGGGTTGGATTAGGCGGAACCGCTTCGCGGAGCCGCCTACTCCAACCCTAAACCCTTTTCCTTAAACAAAGGTTGTTCGTAGTACAACACTATTACAGTAAAACCAAAACTAAACCCTAGGGAAGGACGGGTGATACTCTGTCGTGGACGGGATTTAAATTTGGGGAAAAACGCTCCTAAAACGGGGAGGAAAAGGGTTTAGGGTTGGATTAGGCGGGAATCGCCGCGGAGCCGCCTACTCCAACCCTAAACCCTTTTCCTTAAACAAAGGTTGTTCGTAGTACAACACTATTACAGTAAAACCAAAACTAAACCCTAGGGAAGGACCGGTGATACCCTGTCGTGGACGGGATTTAAATTTGGGGAAAAACGCTCCTAAAACGGGACGGAAAAGGGTTTAGGGTTGGATTAGGCGGAACCGCTTCGCGGAGCCGCCTAATCCAACCCTAAACCCTTTTCCTTAAACAAAGGTTGTTCGTAGTACAACACTATTACATAAAACCAAAACTAAACCCTAGGGAAGGACGGGTGATACCGTCGTGGACGTGATTTAAATTTGGGGGAAAACGCTCCTAAAACGGGACGGAAAAGGGTTTAGGGTTGGATTAGGCGGCACCGCTTCGCGGAGCCGCCTAATCCTACCCTAAACCCTTTTCCTTAAAAAAATCGTGGTGCAAAAAAACCAAAACTAAACCCTAGGGAAGGACGGCTGATACCCTGGCGTGGACGGGATTAAAATTTGGGGAAAAACGCTCCTAAAATGGGACGGAAAAGGGTTTAGGGTTGGATTAGGCGGAACCGCTTCGCCGAGCCGCCTAATCCAACCCTAAACCCTTTTCCTTAAACAAAGGTTGTTCGTAGTACAACAGTGTTACAGTAAAACCAAAACTAAACCCTAGGGAAGGACGGGTGATACCCTGTCGTGGACGGGATTTAAATTTGGGGAAAAGCGCTCCTAAAACGTACGACATGATTTAAATTTGGGGAAAAACACTCCTAAAACGGGACGAAAAAGGGTTTAGGGTTGGATTAGGCGGCACCGTTTCGCGGAGCCGCCTAATCCAACCCTAAACCCTTTTCCTTAAACAAAGGTTGTTCGTAGTACAACAGTGTTACAGTAAAACCAAAACTAAACCCTAGGGAAGGACGGGTGATACTGTCGTGGACGGGATTTAAATTCGGGAAAACGCTCCTAAAACGTACGACGGATTTAAATTTGGGAAAAACACTCCTAAAACGGGACGAAAAAGGGTTTAGGGTTGGATTAGGCGGCACCGTTTCGCGGAGCCGCCTAATCCAACCCTAAACCCTTTTCCTTAAACAAAGGTTGTTCGTAGTACAACAAAGTGTTACTGATAAAACCAAAACTAAACCCTAGGGAAGGACGGTGATACCCGGCGTGGACGGGATTAAAATTTGGGGAAAAACGCTCCTAAAATGGGACGGAAAAGGGTTTAGGGTTGGATTAGGCGGAACCGCTTCGCCGAGCCGCCTAATCCAACCCTAAACCCTTTTCCTTAAACAAAGGTTGTTCGTAGTACAACAAGATGTTACAAAGATAAAACCAAAACTAAACCCTAGGGAAGGACGGGTGATACCCTCTCGTGGACGGGATTTAAATTTGGGGAAAAACGCTCCTAAAACGTACGACATGATTTAAATTTGGGAAAAAACACTCCTAAAACGGGACGAAAAAGGGTTTTGGGTTGGATTAGGCGGCACCGTTTCGCGGAGCCGCCTAATCCAACCCTAAACCCTTTTCCTTAAACAAAGGTTGTTCGTAGTACAACAGTGTTACAGTAAAACCAAAACTAAACCCTAGGGAAGGACGGGTGATACCCTGTCGTGGACGGGATTTAAATTTGGGGAAAAACGCTCCTAAAACGGGACGGAAAAGGGTTTAGGGTTTGATTAGCAAAGCAGCTTCGCGGAGCCGCCTAATCCAACCCTAAACCCTTTTCCTTAAAAAATCGTGGTGCAAAAAAACCAAAACTAAACCCTACGGAAGGACGGGTGATACCCTGTCGTGGACGGGATTTAAATTTGGGGAAAAACGCTCCTAAAACGGGACGGAAAAGGGTTTAGGGGTTGGATTAGGCGGGCAGCCGCGGAGCCGCCTACTCCAACCCTAAACCCTTTCCTTAAACAAAGGTTGTTCGTAGTACAACACTATTACAGAAAAACCAAAACTAAACCCTAGGGAAGGACGGGTGATACTGTCGTGGACGTGATTTAAATTTGGGGAAAAACGCTCCTAAAGCGGGACGGAAAAGGGTTTAGGGTTGGATTAGGCGGCACCGCTTCGCGGAGCCGCCTAATCCTACCCTAAACCCTTTTCCTTAAAAAAATCGTGGTGCAAAAAAACCAAAACTAAACCCTAGGGAAGGACGGTGATACACGGCGTGGACGGGATTAAAATTTAGGGAAAAACGCTCCTAAAATGGGACGGAAAAGGGTTTAGGGTTGGATTAGGCGGGAACCGTCGCCGAGCCGCCTAATCCAACCCTAAACCCTTTTCCTTAAACAAAGGTTGTTCGTAGTACAACAAGTGTTCTGATAAAACCAAAACTAAACCCTAGGGAAGGACGGGTGATACCCTGTCGTGGACGGGATTTAAATTTGGGGAAAAGCGCTCCTAAAACGTACGACATGATTTAAATTTGGGGAAAAACACTCCTAACACGGGACGAAAAAGGGTTTAGGGTTGGATTAGGCGGCACCGTTTCGCGGAGCCGCCTAATCCAACCCTAAACCCTTTTCCTTAAACAAAGGTTGTTCGTAGTACAACAGTGTTACAGTAAAACCAAAACTAAACCCTAGGGAAGGACGGGTGATACCCTGTCGTGGACGGGATTTAAATTCGGGGAAAAACGCTCCTAAAACGTACGACAGGATTTAAATTTGGGGAAAAACACTCCTAAAACGGGACGAAAAAGGGTTTAGGGTTGGATTAGGCGGCACCGTTTCGCGGAGCCGCCTAATCCAACCCTAAACCCTTTTCCTTAAACAAAGGTTGTTCGTAGTACAACAGTGTTACAGTAAAACCAAAACTAAACCCTAGGGAAGGACGGCTGATACCCTGGCGTGGACGGGATTAAAATTTGGGGAAAAACGCTCCTAAAATGGGACGGAAAAGGGTTTAGGGTTGGATTAGGCGGAACCGCTTCGCCGAGCCGCCTAATCCAACCCTAAACCCTTTTCCTTAAACAAAGGTTGTTCGTAGTACAACAGTGTTACAGTAAAACCAAAACTAAACCCTAGGGAAGGACGGGTGATACCCTGTCGTGGACGGGATTTAAATTTGGGGAAAAACGCTCCTAAAACGTACGACATGATTTAAATTTGGGAAAAAACACTCCTAAAACGGGACGAAAAAGGGTTTTGGGTTGGATTAGGCGGCACCGTTTGTGAGCCGCCTAATCCAACCCTAAACCCTTTTCCTTAAACAAAGGTTGTTCGTAGTACAACAGTGTTACAGTAAAACCAAAACTAAACCCTAGGGAAGGACGGGTGATACCCTGTCGTGGACGGGATTTAAATTTCGGGGAAAACGCTCCTAAAACGGGACGGAAAAGGGTTTAGGGTTGGATTAGCGGCTGCCGCCGCGGAGCCGCCTAATCCAACCCTAAACCCTTTTCCTTAAAAAATCGTGGTGCAAAGAAACCAAAACTAAACCCTACGGAAGGACGGGTGATACCCTGTCGTGGACGGGATTTAAATTTGGGGAAAAACGCTCCTAAAACGGGACGGAAAAGGGTTTAGGGTTGGATTAGGCGGAACCGCTTCGCGGAGCCGCCTACTCCAACCCTAAACCCTTTTCCTTAAACAAAGGTTGTTCGTAGTACAACACTATTACAGTAAAACAAAAACTAAACCCTAGGGAAGGACGGGTGATACCATGTCGTGGACGTGATTTAAATTTGGGGAAAAACGCTCCTAAAACGGGACGGAAAAGGGTTTAGGGTTGGATTAGGCGGCACCGCTTCGCGGAGCCGCCTAATCCTACCCTAAACCCTTTTCCTTAAAAAAAATCGTGGTGCAAAAAAACCAAAACTAAACCCTAGGGAAGGACGGCTGATACCCTGGCGTGGACGGGATTAAAATTTGGGGAAAAACGCTCCTAAAATGGGACGGAAAAGGGTTTAGGGTTGGATTAGGCGGAACCGCTTCGCCGAGCCGCCTAATCCAACCCTAAACCCTTTTCCTTAAACAAAGGTTGTTCGTAGTACAACAGTGTTACAGTAAAACCAAAACTAAACCCTAGGGAAGGACGGGTGATACCCTGTCGTGGACGGGATTTAAATTTGGGGAAAAACGTTCCTAAAACGTACGACAGGATTTAAATTTGGGGAAAAACACTCCTAAAACGGGACGAAAAAGGGTTTAGGGTTGGATTAGGCGGCACCGTTTGCGAGCCGCCTAATCCAACCCTAAACCCTTTTCCTTAAACAAAACAAATCGTATAACAAATCGTATAACACTTTATTCTATTGTAAAACTTAGGAAATATGCTCCTAAAACGGAATGGAAAATGGTCCTAAAACAATATTTATTCTTTGTATAAAATGTTGTAAGTCTTTGTATAAAATGTTAACTATGATGTAGGAAAATCGAATGACTTTTTTCTGTGACATGTTATTCCCACAAAGAACACACGTTCTACTTTTTATTTTTCTTGTGACATATTATTGTCACAAAGCAACACAAAATCCTACTAATTATTGCTAAGGTCACAATGTTCTTTGTAACATCATAACAAATATCAAACTTTTTTCTTTTTAGTTGCTTTCTCGGCGGCTACATCACTATGCGAAGAGGGCATGTTCTCCTGTCGTGGGTAACTCTTTCTTTGCAGTATGCAAATAGCCTCTTTGGCTTGGTTTTTTGCTTTTTCAATGGCCTGTTGTTTAGCCGACTTCAATCTTTTTCCGCTGCCCTTGTTGCGTGCTTGTTCTGGAGGGTGGATAGTGACTTCAGACGACGAGCTGCAGCCCCAACAAAGATCTCCATCTCTTGGTCTTTTGTAAGCGGTTCAATACATAACTTCAGGAACTCAACTAGGAGGGATGCTAACTCTTCCGTGTGTTCAGCAGTTAAAGTTTTGAGAACACCAACTATCCGACGGAACTCTGACCATACGTTGCACAAATGTTGTTATCGACGTAGCCATATATGAATCCTCAATGACATTCCCATTCGAATCAAGCCTAGAAGTAAAACAGCAGGTTACTGTTTATCATGGTGACAATGTTACTATAAGAAATTATGGTTACAATGTTAATGTAAAACAATTACTGTAACAAGTCAAAACTGCCACTGTAATAATGTTTTCGAATCAAACCTGTTCGCTGCGTGTGTGTTATTTAGCCAACGATCTACAATGTACTTGCTTGGTATTCGCCCAATTCCTTTGCCCTTGTACACCCACACAATATGCCTGCAGAGTAATCCAATTCTTTCGAACAGTTTACACTCGCATCGCATCTCGTGCTTCTAAGGTCCAACCTCACCTTGAAAATTCTGTCTGTCTCAGCATCGATTACATGAATTATGCGCACATGCTCCTCCTTCTCAAAGTTATCAACACCACATGAATTGGCAGCCATTACTTCTTCTTGAAACACCTTGAACACATCATGTGTGTATATAATAGCGCCATGCTTTTCTATAGGTAATTCTGTCTTAAGCTCAGGGAATGAGTGGTCATTCGTTATAATCATCGCACCTTCGTGTATAGCGCTTTCCGGTCCATAGTTTGGAACCTGGTTTTAATGCAACAAGGATTCGGCAACAAATTATTTATGTAACAATGAAACAATGGTACTTTGTAACATACATTGTTCCAGCATCTTGTAAGGAATGAAAAAGAGTTGTTTACCTCATCCAAAATTCGACCAGTGTACCAAAGTGATTCTCATAGCGCTTGAAAAATGAATTTGTACTTTCGATCATTTGTGTTGTTCTTAATATGCAGCCCAAGACAAGGTCACGATGGTAGGCAGGAATCCAATGGTGTCCGTCGTCGAACATTGTAGTCAACCAATCATTATCTTCCAGCTCGAAATCTGAAATGACCTTCTGCCACTTCTCTTCGAACTCCGACGGCTCCATATCGGGGTCCCAAACAACGGCGTTGAAGCGAGCAAGGAAGTCCGTGTCTCGCAGAGTCTTGAACCAACTTTGTCCGTGATATTTTGTGTAATATGCCACATACAATAACGATGCCTAGTTGTCTTGAAAATGTAGAGGGAAAGCCTGTTGTATGCCGGTCATAATGAAACAAAGCAAGTCGAACGTGATATTGACAAAGTGATAGGGAAAGAGCAAGTGAGTAAATTATATGTTAGTAATTTAGTTCTGATAACATTGTTATTGAATAACCTTGTAAAAGAGGAAGAGATGGAACAATGGTAGTTGGAGTCAGAATGTTGTGGTACAATAAATTTAAGTAAGTACATTCTGATAACATTGTCACACTATTACCTTCTTTATGCCAGGGCATTGATCCGTGATCATGAACTGCGGCTCTTTTTGTCCCATGGCGGTCAAGAAATCTTTGAAAGGTTCATTGGAAGGAGATGTCATCCTCGTGTAACAGGAGAGAACCGACAAACAACACCGACTTTACGTGGTGATTAACTTTTTGTGATGTGTGTAAAAACCATATCATAATTGTTGGTTAAAGTAAGTAGGTCGAAGCTCACAAAAGCATCCCCAAAGAATGAGTAGTTTCTAATACATGTAGCATCAGCCCAAAAGAACTTTGTTAGACGGTTTTGCGGATCAACACCATAGGCGAAGTAGAACTGGGGTTGGGTCGCTTTGAGTTTCTCGAGTCGATCGATGAAAAGGTCAACATCTCTTAACCCAATGTAGCACTTGATATCTCTTTGAAAGTTCTTAAAATCTATCAATGTAGCACCGATATTTTCATACCCATTGACAAGTTCCTTAACTTTTGTCTAAAGGTCAATCCAGCGCCAATATTCAACTTGGAGTTGTCCAAGATAAGCGTCTTCTGGAACATATCAAGGGATCGTGAAATCTTATCGAGATCTCTCATTGATGACAGAGGTGAGACGATGATTGTGGACTTCTTAAAACTCGTCAATCATAGCTCGGCCATCAAGGCCATGTAGAAGGGCAAATCTGACGTACGCTCGGCATCCAATTCTTGTGATTTTAACTCGCCGTGTAATCGTACTAGCGTGGACGAACCATCACCCATATTCTCATCATCCTTGGTTCTGGGACGCTGTTTCGGTTTAGATTCCCGGAACCCTTGACGGTTGCGGACTATTTAATTTTTGGTGTGCAACACCACCTCGTAGTGTTTCTTCAGACCGTGCTTCCGAGGGGTAAATCCTCATGCCCGAGCATAAACCTCGTAGAACTTGATTCCAGCCTCAAGGGAGGCGAAAACTGCACCAATGGTAGGTCTAAACTTGTGCTCAACCACACGCATCCAGCGCTCACCTTCATTAGGCGTGTGAGACAGAACAAGCTGATTATTTGGTTGAGGATTGGGTTGCTCTTGGACAATTGGCGTAGAATGGGGTTGAGTGACATTACTTGAGTCTGTAATACAAAAAGGAAAATACGAGTATTAGTGACATGAAATACAACGGTGGTATTACAAAGAGTAACATTGTTACAGTAATACTAGTACTATGACAATGTAGTGACATAAGGATGGACGGGAGAACAGGAAATATGCGAAGAGGCTGGACTACAATTTAGAACAAGAAATTAAAGTACATTGAAGTAACAGCAGAACAAGAGGACATCCAGAAGTGGTACAACATATGTTATATGTGCAATGGAAATGAATATATATGATTGCGTTACTGTAACATTGATATTGTAACAAGCTGAGCCTGTAAGCATTGACAGCAGAACAGGAATATACAGACAGGGGAACAGGAATATACAAGACAGGGAAAGAGGTCAAATATAATGAAATATGACCGAAATCGAACGAGAAAATCAACAAATACAAGGATATTTGACCTAATATTTAAGACAAAAGCAAGTACGAGTATAATCAAAGTAAAGGAGACCGTAAATTAAAGTAGAAGTGAACAGATTTCATTAAAATTGAAGCAAACAGAAAATCGATTAACCTAAAAAACTGAAAAGCAACAGAATAAAGACAAATTTGGGGAAAAACGCTCCTAAAACGGGACGGAAAAGGGTTTAGGGTTGGATTAGGCGGCACCGCTTCGCGGAGCCGCCTAATCCAACCCTAAACCCTTTTCCTTACACAAAGGTTTTTCGTAGCACAACACTGTTACAGTAAAACCAAAACTTAACACTAGGGAAGGACGGGTGATACCCTGTCGTGGACGGGATTTAAATTTGGGGAAAAACGCTCCTAAAACGGGACGGAAAAGGGTTTAGGGTTGGATTAGGCGGTATCGCTTCGCGGAGCCGCCTAATCCAACCCTAAACCCTTTTCCTTAAACAAAGGTTGTTCGTAGTACAACAGTGTTACTGATAAAACCAAAACTAAACCCTAGGGAAGGACGGGTGATACCTGTCGTGGACGGGATTTAAATTTGGGGAAAAACGCTCCTAAAACGGGACGGAAAAGGGTTTAGGGTTGGATTAGGCGGCACCGCTTCGCGGAGCCGCCTAATCCAACCCTAAACCCTTTTCCTTAAAAAATCGTGGTGCAAAAACAAAAACTAAACCCTACGGAAGGACGGGTGATACCCTGTCGTGGACGGGATTTAAATTTGGGGAAAAACGCTCCTAAAACGGGACGGAAAAGGGTTTAGGGTTGGATTAGGCGGAACCGCTTCGCGGAGCCGCCTACTCCAACCCTAAACCCTTTTCCTTAAACAAAGGTTGTTCGTAGTACAACACTATTACAGTAAAACCAAAACTAAACCCTAGGGAAGGACGGGTGATACCCTGTCGTGGACGTGATTTAAATTTGGGGAAAAACGCTCCTAAAACGGGACGTAAAAGGGTTTAGGGTTGGATTAGGCGGTACCGCTTCGCGGAGCCGCCTAATCCTACCCTAAACCCTTTTCCTTAAAAAAATCGTGGTGCAAAAAAACCAAAACTAAACCCTAGGGAAGGACGGCTGATACCCTGGCGTGGACGGGATTAAAATTTGGGGAAAAACGCTCCTAAAATGGGACGGAAAAGGGTTTAGGGTTGGATTAGGCGGAACCGCTTCGCCGAGCCGCCTAATCCAACCCTAAACCCTTTTCCTTAAACAAAGGTTGTTCGTAGTACAACAGTGTTACAGTAAAACCAAAACTAAACCCTAGGGAAGGACGGGTGATACCCTGTCGTGGATGGGATTTAAATTTGGGGAAAAACGCTCCTAAAACGTACGACAGGATTTAAATTTGGGGAAAAACACTCCTAAAACGGGACGAAAAAGGGTTTAGGGTTGGATTAGGCGGCACCGTTTCGCGGAGCCGCCTAATCCAACCCTAAACCCTTTTCCTTAAACAAAACAAATCGTATAACAAATCGTATAACACTGTTACTGTAAAACTTAGGAAATATGCTCCTAAAACGGGACGGAAAATGGTCCTAAAACAATATTTATTCTTTGTATAAAATGTTGTAAGTCTTTGTATAAAATGTTAACTATGATGTAGGAAAATCGAATGACTTTTTTCTGTGACATGTTATTCCCACAAAGAACACACAGTTCTACTTTTTATTTTTACTTGTGACATATTATTGTCACAAAGAACACAAAATCCTACTAATTATTGCTAAGGTCACAATGTTCGTAACATCATAACAAAGTATCAAACTTTTTTCTTTTTAGTCTGCTTTCTCAGCAGCTACATCACTATGCGAAGAGGGCATGTTCTCTGTCGTGGGTAACTCTTTCTTTGCAGTATGCAAATAGCCTCTTTGGCTTGGCTGCTTTTTCAATGGCCTGTTGTTTAGCAGACTTCAATCTTTTCCGCCGCCCTTGTTGCGTGCTTGTTCCGGAGGGTGGATAGTGACTTGACGACGAGTGCAGCCCAACAAAGACATCTCCATCTCTTGGTCTTTTGTAAGCGGTTCAATACATAACTTCTGCCGGAACTCAACTAGGAGGGATGCTAACTCTTCCGTGTGTTCAACAGGTAAAGTTTTGAGAACACCAACTATCGACGGAACTCGACCATACGTTGCACAAATGTTTGTTATCGACGTAGCCATATATGAATCCTCAATGACATTCCCATTCGAATCAAGCCTAGAAGTAAAACAAAGAGTTCTTGTTTATCATGGTGACAATGTTACTATAAGAAATTATGGTTACAATGTTAATGTAAAACAATTCGTAACAAGTCAAAATCCTTTGTAATAATGTTTTCGAATCAAACTGTTCGCTGCGTGTGTGTTATTTAGCCAACGATCTACAATGTACTTGCTTGGTATTCGCCCAATTCCTTTGCCCTTGTACACCCACACAATATGCCTGCAGAGTAATCCAATTCTTTCGAACAGTTTACACTCGCATACCGCATCCGTGCTTCTAAGGTCCAACCTCACCTTGAAAATTGCATCTGTCTCAAAGATCGATTACATGAATTATGCGCACATGCTCCTCCTTCTCAAAGTTATCAACACCACATGAATTGGCAGCCATTACTTCTTCTTGAAACACCTTGAACTGAGCATGTGTGTATATAATAGCGCCATGCTTTTCTATAGGTAATTCTGTCTTAAGCTCGGGGAATGAGTGGTTTGTTATAATCATCGCACCTTCGTGTATAGCGCTTCCGGTCCATAGCAGTTTGGAACCTGGTTTTAATGCAACAAGGATTCGGCAAAAAATTATTTATGTAACAATGAAACAATGGTCTTGTACAACATACACTTTGTTCCTGGTCGTAAGGAATGAAAAAGAGTTGTTTACCTCATCCAAAATTCGACCAGTGTACCAAAGTGATTCTCATAGCGCTTGAAAAATGAATTTGTACTTTTCGATCGCTGTGTTGTTCTTAATATGCACCCAAGACAAGGTCACGATGGTAGGCGGGAATCAATGGTGTACGTCGTCGAACATTGTAGTCAACCAATCATTATCTTCCAGCTCGAAATCTGAAATGACCTTCTGCCACTTCTCTTCGAACTCCGACGGCTCCATATCAGGGTCCCAAACAACGGCGTTGAAGCGAGCAAGGAAGTCCGTGTCTCTGCAGAGTGCTGAACCAACTTTGTCCGTGATATTTTGTGTAATATGCCACATACAATAACGATGCCTAGCTGTCTTGAAAACGAAGGAAAGCCTGTTGTATGCGGTCATAATGAAACAAAGCAAGTCGAACGTGATATTGACCAGTGATAGGGAAAGAGCAAGTGAGTAAATTATATGTTAGTAATTTAGTTACAGTAACATTGTTATTGAATAACCTTGTAAAAGAGGAAGAGATGGAACAATGGTAGTTGGAGTCAGAATGTTGTGGTACAATAAATTTAAGTAAGTCTATTCATGATAACATTGTCACACTATTACCTTCTTTATGCCAGGGCATTGATCCGTGATCATGAACTGCGGCTCTTTTTGTCCCATGGCAGTCAAGAAATGCTGAAAGGTTCATTGGAAGGAGATGTCATCCTCGTGTAACAGGAGACAACCGACAAACAACACCGACTTTCTGTGGTGATTAACACCTGTGATGTGTGTAAAAACCATATCATACTTGTTGGTTCCGTAAGTAGGGTCGAAGCTCACAGCATCCCCAAAGAATGAGTAGTTTCTAATACATGTAGCATCAGCCCAAAAGAACTTTGTTAGACGGTTTTGCGGATCAACACCATAGGCGAAGTAGAACTGGGGTTGGGTCGCTTTGAGTTTCTCGAGTCGATCGATGAAAAGGTCAGCATCTCTTAACCCAATGTAGCACTTGATATCTCTTTGAAAGTTCTTAAAATCTATCAATGTAGCACCGATATTTTCATACCCATTGACAAGTTCCTTAACCTGTCTAAAGGTCAATCCAGCGCCAATATTCAACTTGGAGTTGTCCAAGATAAGCGTCTTCTGGAACATATCAAGGGATCGTGAAATCTTATCGAGATCTCTGTTACAGACAGAGGTGAGACGATGATTGTGGACTTCAGAAAACTCATCAATCATAGCTGGGCCATCAAGGCCATGTAGAAGGGCAAATCTGACGTACGCTCGGCATCCAATTCTTGTGATTTTAACTCGCCGTGTAACTGTACTAGCTGTGGACGAACCATCACCCATATTCTCATCATCCTTGGTTCTGGGACGCTGTTTCGGTTTAGATTCCCTGAACCCTTGACGGTTGCAGACTACGAATTTTTGGTGTGCAACACGACCTCGTAGTGTTTTTCGTCTTGTGCTTCCGAGGGGTAAATCCACATGCCCGAGCATAAACCTCGTAGAACTTGATTCCAGCCTCAAGGGAGGCGAAAAGCGCACCAATGGTAGGTCTAAACTTGTGCTCAACCACACGCATCCAGCGCTCACCTTCATTAGGCGTGTGAGACAGAACAAGCTGATTATTTGGTTGAGGATTGGGTTGCTCTTGGACAATTGGCGTAGAATGGGGTTGAGTGACATTACTTGAGTCTGTAATACAAAAAGGAAAATACGAGTATTAGTGACATGAAATACAACGGTGGTATTACAAAGAGTAACATTGTTACAGTAATACTAGTACTATGACAATGTAGTGACATAAGGATGGACGGGAGAACAGGAAATATGCGAAGAGGCTGGACTACAATTTAGAACAAGAAACTAAAGTACATTGAAGTAACAGCAGAACAAGAGGACATCCAGAAGTGGTACAACATATGTTATATGTGCAATGGAAATGAATATATATGATTGCGTTACTGTAACATTGATATTGTAACAAGCTGAGCACTGTAAGCATTGACAAGCAGGGAATATACAGACAGGGAACAGGAATATACAAGACAGGGAAAGAGGTCAAATATAATGAAATTTGACCGAAATCGAACGAGAAAATCAACAAATACAAGGATATTTGACCTAATATTTAAGACAAAAGCAAGTACGAGTATAATCAAAGTAAAGGAGACCGTAAATTGAAGTAGAAGTGAACGGATTTCATTAAAATTGAAGCAAACAGAAAATCGATTAACCTAAAAAACTGAAAAGCAACAGAATAAAGACAAATATAATCAAAATTGACGGAATGTGACGATACAAAGAATCGCGATTGTAAGCAGAAGCAGAGGAGAACACAAATATGAAAATTCGATAGGAAAAACAACAAATACAAGGAGATTGCACCTAATATTTAAGAGAAAAGCAAATACGAGAATAATCAAAGGAAAGGAGACCGTCAAATTGAAGTAGAAGTGAACGGATGTCATTAAAATTGAAGCAAACATAAAATCGATTAACCTAAAAAACTGAAAAGCAACGGAATAATGAAATTACAATAGCGAATGATCAGCGACATAGAATCTAGATGAAATCGCGAAAAGGAAAACTGAAAACGAAAGGATTACGGAAATTACCTATTTGCATGTTAATGTCGGTAGAATCTGCATCCATTGTAGTAACGAGAACCTGAAAAACACATGAATTTGATTGATTTGTGAATGAATTGATAAAAGCGAGTAAAAAACAGGAACCTAGGGTTTGTTTGCTTGATTCAGAGGATTATTTTGACTTAGAGAGAGAGAGATAGAGAAAGCGAGGGAAAGAGACGGAGGAGAGAGAAAGTGAAACTGAATTATGTGGGGGAGGTTTGAATTCTTTGCTTTTATACGTTTGTTATAATTTCTGAGATTTAATCTCAGCCGTTGATTAGGAGTAGATCTAATGGATGAGATTAAAATGCTAGACTCGCCTAAGATACCTAGACTCACTTGATGCAATTTCTCTCTCTCTCTCTCTCTCTCTCTATATATATATATATATATATATATATATATATATATATATATATATATATATATATATATATATATATATATATATATAGGGTTGGGGTCAGGTGCGAACTAAAGTACGGTACGAACCGTGCGAACTAACCAATTAGAGTTAAATTCAAGCGCGCTTATTATTTCTCTACCCCTAGAAACATTTCTGACGTCCTCCCACCACAAACACTCAACGTCCAATCGTATCTCACACTTCCACGTCGGCGCCACTTCCACCATCCGTCGCTACTTTCACCGTCGACTCCAACCTTCTCAAGAACGGATTTCAGTCTACTATATGAAAAAGGTTAGATTCAATTATTGTTTTAATCATTGAAGATTTGTTTAGTATTTTGAGTCTATTTTATTATATCGATTTAAGAAGAAACATAAGAGTATAATCAAAATTTATATTTAGGTATGAATTCAAATTAAAAATTAGGGTTTATAAAAATTGGTCATTACAAATTTTGTAGAGTTGTGGGGTTAGTTCAGGGATGGTGGTGAAATTGTAATCGATTTTAGATAGTGTGCTTTGGGGGTGGTGAGGTGGAATAGTCTGATAATGCTAATGAATCTAGATTGGTACCAGTTTGGTGGTCGTAGTTGATTTTTAGATCGTGGATACACGAAATATTAGCCCGGATACACATGGTATTACTACTGGATACTCAAATCGATTTGTGTATCTAGTAGTATTACCATTTGTATCCGGTAGTAATACAATGTGTATCTATTGTATCTAGTACTTTTTAAGACGACTTCCATATTATTTTCCAATTTGATATATGTTTCAGTTCAATTCTATACGTCTATCTATGTCTTTGGAGATGTGTTTCGATTGTCGGTTTGTAATTGGTAATTACAGGAGAATTTCAGAAAGAGGTACAAGGAAGAGCATCCTGATTCCAAGGGTATTAAGGAGCTTCATTTGCATTCGAAATTGGAGTTTCTGAGATTATTAAAAGAAAGGTCAAACTGAAGGAGTATATGATAAAAAAAAACTTGAGATTAGTTTTATACTAAATACGAAGTACATGTTTTGCTAATTATGACATTTGTTATGGCCTTTACTGAAACCGGTATTCAATTTGCAGTGGCGGCATCCACAAGAACAACAATATCATCATTCTGGGTGTGCTTTGCACTCTTGCTTCTAATGGTAGTTGGCATACCCAATAATATTTTAGAGTGCACTTAACAACAATGTCCTCGTTTCGTTTGTTGGCATCTTTGTTCCAGACAATGGTAGCATTGACATTTGCTTCCGTTATCTTTATGCTTTTCACGTTCATCTTCAGCGGATTTATAATTCCAAGATGTAAGAGCAGTAGTCCCCTTAATGTTAATGTTTTATGAATAGAACATTAGAGCATTTACCTCCCTCTGTGTTTGCTTGCAGCATCTTTTACCAGTTTGGTTGAATTGGGTTTTCTGGTTCACACCACTCCCATATGGGGAGATAGGCCTAAGTGTTAACGAATTTCTAGCTCCAAGGTGGCAGAAGGTGAGAAATTTTTAATGTTGAAAGGCCCTGGTAGCAATAAAGGAGTGTATCTAACAATCTAAAGGAGTGTATCTAGCAAGGTAGAGGAGTGTATCTATCAATCTAAAGGATACTAACATGCCTAAGCTTTTCTTGTAATTATCGACAACTGTTTCAATTCAGTTCTATACGTCTTTCTATGTGCTGGAGATGTGTTTCTGATGGTCAGTTTGTAATTGGTAACTACAGGGAGGATTTCAGGAAGTGTACAAGAGCATCCTGATTCCAAGGGTATTAAGGAGCTTCATAATTGATATAGGTGGTCGTTTTTTGAGTTGTCAGTGGAAGGAAGGTCAATGGCGTGGGCTTGGCAGCGTAAGGTCGCATTAATGTAGTTGGTGGAGGAATTGAAAATGCAATTTTTAGAAGAAATGGAAGTCATTATTTCCAATTTCATTAGTAAATTCCCCAACTCTCCTTGTTTCAGATACTTCATTGGGTCCACTATTGATATTGTCGGTGGTTGTCGGGAAGTCGCCGACCACCGGTGGTGGTGGGTAAGGTGGTGATGAGTGGATATACAAAACTATGCTCCGGTACACACACACGCTCTAAGATACACAAATCGACGGGTGTATCCGAATGTACAATATGTATATCTGGACTAAGTAATATATGTATCTAGGTAATGTAGGCTTCGAATCAAAAGCGTTAGTGGTCGTTAAAGTGGTCACCATCTTTGAGAGTGATGTTAGTGGTCTGCACAAAGTGAAAATGACGTGGTCGCACAATGAGAGCGGTGGTGGTTGCGCGTAGGGTAGCCAACATTCTATCCAGATCGAAGATAGAAGCATGCAATGGTAGACAGTGAAATTACTGGATATTATCCGACAACTAGTAACATAACATTATGCTAACATTTCATATGGTTGTGGGTCGACTGTCGAGTGTTGGACATATTTGCTTTACTGACGCTGATTACTATCTCATAATATGTTAGCTTGCTCAATTTGCTAAATTGCTACTCATGATAATACGTTATGGAACTGTATGCGTTGACGGATAACTCGGCACTCTTCATTTGACAATTTATAATGTTCTTTGACAAAATCAATGGCATATATAGTTTGACTTGAATTTTATGCATTATGCATGACATTCATGATCTGATTTTTCCAAAAACAGTGTCAAGTACTTGTCTGATTGTCTCACTCAAATGGTATTGAGATTATCAGTCGTTATAACAAGCTACTACTTTTCAGATTTGTGCTATTAGAACGGAGCTCTGGTGGCGGCTTTTCGGTGGACGGACGAAGAGAAAAGGTCAGATACATAGGGTGATTGATTTTGGGCTTAAATTTGATTAATCACGGCTTCTAATTTCAAATTTGTCACTTTTATTTGATTTTCCAATTTCTGTTTTGGTATTTATTGTTCAATATTTCTATGAAGGATTTTGTGCTTTCACTCGCGTTCTATTTATCCTTCACTCGCTAAAATCCTTACTTGAAGTCGCTCAAGGCCTTTTTAGAAGCTCCCCCTCCTTGCTTGTATTTTATTGCTTGTGCAAATTTGGAATAATGGTCACCACGCTTTAAGGTCACTATAATATTTCTCCATGTCTTGTGTTTTACCGTCCTAACAATAATAATCATAATAGGCTCTTGGCTTCTTCAAACTCATTACCACTATACTCTTGCAGCTATTTCTCAGAACTTGCCCGCTTGTCCCACCGATCCAACTTAAGTATCTTGGTTGTATTTCGTTGAACCCGCTTCATTATACTTTTTTTTTTAATGCTCGTTGTTCTTGTTTCTCATTTGCTTCAACTACATGTAATTGAGTTACATTTACTTGGTCGTCATTAATAGCCGAGTTTTTGTCTTCCTCGTTTGCTCAATGTTACGTTGTTAATACTGCAAGGGATACTAAATCTCGATCATACTCATACATCTCTGGATGGATTGTGGTGAGGATCTGTTTGTGGTGTAAAAGAGAGCATTTCTTAGTTTTCGGCTTTTCTTTCTAACCTTAGGGGAGAAAAACAATGGATGCATTTTGTAAACGATCGCATTGTGCATGTGATTGGGTCTTTGTTTAAGGAGTTCATCTACTTCTATCATTTTGTTTCTACTATAAAATTTTCAATTCCGGCTTTTCTAGATATAACTGTCAAGATAAATATGTAGCTCCTCTTCTTCCCTTTGGTGTGGGATCTCTCTAATTCTTAGAATGTCGTACAGTTTGGAACCGGAGCCGGAGAATAACGCTTCGTCGGTTTTGGAAGTTTGGAGGCCGAAGCTTCAAAATTGCGGGATTTCTTGTCAATGTATGGTAGGTTGTACATATTTCTCTTATCCCGAGGTTTGTAATTTTGTTCAAGCTAATCGGGATTAAGCTTTTCAGTATAACTCGGCGGAAAAATTCAGAAAGCTAACCTCCTTGACTCGGCGGAAAGCAAAAACCGCCTCGTAAAAGTATTAGTAAACCACATAATCTATGTGATATATAAGACATTATGGGCAAACATGTCCTCTTTGGAACTGATGTAGCAGAATTTGTATACCTCATTCTTTTGTACCGCATGTTCCCGATTGGAGGAGATGGTAGTTTATAAGCCTGATCAGTCCATAAATTTCTTTTATTGAAGGCATGTTTTAAGCAAGATGGTAGTTGGAACTTGGACGAGTGGCATCAAATATGTGTACCTAGTTGTTAATATATAATTTAAGATTGAAAATGTAGATGAAACACGTGAAGTGATACAAAATGTACCAAAATCCATGGTTCAAGAAGAGCAATACCTCAACTTCTTTATTTTTGTATATTACTACTAGATACACGTGGTATTACTACTAGATACACATGTTATTGCTACCAGATACGCGTATATCCCGTAGTAATACGATGTGCCCGTAGTAATACGATGTGTATCTGGGTTCGTATTTCTGGTTATCAATAGAGTAACAATACACAATTATATTAGGATGATGCTTCAATTTCAATTCTAATTCACACAGGCTATGTTACGAAGTATATCTCAATTATATATTGAAGTCTCTTATGATCCACTTGATTAATGTTCTTTAAGAACACAATCTAACGAGTTTTGGTCGAAAATTTATAGACCCGTAATGTAATAATAAGCTCGCTAATTAGAACACCTATAAAACTGAATAATTAAACACGTATTCTGATATTCATATATTAACATCTCACAAATTAATATACTACACAACGTTTCTATGCGGATGTCATCGTTTTGCTAACATTGATCAGTCTATGCGGATGTCAATCAGGATACACATGGTATTACTATCGGATACACATGTTATTACTACCGGGTACACATGTTATTACTACCGGATACACGATACTGGATACACGATTGATACTGGAAACACGATACACGATTACGTGTGTCCGCTAGTAAGACCATGTGTATCCGGTAGTTTTACCATGTGTATCTCGGCTCGTATTTGTGTATCCACTGCCCCCACCACCACCACAACCACTATCACTACCGCAACCATCACCGTCACATCAACGACGCCACACCACCACTAAACCTGCACTACCCATGCCGGCGAAATCACCGCCACTCAAACTCTCCCTCCTGGTGCCGCGCACACAGCCCTCTCACCAGTGACGCCCAAATCCACCGTTGTCGACACATTTCCCCAAATCAACCGCTGCCTCTCACCACGGTGACCACCGCTCATCGTTGCCTTCGATTCACAATCTCATTTCACTCACTGACAAAGCAACACCATCGGGCATCGGACCTTCGGCTATTTAACTTTGTAGGTGCTCCCTTCTCTTCCCTGACATTAATCACCTACACGCGCTGCCATGGGCATCCAAACGACTTACCTCAGTGTCTACTCACTGTCCGCCGGAATCAGACAATGGTTACTTTTTTTTTTGTATAGTTCGATCTGATTGCTAGATCTACAATAAGCAAAGAAAAGGTAGGGATAAATCTTTGTGAGGATGAAACGACACGGTGTCGGGTTCGGATGGTGTATCGGCGGCGCCGGATGATACGACACATGCGAAATTGGTAGAAACACAAAGTGGAGAGAAGACGTCAACGCGGTTGAGGAAAACAGAACTTATAAGGTCGCCGACATCGCCGGCGTAGTTGGTGTACGCCGGTGACGGTGTGGAGATGCAAGAGGATAAAAAGGGAAATTGGGGTTTAATATTGGGGGTAGGATACTGTACGGGAGGATTTATGGAAGTTGTGGAAGTTGTGGGGCGCCGACTTTCAGATTAACTTCTAATCCGACTACTGTGATTTAGTTCGTAAGTTCGCACGAGATTCTATATATATATATATATATATATATATATATATATATATATATATATATATATATATATATATATATATATATAGGCAAGATCCGGTGAGTTTGCCACTTTTCGTGAGTTACCCCACATTTATATACCATTGGATCTAACAAGATTAAGGGCTGAGATTAGACCAAAAAAAGTACACACACATATTTTTTTCTTTCCCTTTCTTCCTCTCATCATTTTTCGTTGTCCTGTGAACTTTTTTTTTTCCATGCTTTCTTCATTCTTCCCCTCTTTTTACCTATTTTCTTCAAATTCATGGCATAATCCAATCAAATTTTCACAAAATTGGAGTAATTCCAGTCGAAAATACAAAATTAATTCATTATCTTCGTTCAATTTGATTGATACACGCATCAATCATCAGTTTTTCCCAAATTTTGCAGAAACTCTAGCGCTAATCGACAAAACGAAGGAAAGCGTAGATTATATAAGTCAATATATGTTATTTTGCAAGTTATTTCAATTGCTACGCCGTTAGTATGCTTGTTTATCATACCTTCAACATTTGATTGATGATTGATTATCATAATCTTGAAAATTTGGTGGTAATCTGGATTAGTACACCAACTGTTTGTTAAAATGTCTAGTTGTATTTAGAAACTCAGTAATTGTAATGAAAAAAACGTGGTTATTTAACAGTTATTCAAATGCAAAAATGCAGTTATTGTAATGTAGAAACTGATTTATTGTAATATATAAACTCAGTTATGGTAATGTAGAAACTCTGGTATTTGTAGTTATTGTAATGTAGAAACTCGGTTATTGTAATGAATAAAGTCAGTTATTCTATATGTCATTCAGTTATTCACTCGTCAAGTCCAGTTATTTTACAATGCAGTTATTTTAGAATCCACTTATTTCTTAGGTGTTTTGTTAAGTTATATTCTGCTTTTTGATGATTTGCAGGTTGAATCACGATAGACGCGGATAATTGACGTTTAATGGAAAAATTGATGTATATACTTGGTTATTTTTTTTTAGTTTTCATTTGTTTAATTGAACAACTCAGTTATTGTAATGTAGAAACTCGGTTATTGTAATGTAGAAAAACTCAGTTATTGTAATATAGAAACTCTGGTATTTGTACTTACTTCAATGTAAACACTCAGTTATTGTAATGTAAAAACTCAGTTATTATAATGAAAACTCTTGTATTTGTAGTTATTGTAATGTAAAAACGTAGTTATTGTAATGAGTAAATCGTGTTATTGTATTGAGATGAAACTCAAATAAATTCAAATTTCTATCTTGTGATTGTCTTCATCTTGTTTAATTGCATAACCAGTCATTTTCAGTCAATCAATAATTGAGATTGGTTAATTCAATAGCAAAATCTGAAAAATAAAATAATAATATATAGCAAGGTTAAAAAAAAACCACTTACTTTCATTATATAACTATTTTGTTTACAACACATTACACTTAAACATCTCCAACAAATTATATCTAAGCATCATCATAATTACATCGACGCATTTCAAATAATACATCTAACAATAGTAAGTTGTGTTGTGTTGTGAGTTTGGTTTGCTCAAGCTGGTGTTATAGTAATAGAAATGCAGGTACTATATTATGATCAAGCCCTCAATTACGGATCAAGATTATAGAAGAATTATTCAAGCATCATGAGAAGATGAAGCTCGTTTATAGATTAATCAAGCTTGGATGATGAATTAGCCTATGCTCAAAGATCTCCTAAGAAGATTAGAATAGTATAGGCGATTATCTCGTAATGATAACATAAGAATGAATTTCTTATACTAGTAAAGTTATAGCTTGACAGCTATAACATTACTTGTGAAGGAGCTCAATGTTATAGCTCTTCTACTATAACATTGAGATGCTGAGTTTATACTACACGCCACTTTTGAGATTGATGGCATTGATCGTCTCAACCGGCCCTTCACATTTGCTTGAAGAATTAGCAGCTTGCTTAGCCTCCATGTTCTCCAATTGTTTCACAAAATTCCTTGAGGACTCAATACCGGCTGCTTCCATATTCGCCACTTGAACCAAAAGGAGTTGGACCATCTCTCTCAACTTCTCGATCTTATCTGAGTTTTGAACAGGAATTTCGACTCTCTCCTTGGAAGCTTCAGAAATCTCTATGAAAGCCCCGATGAGCCAAAGGAAGACTCGGGAAATGATGAAGAAGCTCGTTTAAATTCTGGTGCAAAAACGAGCCTGAATGCCAGTACTTCTGGTCGATCGACCAACATACTCAGACGATCGACTGAAGCGTCAGATAAAATAGTTTCTGGTCAGAAACTATTCACACCCAGCACATCCAGTCGATCGACCAACATTCTCAGTCGATCGACTGAGACACCTGACAAAGTCGATTCTGGACAGGAACTGTTCACGCCCAGCTTAAGTGGTCGATCGACCACTAATATCAGTCGATCGACTGGTACTCCGGAGCAGGATGCAAATCCGTCAACTAGTTTGCATGATTCGTCACTCATTGATGATTTGACGGGGGTTTTAAACCTACGGAAGCCGAAGGTTACTGATCCTACGGCCAGTGTTGCAGTCCCGTATCCGGAGCGTTTGAAGGCTACTAAGCTGGAGCGCAAGTTTGGTAAGTTTTTGGAGATGGTCCAAAATCTCGAGGTAACGGTTCCTTTCACTGATTTAATTACCCATGTACCCTCTTACGCTAAATTTATGAAAGATATTTTAAATCGTTAGAGAAATTTTCGTGATGATGGTAATGTTGCGTTTGTGGAGGAATGTAATGCTCTTTCACAAGTTAATGTGCCACCTAAATTAAAGGACCCGGGAAGTTTTTCAATTCCTTGCACTATAGGCAACCACGTAATTGGAAAGGCCCTTTGTGACTTAGGGGCCAGTGTTAGTGTCATGCCGTATTCTGTTTGCGAAAGGCTACATATTGGTAGACTTAAGGTGACTAATATTACCGTTCAAATGGCAAATAGATCGACTCAGAGACCTATAGGTGTTCTAGAGGATGTACCCGTTCGAGTGGGTAAGTTTTTTATTCCTGTCGATTTCGTTGTTTTGGACATTGCAGAGGACAGTCAGATACCTATTATTTTAGGCAGACCGTTCTTACATACAGCTGGGGCTGTGATAGATGTCAAACGCGGAACCATCACCTTAGAGGTAGGGGATGACACCATTGAGTTCAGTCTTGCTCACAAGGCAACTGAACCTGCTGATGAGGATACGTGTTATTCCATTGATATTGTTGACAGGGTTGTTACTTGTAATTGGAGGGAATCCTTAGCCAAGGATCCCTTAGCTGATCTAACCCATTTAGATAAGTGTGCAGGTAATACAGTGGAGAATGTTGAGGAGCCAGATGCTTTGGTAGCCTCGATGGAGATCTACGAGCTCAATGAGGAAGAAGATGAGATGCTTTTGAGCTTGGCCAACGATAACTTGGTCAACACTTGCTACACCATTGAAGCTGATTCTGTCTATCTTTGTAGAGGTAAAAGTGCCGCAGCGTAAGCCACTTCCTCCTAATCTTAAGTATGTTTTTCTAGATGATACGGAGCAAGACACTATATTGTTAGCTCTAAGCTTAATGATGACCAGCTGTTTGCTTTGATGTGTGTACTTAAGAAAAACAGGAAGGCTTTGGGTTACTCTCTGGATGACATTAAGGGCATCAGCCCTGATGTTTGTATGCACAGGAAAGAGTTGGAAGAAGGCCACAAGCCTTACAGGCAGGTCAACGCAAGTTGAACCCGAAGACGAGGAAGTTGTTATGGCCGAGGTGATGAAACTACTCGATGCGGGTATTATTTATACGATTGGCAACTCCAAGTGGGTTAGCCCGATCCGAGGTAGTCCCGAAGAAAGGAGGGACTACCGTGGTTAAGAATGAGAAAAATGAATTAATACCAACTCGAGTTGTGACAGGGTGGCGGATGTGCATTGATTATAGACAGTTGAATGCCGCCACCAAGAAAGACCATTTCCCCCTCCCTTTTGTTGACCAAATGACTGAAAGACTTGCTTCTAACAAATTTTTCTGTTTTCCAGACGGGTATTCAGGGTTCTTTCAGATCCCTATTCATCCGGACGATCAGAGTAAGACTACTTTTACCTGTCCACAGTGGTGTTTTTGCATATCGTAGAATGCCTTTCGGATTGTGTAACGCCCCTGCTACCTTTCAGAGGTGCATGATGGGGATTTTTTCTGATTATATAGAAAATATTATGGAGGTATTCATGGATGATTTCTCAGTTTATGGTAGTGACTTTGATCGGTGTTTAGCTAACCTTGATAAAGTCATGCAGCGTTGTATAGATGTTAATCTTGTTTTAAACTGGGAAAAGTGTCAGTTTATGGTCAATGAGGGAGTTGTGTTAGGTCATCTGATTTCTGATAAAGGTATACATGTTGACAAAGCAAAGGTGCAGGTGATTGAGCAATTACCTCCTCCCGTGAATGTTAAAGGAGTGAGGAGTTTCCTTGGTCATATGGTTTCTATCGGCGTTTCATTAAGGATTTTTCAAAAATTGCTAAATCACTTACACAATTGCTCCTTAAGGATCTTTGTCTTTGAATTTTGATGAGTGCCATGTCGCTTTTAACAAGGTTAAAGGAGGCCCTAGTTTCTGCGCCAATCATTCAAATTTGATTGGGACCTCCCATTTGAGATCATGTGTGATGCCGGCGATTATGCGATCGGTGCGATCTGGGACAGCGAAAGAATAAAGCTTTGAATGCCATATACTATGCGAGCCGAACTCTGGATGAGGCTCAAGTCAACTATTTTACCACTGAGAAAGAGTTTCTAGCTGTTGTTTTTGCCTTAGACAAATTTCGGCCTTATTTGTTAGGTTCTAAGGTTATTGTTTACACTGACCATGCAGCGTTGAAGACTCTCTTTATTAAGAAAGATGCGAAGCCGAGGCTTTTGAGGTGGATACTCCTTTTGCAGGAGTTTGATTTGGAGATCAAAGATAAGAAAGGAGCAGAGAATGTGGTAGCTGACCACTCATCTCGTCTACAGCTGACAGAAAGAGAGGATTCGTTGCCCATTAATGATTCTTTTCCTGATGAGAGTCTGTTAGCTATTACTACTTCAGGGTCTTATCCACCTCCGTGGTTTGCTGATTTTGCTAACTTTGCTTTGACAGGTAGGATACCACCCGAGCTTTCATGGCAGCAGAAGAAGCGGTTTGCCTATGATGCTAGACAATATTTTTGGGATGATCCTTATGTTTTTAAGGAATGCGCAGACGGTCTCATCCGGAGATGCGTACCTCAGTGGGAGGTGAAGGATATCCTAGAGTCTTGCCACACTTCTGCTTATGGTGGTCATCACGGTCCGTCCAGGACCGTAGCTAAGGTACTCCAATCTGGTTTCTATTGGCCAACTTTGCATGCAGATTGTCGCAATTTTGTTGCTGAGTGCGATGCTTGTCAAAGATCGGGGAATATTTCCAAGAGACATGAGATGCCACAGGTAGGCATTCTTGAGGTTGAGATTTTCGATGTCTGGGGTTATTGATTATCAAGGACCTTTTCCGAGCAGTCAAGGTAATAAATATATCCTCGTAGCTGTAGATTATGTATCCAAATGGGTGGAAGCTATTGCTACTCCCCATTGCGATGCAAAGGCCGTGATTAAACTGTTTAAAAAGATCATTTTCCCTCGTTTTGGTGTCCCTCGGGTTGTCATTAGCGATGGGGGAATGCATTTTAAAGAGAAACAACTTAGTGCTTTATTGACTAAATTCGGTGTCCAACATCGTAGAGGCTTGGGGTATCATCCCCAAACTAGTGGTCAGGTTGAGGTTTCTAACAGAGAATTGAAAGAAGTCTTAGCTAAAGTTGTTTCTAAATCACGGAAAGAATGGAGTCTTAAGTTGGATGATGTCTTATGGGCTTATAGAACCGCGTTTAAAACGCCAATCGGGATGTCACCATACCGATTGATGTATGGTAAGACATGTCATTTACCTGTTGAGTTAGAGCGTAAGTCTTGGTGGGCTATTTGTGATTTGAATTTGGATCCTAACCTCTCTCGTGAGAAACGCATGACACAGTTGAATGAGCTAGAGGAATTTAGGCTGCTGGCCTATGACAATGCAAGGATCTACAAGGGGAAAGCAAAGCGCTGGCACGACAAGAGAATCATCAAGCGCGAGTTCCATATTGGCGATAAGGTACTTCTTTTTAACGCTCATATCCGTCTATTTCCTGGTAAGCTGAAATCCAGGTGGACCGGCCCCTATACGGTCACAGCTGTCAAAAAGTTCGGATCAGTTGAATTGGAGACCTCTGCTGGAGAAAGGTTCAAGGTTAATGGCCAATATGTGAAGCACTACCATGGATCAGATGCATATGTTGGGAAAGTCGAGGTATTGTACTTCGACCCGCTATCAGATGATGAAAAGTGAGGTAAAAAGGTCGTGCGGGACCTCTTAAACCAGCGCTAACTGGGAGGCAACCCAGGTTGTAATTATTTGTAATTTAGGAATTTAATTTTGTTTTTTGATTTTATTCGCTTTTCTTTTGAGTTTTTTTTAATTTCATGCATTTTGCAATTTCTTGGTTTGGGAAAATTGTGCGCCTTTGATAATTTCTGCAGGAATTTATTTTATGCAAAGTGCGTAAGTGGTTTACTGGATGTTGTGAGAAAGACCGAGATTAAGTCGGGAAACAAGTTTGACGAATTTGAGCTAAATTGCCAGGTCTAGCAGTCGATCGACTAGGTGGTTCAGTCGATCGACTGAAGCGGAGACTCCAGAAGCTGATTTAGTGCCAGCTCGGTCGATCGACCGAGTAAAGTGGTCGATCGACCACTTCGCGGGTTCATAAACCGTTCTATTAAGGAAGTTTTCTTTCCTTATTCATTCATTTACTCTTCTTTTCTCACAAACTCAGAAAATAGACAAACCCTAAAGTTCATCCCTTTTTAGCGAATTTTCACCTGCAATCCCGTCTTTCACTCGATTTTTCTCGCTTTAATCTTCAAAGTTTCTTCAAGGTAAGTCTCTAATCTCATTTCCATGCTCTATTCTCGATTTTATTGTGGTTTTTATGCGAAATTTTCAAGTTTTATGCATTTGAGATGGAAAAATCGAATTGGGGAAATCGATTTTTGGGATTGTTTTCTTGTCTTTCCTATGCTTTAATCACTTACTCTACCCTTTCCCCCTCGATTTTCAAAGCAAATAAGCAGCTAGGATGTGGTTAAAGCCGTTTCCCCCAATTTTTTCGAAACCCTAATCTGCTTTCAGCTTTGATTGTGATTCGGGTTTTCTTCAATTTACATTGTTTGGGGATTCTTGTTGCTAATGCATTATTTGCAGGTATTAAAAATGACAAAAGGAAAGGCGCCAATGCAAGAGGGACAATCGAGCCAAGGGCCAGCTAAGCGGCAACGGGGACCGCCACTGATGATAGAGGCCACCACGGATAGTCTACCTGACTATCCGCAGGTTATCTTTGATGACTCTACGCAACGCGCTAAATTTTCTTTGTTTGTTTCGAACATAAAGGTCACAGCTACCCGATTTCTCCATAAAGATACCTTGGAGAAATTAGGCTGTTATGAGTCGGTTGTGTCCTTGCTAAACGGGACGGGTATGATGGGTCTTGTGGACATGGCTGAGTTCACATATTATGTTTTGACCCTTGAATTCTTTTCGTCTTATGCTTTCGACTCGGAAGCTTTCTTGGCTGATTCGACCAATCCTTGCATTTCTTTTCGACTTTTTAATGTCAATTACTCTCTGACACTTGCTGATTTTGCGGGGTTTCTGGGTCTTTACTTCGAGGGCAGAACCTCGGACACCTCTGACAGTCATCGGGTCATGTGGTCTTGTATCGGTGACTTTTACGGGTCGAGGAGGACGGGCACTTCCGTCCACTTGCCCCCTCTTCGTTATTTTCTACGGCTAATGGGTAATACCATTTTTGGCCGTAAAGAGTCTAATAATGTGAATAATATTGAGCTTTCAATTTTGGCGGGCTATCTGAACGTTGAGCGTCGGACAACCCGTATCTATAACATTGCCTACTTGATCGCCGCTCACTTTCGATCGTAAGTGAGGGCACCTTGACCACCATTGCCGTGGCGGTGGTGACACGTATCGCCAACCGCCTTGTTTTACTTTTCCCTCGACAGGAGGACCCCATCGACCCTGACCTGCGTTTCATGGACCTCCGTTACGCGAGGGGTGTCTATTGGATCGATAGACAGATGCGGTGGAAGATTGATTCTTTCATCTGTGACCGCATCCCTGTCACTGGCTACCCTCCTGTCCTGCCCCTTACCACTGTTGAGGGGGCAGCTCGGCCGCCCTTGCCTAGTTACAGGCTTCCTCTGGTGGCGGCCACTCCTACTGCTAGCACTTAGAGGAGAGCTCGTGCCTCCTCTTCACAGGCACCCTCTACCTCCACTACCACCCCTCCTGCTGGTACATCCACTTTTCTACCACCTACTCCTTTGGTTGTCCCTCCGGTCATGGACCAGAGGGCAATGTCACGTGTTTTGGGTGATTTGTGCAGGAGTTTCAACCAGCACAGGTTGGACACGGCCATAGCCCTTTACCCGGTCTACGAGGAGCTAGCTCGGGGGGGGGGGGGGGGATGCTTCCACAAGGTGACTGGGCTCACCCTTCTAACTTTGTTCCCCCTGCGGGCGGTTACCCTCAGCCTGCCAGGCGATCCCCTCCCACTACTACTGCTGGTGCCTCCACTTCCAGGAGAGCCACTCCCGCTGCTGCTGCTGAGGAGGAGGAGGAGGAGGAGGAGGAGAGTGACTCGGGGTCCGACGAGGACAAAGACTCTGACTACGAGGGTGGAGATTAGATGCTGGTGACCTCCCCGTTTTTGGCTGGTTTGGGGAGGTCGTATTTTGTGAGTTATATTCCTTTCTCTTTTAGCTTCCTTTTCTTTTATTATGCTTTTATTCTCCCATTTTTCTGCTGGTGATTTGCTGATGAGCACAATGGGGACATTGTGCGTTTTGGTTTGGGGAGGGTATTTGCATATGCCTTTTGTTTTGCATCTGCATTTGTTTTTTATTGCATTTCAGTCACATGTTTAGTGCATTTCTGTTTGCATTTGTTTTTATTTTCATCCATCCAAAAAAAAAACAAAGAAAAAATTGAAAAAATTCATAAAAACGAAAAATATCACGTTTACCTTTGCATATAGTTGAGTCGGATTGGAATTATTAATGATGATTTTGCTCTATTAGTCAAATATGCCATTCCTTGCCTTTTCACAACTGCTTAGCAAGAATTAAAAGTGATCTCTCAAATTTTGTTATGGAATTCATTTCGGGAAATTTGACTTGACTCATTACTTTTGGCAAACTACTTATACTTTCTGAGATATAGAGCCTATAACAGGTGACATTCATGACCGGTTAATTTAGGATTGAGAGTAGTTACTCCCTTCATTTCATGTTTTGCACGTGTATGAGTTTTGATTGCTTATTGCCTATACGCATTGGTTTGTGGTCGGTATTGCATGTTTTGAGAACTATTGCATCCTCCCCTTTCTCGTTTTACCCCATTAACTCCACTATAAGCCACAACTGCCAGTTGCCCTTAACTACATCCCATACTTAGCCTACCATTGTGCCAAGCTAGGAAGTAGTAGAGGAATTTTTGTCAGATTAGAAGCAGTTTTGGTTCGTTTGTAATGTTGGAGCGGGTATTTTTGAGAAGTGAAGGAGCTGTGTCCTTTTGAAACAGGAAGAAAGAAGAAAAAAATTTCAGAAAATGAAAAAAAGAGCTGTCTTACCTGGGCAGAAGGCTCTGTTTTGTGTAAGGGTGGTCGATCGACTGCCATCACTGGTCGATCGACCACCAGTTCAGAGGTTGAAAAAAAAAAGAAGAGGAGAAAATTAAAGAAAAGAAATGGAAACAGGAAAGAGGAAAAAGAAAAAAAAAAGAGTCTTGAAAATAATAAGGTCTTGGTTGAAATAAGAACACGCCTCATGTGCTTACCTCATGATTTGGAGGCGTTTGTTTTGGTTTTTGTGTTGCCTAGTCAATAAAGGCATGGTCTTTTTGTTGAGTTGGAAGAACGGGATTCGGTTTCTAATGGTTCGTTAGGTACTAGCTTGGCTCTTACCTTCACTCTTCCATAATTGTTTTGCCCCTTCTTTCCCACTTAGCCTCACATACCCAAATCTTGCAATAGTTCGGCATGTGATAGTCCTTGACGGTGGTTATGCGTATGTACGGTAGCTAGAATCATTATTCATGCTAGTCAAGCATACATGTTCTGTCGTTGGTCATGATCTAGGTGAGGGACTGTATTTTTCTTCTCTCTCTTTTACATATAATCTTACCATTTGCTTTCTTTGAGAGAAGAGTGATCCGGGAGAGTCCGATTGTATGAGTCTTGCAAGGTCGAACGCCCGACTTAATTCTATGATATGCATAAATTTGTTCACTTGATTTAAGCTATGCAGTAGTTGACTTTGGGCACTAAACGGTTTGGCATTGGCTTGTAGTTAGCTCTGAGATATACTCCTTTCCATTTAGTGTTTATACGGGTCATAGTGCTTGCTTGGGGACAAGAAAGGTTTGGTTTGGGGAGATTTGATACGTGCATATTCTATACACTTTATCTGCGGTTTTGGCACGTATTTCCATGCATAATTGTTAGCTTAAGGCTACTATTTCTCCCGAAACGGTTTACTTTGCATTTTCTATGATTTATTGTAGGAACGAGTGGAAGTAAGCTAAATCAAGCCTAATTCGTCCTCCGGGGGCAAGTTTAAGGAAGCCAAGAAGAAGGAGAGTCGTATTCACTCACCTTGGGATGCGTGCAAAGGAGTGAAGAGTTGATTGGAAGGAAAAAGAGAGCCAATGCACAACATATTCAGTCGATCGACAAAGTGATTGATCGATCGACCACCAAACGCATCGACGCTATCGTTTCGCATTAACGATCGATCGACGACCATGCCGACTGGTCGATCGAACGATTTCGAGCTGATATCTTTTTCTCCGTGTTAGACTTTTAAAAGCCCAACTTGTAATTAACTTTCAGTATCTTTTTATCAGTAGAACGCAGCAACTTTTAGGTTATGCTTTTCATTCTGGAAAAACTCAGTTTTAGATCTAGCTTGGAGACGGAAACCTTCGATTTGAATGCTTTGTTCTTGAATTCAATTAGTCAGCTTTTGATGCAATTCTTCCTCTTCCTTATTTCCTTGTTATTTTGATTCTTATTTTCATCAATTTAATTTCAGCAATCGAGTTCTTTCCTTTTAGTTTAATTTGATTCAATTATGTCAAAGTTGTTCTTTACTATTAATTTCGAAGTTAGTATAGTTATTATTATGCGTAGGTAATTTCTTTGATTGGGAACAAGGTGAGCCATGGTATTAAATTAGGATTGTTGTGTAGTATGAGTTCTTCCGTATTGGTCTTGCTATCTTTTGATAAATTTCTTTACTAGATTGAAAGATTGGTAATTTAAATTATCGCTAGATTTGGAATTTCTCTTGAGCGAAAGCATTGATAAATTCTAGGGAATCAATAGACCGTGAGGTTATTTGAGCTTTGATCGAAAGGCTAGTTTATTTTCCCTGAGACCGTATTATAGGACTTTTGCTACCGTACCGACCTGATATTTGCCATGGTGAACCGAAGTTCCCGATCCCTTTTTTTTTTATCTTGTTGAGAATATTCATTTTAGCAATTAGCCAGTTAATCAACCAAATTCAAAACCCCCAATTAATTGTTACTTTTATAGACTGAAAAATAGCAAACAAAATCAACCTTGTCTCTCTGTGGTTCGACCCTTACTATCACTAGCTATAGTTTTAGTTTGGAATTATAAATTTAATTTTGGTACTAAACGAAGGTATCAGTATTATTCCTAAATTTTATCTTTTATCACGAAAATATCTACCTTGCGGAATAGAAAGCCTACACTGTAATACCCGCCCTTTTAGGGACCCTTTGACCAGCGTTGACTGACCTTGGGAGCGGGAATAGCCTTAGAGTTAAGTGCCGAGGGCATCGGAAGTTGGGTGAAAGAGTGGTACTCGATAGAGTAGAGGCTACTCGATCGAGTAGCTAGGGTACTCGATCGAGTATGGGGTTACTCGATCGAGTATGTTGGGTACTCGATCGAGTGCCTGGTTTTCAGCGAGGGTTATATATCGCGTTTTGTTAAATCCGCAAATCACTTTCGCCACTTTCCTCCTATCCTTCAGCCGCCTCTTTCCCTTCCCTTCACCTCAAAACCTCCATGGATGCCTTTTGAAGATTCTTATGCCTTAGAAGAGCGTCTCTTGAGTCGGGTAGCGGTCTTTGCTGAGTTTCCCCCTAATAGGTATGTCATAATCATCATCTGTGCCTTTGTTTCCATAGTTAGGGTTTTGCTTGTAGTAATAGATAATTGCATGATGCTAATAGGCTTTGCTTGTGCGCTGGATGCTGTGTTTGTCGGCATGGATTGGTTGCGGATGCGTAAAGGTAGGTTCGCCTACTCAGTTGCTGTAGATCGTCTAGTGTGTCGGTCGTTGTGATAGTATTGTGTTGCTTGACATAGTAATTGTATTGTGTTGTGGTTGTGGTTGTGATCGTTGTGATGGTTCTCGAGATGCGTTCTCGGCTGAGTGGGGTCACTTGCGGGAGTGACTTCACGCCCTAGTTTCGCCCTTCGTGGAACCCGCCACGGAAGGGGATGTGCACATTAATGAGCAGGGTTATCGCTCGTACGATGAGCGGGGCTTAGGTGGGAACGGCTGCGGTCCCCCACTGGCAGGGCTGGTCCAGTGGACAGTCAATGACTGAGTTAATTGGGTTGTGGTGACTGAGGTTGGAATTGGTAGTGTTGTTTGTATTGTTGGTTGTCGTTGTCGTTGGCTTGTCTTGTCTTGTCTCAGTACTGACCTGGTTTGGTTGTTTGTTTGTTATGTGTCTGCCGTGATCCCTTATGGTGAGCAGTCGGTCTTAGCAGGTGTTGATGTCGTGGATAGCTGGAGTCCGGGCAGGGATGAGTCTTCACGAGTTATGATGGTTATAGCGAGTAGCCCTTGAGTTGTAACATTGTATTGTATTTTGGTTTAATTCACTTGTAACACAACTTAATAGTTCTTTTATTGACGTTTGATAATTACTTACCTCGGGCAACCGAGATGGTAACGCCCTTATATGCTAAGGAAGGCCTAGTTAAGGCTCCTCTGAATATCGGGGTGTTACAAAGTGGTATCAGAGCGACGATTTTGGAACCTGTAACAAATGAACATAACGAATGTAGAGAGTCTAATAAAATGAACCTGGTGTATGTGTAATGGGGGCCCCGGCTGATGCTAGATTTTGGGTGAGTAGGCGCCCTCATTTCAAAATCTTGGCCCCATGGCACTTAAGCCAGTCACACGGGATGGGAATGTGGAGTCCGTGTCTCAATGTGTACTAGGAATGTTAATTGTGCCGGAGCTACCTCCGGTTAAGTTTTGTTAGAATTAGTAGCGGTGTGATAGTAATGTTTGGACTGAATATGGTAATTGTTGATGAAGTTATGAGTTCTTTGAATGATTAGTGAGCTTATATGATAGCCATGTGATGCGTGACGAAATCTCTCGTCATGGAAATGCGTGAAAGTGTGAAAGCAAATGTGTAATATGAATAGTGCACACGTGGGTAGTTGCCATAGAATTTATGATGACGGGAGTTGTACGTGAGGTTATAGATCCTACCGCGATGACTATAATGGTAATTATAGTGTAGGTGGGTAATGACCCGCATCAAGTAAGTGATAATGTGTATGTGCTTCGCTATTTAGTTGGAATTTTCCGCTGCGTAATATTTGATTTAAGTAAAACAACTTGTTTACGATAGAATGTGAAACATAGTAGATTAATTTGTTTTGAAAAGTATGCATTTATGTAATACGTGAAAGAACGAACTAATCTTGATTTAAATGTCTCAATTTAGTAGTAATACATATATAAAGTAAGCTTAAATGTAGTACGATGATGTGATTATGTTTACGGAAAGTCGGTAGCAGGTAAACCGAGTAGGGTAACGGTTGTAGTGTACATGGGATAAGCTTCATTTGTTTGGCAATATGGTAGATTTTGTTAATGATGGTAATACGTGAATGAATTTGATAATGAGTGCCGAATTCCGAACTTAGTTGGAATCGACACGCGGTGTTGTTTTTGCAGGAATCTTCAAGTTACTTTGTTCTTTTGATCGAGCACTTAGCTATACTTGACCGAGTGCGAGTGCTTACTTGACCGAGTAGACCTCACTCGATCTAATTAGGGAGCTATGATGTCGGATGTGGGAAAATTCCCGCAGTTACTCGATGATTTAGCTCCTACTCGATCGAGTAGGGTGGTACTCGATCGAGTACCCCAGGCACTCGATCGAGTAGGTTACTGTGCAGCATTCCTACGGGTTTTCTTAAAACCCTTTACCTTTCTATTTCTTCTTCTTATTCTCCCATATTTCGACACAACCATCCTATATCACTCTCAAATCCCTTAATCTCTCCCAAATCCTCTCTTTCTCTTGGGTTAGTAGTGAATCTTGGGGTTGATTTTCTTGTTTAATTCGTTTCTTTATCTTACTAATCAATCAAGGTATGTTATTCTTCTTAATTTATGTGCCTTATTACTTTGAATGTGTTAAAATAGTGAAATAATCTGAAAATTTCGATCCACATGAGTAAGTTGTTGTTTTGATGGTTGAAACATGATTCACATGCCTCCTAATCGTGCTTGTTGGTGATTATATGCTGTAAATTAGATTAGAAATTACAATAGTTGAACCCGAAATTTCTAGGGTTTCCAAATTGAAATCGATTTTTGGTTGTTTTATAATGATTAGATGGCAAAATTGAGCTTTAATTATGGTTTATATCATGTCGGGGGATAGATTTTTGGTGATTTCACCTTAGAAAGTTGCCTAAAAACTCCGTCTTAAAAGTGCCCCAAATGGAAATTCGTGATTTATAATTGAAAATTTATGTTGCAATTCACATTATAAGTATAAGTTGAACCTCAGTGTGATAGTAGGAACGATTGATGATGAAAATTTTGCCAAAATTGTCTCAGCTGTAAAGACCGTCTGAAAAGTTTGTTTGGGTTATTAAACATAATATGGAAGTGATGATGATATGCTATGAAATTTCTTACTATTTCTCTTGATTCAGCAATATGTGATTGGAAATGTGTTTGGAGTAACTTTAGAATCATGCTAGGATACTCAATTTGTCGAACATATGTGACCGCCATGATAATTTCCTTCACCACCGTGGCTTGTGAAGTAGTAGTAATATGACCTGGTATGTTAAAATTTTAGAACTGTTGATAAACATGAGTACTTGTCTTAATATTCAAGGTTAATAGCATGAGTTATGCGCTTCACATATTAAAATTGTTGAAAAATTGTATGCTTAGCTGGGTAGGTAAATTCAAATTACATGAAGTATATGCTTGCATGTTTATATAAATTGTTTGAACTTATGCCTAAAGCAGATGCCGAGACTAAACCTTGGGACCCGTCAGAGTAAACGGGGAAGGGTTGATCCACTTGAGAGGGGGGAGGCTAGTGGACCGGTAGTACCATGATCTCTGAGTACCCTTCTGTTGTTTTTGTTGACTTTAAGCAAAGAGAGCGTTTTGTAGCTTTACAAAAACGCAAGATGAGACCCACAAAGTGTATAGACACCGGGGTGCTAGAAGAGTTGGAAATAGAGACGGATGTCCGTCATATATTCGAGACCTTGGGATTTACTGGTTTGTACCGGTTGAGGAAGCACACTTACCCTTTCCTTACCCTAGAATTCATGAGTTCCTTTAACTATGACCCGGGGTCGATTGAGTTGATTGATGAATACCAGTTTCTTGTTAACCATGGATTTGTTTGCCTCTAACCTTGGGTTGGCCAAGCCTCCCAAGGACTCCATCACCGACATTCCAGCTGAGTGCGGCGTCTGCCGCCTAATGCCTTGCTTGACCGGGAAGCAAGCTCCCACCGCGAGCAATATGCTGATTAATGACGTTCAGCACATCACCTTGAGAATATTCCTCCGCTCTCTTTCGAACCTCCTCTATGACCGAAAGGATATCAGTAAGTTGAATAACCATGAGGTTTTACTTTTGATGTCGTACCTCAATCCGGAGCGGGCCAAGAAAGTGGTCTTCAATGCTCCTTCCATAGTTTGTGCTGCTCTCGCCTTGATGGCTTCTTCTAATTTTCGATACTTGAGCTGTGGTGCTATTGCCACTCGGTTAGCTGAAAAGCTAACCTCCTTTGAGGCTTCTTCAGCGTACGTGCCTCTAGTTACCCCTGTGCCTACCATGGATCGTGAGTACTATCTCGACCTGAAATGGTTGAGAACCTTGGCAGATGGTAGCCTAGCATGGAGGGTGCATGGGATGAGTTGGATGAAGATCCCAGCTCCCGAGCACCTCCCACCCACGGAGCCCTTGGAGCCGACTGTAGTGACAGTGGACTCCGATGATGAGGAGGAGGAGGATGAGGACACACCCCGCCAGCTACAGAGCTATCTCATCGACGGCACCATCCTCACGGAGATGCCGGAGCCGACGAAGGGTGAGAACGCGGGAGTTCAGGTGGCGGAGAGGCCTAGGGTGGTGAGGGGACCCCGTCGAGTGAGAGAGAGGGCCCCGGAGACTAGGACACAGCCGGAGGCACAGCAGCAGCAGCAGCCTTTCCCGTACTACCCCTATCTTGATACACCGGAGACGCGGTCCAGCTACTTGTCGGAGAGAGTGTCATCTACTTTGACACTCCGGAACATGCATGAGATGGCGTACACTCAGGGGATAGGGACCGAGGGACCGCATCCAGTTTGGTGGAGTGGGGTAGGAGACTACTCGGGGGTTTTCCATTCCTACGGGGTGGATCAGTCGACGTGGGGGACACCTCAGTCCTTCCCTTACGGTGGTTTGACCCCATGGTACTCGAGTTCAGCAGCAGGAGCAGGAGGGGATGCGGGGATCGGGTCATCGGGGGCAGGTACTTCGGGTGGTGGTGATGAGACGATGTTCGAGCAGCAGCAGCAGCAGGAGGAGTGATACTCCTTGTTTCTATCTTCATTCATGTTGGTTAGTAGTAGTTGGTTTTAGATGTGAATATTGTTGCCAGACTTTAGCGGTTGGTTCTTCCTAGACTTTGTTAGACTTGTATTGATGGCCATAAGGCCGGATTTGGTACTTTGACAGGTAGCAGGATATTAGAAGTCGGGGAAATTGTCCCGACTTGATCTTTATGAGACCAAGATATGCATTACACGATCTGTCGCAGGTTTATAAAACATCTCGACCTGTAGGTGCTAGATAGAGTACCTCGTACTCTATCAAGTAGCTGCGGGAATTAGAGAAAGAAAAGCTTATGACCTGTAGGCTACTCGATCGAGTAGCCCAAAGCACTCGATCGAGTAGCATGGCACTCGATCGAGTACCTCTAGTTACTCGATCGAGTAGCACTGTTACAGGAGGTTTCGAAAATTAAAAAGGTTCAAATGTTTTATAATTGCAAGTCTATCATTTCATATAATTATTAGTGCGCAGTAACACCTTTGGACAGTTAAATTCATGTGTTGGAAGTCGTGTTTGAAGTTTTATAAGCATTTTGGTCACAACTAGTAAGGCAGTAATAATTTCTTGTTACTTTTATTTTGTATACGCCTCATTGCGATTAATTTATCGGAGTTGTAGCTTCTCGTACATTTGTGCATACCATGTTATTATATGTTATCAACGGTGACTAGTTATTCCGGTGGCGTGGGTATGATTTTAATTTAACAAACGTGTAATTAGTGAGTAATGTCCAGAATAATGTGGTTTCCTTTCATGTTTTGATGCCCATAATAAGTAAATACGTGTTGATATTTGGGTGGTGAACTTCGGGGACGAAGTTCCTTTTTAGAGGGGAAGAGTAATGTCGCGAAATAAAAAGGTTGTTTGAATGATGTTTTGCTCGTTTATAAGGATGTTCTGAATGATGTTTTGCTCGGTTATAATGTTGTAGGTAATTGTTATAATGTGGTTGGTAGCGTAAAAAAAAAAAATAATAATAATAATATAAAATATATGTGTAACGACTTGCTTTAGTTCTTAAGGGAGTGTGGTAATATATTTCAAAATACGGTTATGGAGGAAAGCTATAGTACGATAAACCGCGTTTGCATCTCGTTACCAAGTAATATGGTGGCATTAGTTGTACCACGTGAAAGTTGATACGAGACATGTTCTAGATCAATAGTTTGATAGTCGATATTGTATGTTCGGAGATCGTGTGTGACGATTCGCATTGCGAGTTGGATGCTTTATATATATAAGATAACCGTTGACTGTGATAAAACTTACATGATAGTGGCAAGAATCGATAGGTATAAATGTGGACGGTGATGATGATGACATGGGGGGGGGGGGGGAAATGGTATGTACAAGGAGTAGTGGTTTGGCCGGGAAGTTCGGTAAGGCTGTGTTGGTTCCGGGTCGAGAGCGGGAGAGGTGAGTTGAACTTCGGGGACGAAGTTCTTTTAAGGGGGAAGGCGTAATACCCGCCCTTTTAGGGACCCTTTGACCAGCGTTGACCGACCTTGGGAGCGGGAATAGCCTTAGAGTTAAGTGCCGAGGGCATCGGAAGTTGGGTGAAAGAGTGGTACTCGATAGAGTAGAGGCTACTCGATCGAGTAGCTAGGGTACTCGATCGAGTAGGGGTCACTCGATCGAGTATGTTGGGTACTCGATCGAGTGCCCGGTTTTCAGCGGGGGTTTTATATCGCGTTTTGTTAAATCCGCAAATCACTTTCGCCACTTTCCTCCTATCCTTCAGCCGCCTCTTTCCCTTCCCTTCACCTCAAAACCTCCATGGATGCCTTTTGAAGATTCTTATGCCTTAGAAGAGCGTCTCTTGAGTCGGGTAGCGGTCTTTGCTGAGTTTCCCCCTAATAGGTATGTCATAATCATCATCTGTGCCTTTGTTTCCATAGTTAGGGTTTTGCTTGTAGTAATAGATAATTGCATGATGCTAATAGGCTTTGCTTGTGCGCTGGATGCTGTGTTTGTCGGCATGGATTGGTTGCGGATGCGTAAAGGTAGGTTCGCCTACTCAGTTGCTGTAGATCGTCTAGTGTGTCGGTCGTTGTGATAGTATTGTGTTGCTTGACATAGTAATTGTATTGTGTTGTGGTTGTGGTTGTGATCGTTGTGATGGTTCTCGAGATGCGTTCTCTGAGTGTGGGGTCACTTGCGGGAGTGACTTCACGCCCTAGTTTCGCCCTTCGTGGAACCCGCCACGGAAGGGGATGTGCACATTAATGAGCAGGGTTATCGCTCGTACGATGAGCGGGGCTTAGGTGGGAACGGCTGCGGTCCCCCACTGGCAGGGCTGGTCCAGTGGACAGTCAATGACTGAGTTAATTGGGTTGTGGTGACTGAGGTTGGAATTGGTAGTGTTGTTTGTATTGTTGGTTGTCGTTGTCGTTGGCTTGTCTTGTCTTGTCTCAGTACTGACCTGGTTTGGTTGTTTGTTTGTTATGTGTCTGCCGTGATCCCTTATGGTGAGCAGTCGGTCTTAGCAGGTGTTGATGTCGTGGATAGCTGGAGTCCGGGCAGGGATGAGTCTTCACGAGTTATGATGGTTATAGCGAGTAGCCCTTGAGTTGTAACATTGTATTGTATTTTGGTTTAATTCACTTGTAACACAACTTAATAGTTCTTTTATTGACGTTTGATAATTACTTACCTCGGGCAACCGAGATGGTAACGCCCTTATATGCTAAGGAAGGCCTAGTTTAGGCTCCTCTGAATATCGGGGTGTTACATACACCTTCCCTAATTTCTAAATCAACCGCGGAAATCTTTCTTGCTGAGGAGGAAACTGCCTAAATGAGAACGCAGCAGGTACTACGCGTCTTGGAAGGGTCGCAGTTTCAGCTGCGCCTCTTCCTGGGCTGTTTTTTCTCCAGTTTTTATATTTCTTCCGGATTTCTTTCCTAATTCCACTTTTACCATAATTCCTCCACGTGATTAGTATAAATAAAGTCCTCCGCCTCACATATTTTTTCTCACGCGAGTGTCCGCCCTTCTCTTCTCTTTGCATTCTAAGACCGTGCCCTTGCTTTTTGACGCCTACGTGCTTGATCTACGCGACCACGTAAGCTCAGATCATTCTGAGTACCATCGACGTTTGCATGACCGACCAATTTGACCACTGCACTTTAATCAACTCAATCAATTTGTTCTAAATCCTCTTAAGAGGGCACTTTTGTATTAGATCGAGTCGAGAAATCACTAATACGACAACTTAGTTAATCTCGCTTCGTCAAACATGTAAGTCCGAGGGTGTAAAATATCAATTTTATTTATTAAATTTTATTTTGTACAAATTAATGTACTGATTTATATCGCAAGTGCGCTCAAAACCGCTTTCAAAATTATCCTTCCAAACCTATTTTTCAAAACAGCAGCGAAAGACGTCGTATAAGAAACACATCAGCAGATGCGCCTTCTGGAATAGTCGCAGCATTTGCTGCGCCTCTTCTAGAGGGTGCTTTTCTGCTGCTACTCTTCTTCTTCTTCTTCTTCTTCGAGTATCTTTTCAGGGATTATCAATAGGGTGGTGATAGATGGCCTTTTGTGGGTTATATTAGTGTGTAAATAAGGCTGGTCAGAGAGGGTTGCTCTAAATATGCGTTTACAGCGAGTGGTCAGGGGTTTTCCTGTGGGTCTTTTAATGTGTTGATGATGTTTTGTTTTATCTGAAATTTGATAAGTAGGTAAAGGGTAGTGCAAGGTAGGTCGTAGTTGTGTTGTTTGTGGTGGTTGTTGCTTGCAAGTGGTGGTTCGAGGAGAGTAAACTGACCCACGAAAAAGTCCTACTTTGACTCTCTTCTGATTTGTTTTAACCTCCAATTAACTCCTCTTGAACCACGACTTGAAACGAACAACCTGTAGACACCTCGTTTCTACACCTCCCGCCAACCACCCAGTTATGATTGGGCCGCATGTTTGTGATAAAACAATTTAGGTAAAAAGATAAAATCCCCAAAAGGATCAAGTAACTCAAAGTAACTTGATTAAAGTCCAAAACATATCGAATAGGGTTTGATTTCTTTATCCAACCATACATTATCCCATAATGCGTGCTAAGAGAGATTAACTTGTGATACTCTATCACATTTCCTTTGGCTTATATCAAAGTCTTCACTTTGATAATCCCATCACGATTAAATCATGATTCCTGGAACTCTTTGAACTTCTTAAAAGATTTCTCTATGTACCTTATTAAGTGAACACATTAGTGTCAACTTAAATCGTTAGTAAGAGAAAATGATCAACCTATTCTGGATAAATGATTTACAACCTCGATCTCCTTTTCAACCAAAGGTACGAGACATCTTGCTTTGAATACAAGATACGAATATACCATAAGATTAACAATCTAATGGTTCCAAGAGTACTCGATAACTCTTTGCGTTCATCATTCCAGAATTTAAAGTTTAATCTTGGGTTACCAATTTGAGTCTTGCATCATCTACATGATGTATCATTCTAGTTTGGTTTATAATATATTCACCTTGATAATGGGCTAGCCATACATCAAATCGTGGTGTATAGGGTCACAAAAGTGAAACCTCTTTTGTATCTTAACAAGATTATATTCTTATTCAGAGTTTATGCACTTAATAGTCATAATTAAGGTACAACTATAAACCCAAAACTAGATTGATTACACAATGACTCTATCTCTCGACATTATTTGATGCTAGTCGTCATATTATAATCATCTTATGTATCGAATACAATGATGAAAACCTCCACTGGTTTCTAATGTTGACGAAGTAGTTCTAGCAAAATTTATGTTAATCAAATAAACATTTAAAGAAGAAGGTCCCATTAGATGTCCCACAACTAACTTGCTGATTCTTCAATAATTTAGGGTAGTTTCCTTTCTAGCGTCCAACATTTAAGACAATGGAAACTTTATCGGTCGGGATTGATAGGTTTAGTATCATTATTCTCAATAACTTCACTTTTATCATTACCTTGTATCAATTCCATTCTAATTTTACTTCTTAGAACCTCATCCTTTTCTTAACGGTTTAAGAGAATGCTCCCACTCATTTCAATGAGTCTTTGCTAAGAGACGCAAAATTGAAATTCATGAAGACTACTCTTCATTCGTTTGTTTAGTCTTAAAACTTTCATTGAAGTGGTTGCGGTATTTTGGTCAATTACGATTTCTAACAAATCTAGTTACCAAATGATTTAACGTTTCAAAGTACTTAACTCAATTAAGCACATGAGAAACAATTCATTGTAAGTAGATATGTTAGTCAAGGATCAAAAACCCTTTTGATCATGAATAACTTTTATCTATACTCTTCACAAGAGATCCTTACAATGGATAATACGAGGTTTTTAGAAGAAAATTCAATTTTTGTCTTTAGTTACGATGTTTTAATGAAGATTTGAACTAAAATCGAAATGATATCTTATAAATTGAGTTAAAGAAATAGAACAATATGATAACGGAATAATGAAAACAAAACATTTATCGTTATAATAATACTTATAAATAATTTAACAAGTAAAGCATTTATATAGTGACCTCTACCCAACTATTATAAATGATTCGAAGATCCAAATTCATATTAACTTGGGCACGGTGTAGCCGATTCATCCCTTATCAATATAACTCGATGCATTAACTCTTTAATCGATTCTACTTTTAGAACTCTTGGTCGATAAAATTACATTAATATTTATCTTTAGCCCAAAACACATCCGGCTATGGTCGAGAATACTTTTGTTGAGTTCAACCCAAATTTCGAATAAATGTGTTCATGATCCAAATTTACATTAACTTGGGCACGCTTTGGCGATACAACCCTCATCAACATGAATTCTGTGTATAGACATTTATCACCCACTTCCCCTACGTAACAAGGTTTGTACCCCGGTGTGGCCGAGCGCACTCCCTCACGAAATAGGTTTTCATGGTTTCTACTTTTTGGTAAGGCTAAGTCTCAATTGTTTATTTTAGCGAGAGGTCATGTCAATTTATTATCTATCACGTTTTAAGTGAACTAAAGCGGTGAACTACGATAATTGTAATTGACACGGTCGATAAAATCGATATAAAAATGCATGTTTAGTTATGGCGATTTAGCGATGCATCCTAGTATGGCCTTCCTAAAATAGTAAATCTAATAAACTATTACAAATTGGGAAACCAACTCCATTGGTCCATTGAACTTCGGTCTTGGCATGCATCTCGAGGTAACACTTTCTTTGATGGACCGCCTTCTCAAATGGCACCGTCTTCAAGGAACTCCGGAATAATTAAATTACAAAATGAATTACATAATTACCTATTATACATTTGTAATTAAAATTTAAATCTATTAAATTACAAAACGGTGATACGAGATCACAATAATTACAACTGAATCGATATTTCCATACATTTCGGGTAATACCAATTTAAAACTAAGGCCATACTTAGTAAAATTACATAATTCAAAAATTACATAAAATTAAAATATGACAATCATAAATAAAATGCAGCATTATAATATGTATGAACATGCTTAATTTTATGCTAAATCGCCTTTAAAGAGCCAATATCGTATATTTTATCGGTTTTTATGGATTTGCGTGATTTAACTTATTAAAATCACAAAAAGTCTCATAAATTCATATTTATGTTCAAGTTAATTACCCTAACCATCTTAGGACTCAAAACTTAGTCTTCACTAATATTTTGACAATAACTCAACTTGATTTCTTAATATTGTTCATTATGGACCAAAAATACAAAAATTGCTATAAACTTCAAATTAAATCATAAAAATTTCAAATAATTTCAAATTTGAAATTTAAACTCATGAATATTCTGGAAAAATACCATGACACTCATAATGTTCAAAACTTAGGTTAAAAATTCCGAAAATTTATCGAGAAAAACAATTTTGAGGTTTATCGGTTTTAACAAATATGACCATTAAAATATGAGAAAATTTATTTTCATCAACTTTTCACGTTTAGATCTGAAATATATGATAAAATGCAACATGTGACGTTTTTCCTTAATCATGAAGTATGTTTTAGCATTATTACTAATTATAGTCACTATTTATGTGATGTTTCATCAAAAATTCATAAATCATGCAAAAAGACTTCACTATAACCAAATATTTTACACACATCTTGTAAAATTGCATGTGACAACATACTAAATTTTGATGACCAGATTCGAAATATAACTCATATTAACATGAACATTTACAGGCCATCAGTATGTATTACATGTGAAATCATATCCAAAAACCACTTGAAAATTCGAAGTTTAGCTATTTTTCGTCCAAAAATGACATTTTTCTCATAAAAATCATATTTTAATGACAATAATATATAAAATGAACAATAAAATCCATAAATGAACCAAAATATCCCAAATACATTTTAGGACCAGAAACTTTAACATGCAAAGTGATTTCGTGATATATCATAATAAACACAAAATTACAAGTTTTATTTGTTAATAAGATTAACTCGGAAAAACAATAAACCGATTTGCATGCAAACAACCTAAGGCTCTGATACCACTTGTTGGGATTCATTAATCTCATAAATTTACATATTCATATATGAATTAATTTATTTGGTCATAAAATAAATACAAGATCTTATGCATGCAAACATAAAACAAGGTAGAGAAAAAACCGTCACTTCTTACATTTGTGTTTCGGATTTTTGGGCACCAACAAGATCTCCTTCTTGTTAGTTCTTGAGCTTTCCAACAATGGATGAACAAGGTTCAAATTAGAACCTCTCCCAAAAGCATATACCCAAAGAACACCCTTAATTACTAATATTATTATGAGCAAGTAATAATTTTAATCTAACTTAAAATTTGGACACAAAAATATTGATTTTGTTCTCCTCTATTTCGGTTAAGAGGAGAGGAATTTGTGAGCCTTCTTTCTCTAAAATTTTCACAAAAGTAGAGAGTGATGTCATTTTCTTACACTAGAAAAATATATTGAAGTAGTGAATGAATCAATGATAGGAAAAATGAGAACAATTCACATCATTAAGGGGGAAGGGGGAACCGGTTTTTGGAGGGAGGAAAAGGGTGCCAATGCATGCACATTTGCTTTTTAGGTTGTTCTATTTAAGGTGTAGGCATGCAACCCTATCATGTAGAGGTTAATCATAATGCCTTCCACTAAACAACTCAATTAAGGCACACTAACCCTTATCCCTCCATTTTCGGTCACCCATATAATATGGTGGTCCATTTTATTTTTTGTCATTTGTCAATTCTGACATATGTGACATGTTACATGACATGTTACATTATAATGCATTTTTGACATATTAAAAATCATCATAAACTACATTATAATGCATTTTTGACATAACTAGTAATTCACAATTACTTGTACACAAATGGGTCATATGATTATAAACTACAACAACTTGTATTTATAATAAATTATTCATTCTGTTTCAATTGTTTCGTAAACAATAATTTAATCTAAGTAATAAACCAATTCGATTACTTAGACCGTATCTCATTTAATCAAATTACAATAAGACACGTTAACTTTACTCACAAAATCATCCGTCAATTTTAAGCAATTTAATTAACTCGTATCGGCATACGATTAATTAAATAATCAATTAAGAGTATTTCCCTATAGGTATGACCTAAGGGGATCAATTGATCACCACCGTCGTCGCACGACAGTAATGTCAAACTCTAGTCAGCCAATCATTACCGATATGTGTGGACCAGTTGACTGTAAAATTTTACTTCCCACATGTATTCTTAAAATGAGATTTAAACATGTGATCATTATGATCGACAGTTGTGATCGCATTATTGTCGGAGGACACTTATTCCAACAAACCAACATAAACCATACCAAAACCTTAAGCGATCAACTCCTACCCCTCCCCCCCCCCCCCCCCCCCCCCAAATAGAAACATGGTTACGTTCTCGTAACCACACATACCTGATAAAAAAGAGACGGATACCGCTCCCTCTTCCGCCTCCGAAGTAGCTTTCTCAACCTCATGATTATACCATAGAACCTTAAGCAACACTGTTTCCCCGTTCCTAGTTTTCCGAACCTTGCGATCAAGAATCTGTTTTGGCACCTCAAGATAAGACAAAGACTCACCCAACTCTATGTTCTCCACCTCTAACACATGTGAAGGATCGCTCACATACTTTCGTAACTGAGACGTATGAAACACATTATGCACCCTATCCAAAGCCGCTGGTAACGCTAGTAACCTCACCCACACGATCCAAAATTTCATATGGTCCGATAAACATCTGGCTCAGCTTCCCTTTCCTACCAAACCTCAGAATACCACACATAGGAGACATTTTCCATAGAACCTTGTCTCCAACCTGAAACTCTTTGTCACGGCGATGTAAGTCCGTATAACTCTTTTGTCGATCCTGGGCCGCTTTCATCTTTTGCCTGATCAGCTTAACCTGTTCTATCATCTCCTGCACCATTTGTGGTCCTAAAACCACGGCCTCAGCTCTATCATCCCAGAAAATCGGACTCCTACACCTCCTCCCACACAAAGCCTCAAACGGTGTCATCCCAATACTCGTGTGATAGATGTTGTTATAAGAAAATTCAATCAGATCCAACCTATCCTCTCAGCTACCACAAAACTCCATCACACAAGCCCTCAACATGTCCTCCAATGTCGTGATAGTTCGCTCTGTCTTCCCATCTGTAGCAGGATGAAAAGCAGTACTCATCTTAAATGTAGTTCCCATCAAATCCCGCAACTCTCTCCAAAATCGTGATATGAACCTCGCATATCTATCTGATACTATATCCTTAGGCACCCCATGCAAACGAACCACATGTTTCCTATAAGCCGAAGCTAACTGTATCTTGGTCCACGAATCTTTCATCGGGACAAAATGTGTTGACTTGGTCAGACGGTCCTATAAAATCCATAGAGATGGATTCCCATTTCCACTCAGGTACCTCAAGATACTGAATCTTACCTTGTGGTCGTCGCTACTCTCTCTTAACCCTCTGACATGTTAAACATCGAGCCACAAACTCAGTTGTTTCCTTCTTCATCCCAAGCCACCAAAAAATCTTCTTCAAATATTTATACAACTTGTCACCGCCTGGATGTACCGAATATGGTGTGCAATGAGCCTCTATCATGATCATCTTCCTTAACTCCTTATCCTTAGAAACACACTATCTCCCATCAAATCTCATACTGCCATCTGAATGAATAGAAAAATGAGACACAGTCCCTTTCTCTACTCCAGCTCTCCACTCCTCAATCTTAGGATCCAAAGTCTGTTTCCTGCGAATATCATCATAAAGATCTGGTTCCACTATCAAGTCACCTCCAGTATCTCATTTCTGTATCATATGTATCCTCATCTTTCCCACCTCATCTCGCAGCCTCATCAAAGATATAGCTGTGCATAGAGAATGCACACTCTTCTTGCTCAGCACATCTGCCACCACGTTTGCCTTCCCTTCATGGTATATAATATCCATGTCATAATCCCCTATCAGTAGTGCCTTCAAATCTTGAGAGAAAACACAACTACACCCAACTCCAGATCATGTGTCGGATAGTTCTCCTCATAAGTCTTCAATTGCCTAGAAGCATAGGCAATTCCTTTCCCATTCTGCATCAACACACATCCCAACCCATTCTTTGAAGCATCTGTATATACCTCAAAGTTCTCACACCCTTCAGGTAATGCTAAGACGGGAGTTGTGGTCAAACGCTCCTTTAATGTTTGGAACGCCGTCTCACAACTTTCTTCCCAGCGAAACCTGTTCTCTTTCCTCATCAACGCTGTCATAGGTCTGGCTATCTAAGAAAAGTCTTTCACAAACCGACGATAGTACCCTACCAAACCCAAGAAACTTCTGATCTCTGCCACATTCTTCGGTGCTTCCCACCGAGTGACTGCCTCAATCTTTGCCGGATCCACCGCTACACCCTTCTTAGATATCACATGCCCCAGAAAGACAACTTCCTCGAGCCAAAACTCATAGTTAGATAACTTTGCATATAGCTGATTGTCACGCAAAGTCTGCAACACCAACCTCAAGTGCTTAGGCCTTGGGACGCATAATACCCAGCCTTTATGGGATGCGTAACACCAACCTTAACTTTGCATCCCTATTTCCCTTCCATTTCTTTTTATTATTCATAAGAGGAAGATGGGCTTACATGTCAAGGAGGATGTGGTGTATTTTGTTGTTGCGGTTTGTGTATCTATGTGTTGTTAGGAGTTGCATCTAGATTATATGGTATAATAGTTGATAGAAGCATATGCATTAGAATTGTATATATGATAGTTGCATCAAAGCATGTAGTTTCATGGTTAGAAAAAGTTTGTGAAAATGCCTATTTGGGAAGCTTGACAAGTGTATATAAGGCCCTTGTAGATAATTTTTCTCCTTGAGACTTTGTTTGCTAGAATACCCTCAAGACACCCTAGGATGTGTCATACTAGAATCTTTTGACCCATGGACTAAGGCCTAGTCAAGAGTACCTTGTGGTGTGATAACTCCTTGGCTACCATTTATTCCAATGCGACCTTTAAAGCCATGCAACCGTTCTTTCACTTCTATCATCAATTTTTGTCAACAAAAGGAAATGGGCACAAAAATCACCAAATTGAGTTCAGGTACCAAATCAAAATCAAATGTTTGCAAATTGCATCAAATGAAAAGTGGAGCAAAAATAGACTCCTATGCTTCAATAAAAGTACCTTTGCTACAAAATGGGGTTACTTTGAAAAATGTTCAAAAATGCAAAGATTGAAAAATTTGTCAAGTATCAAAATGCCAAAACATCAAAAATGGCAAAGCAATGTTCCTGAGACTTGTAAGGCTCTAATCTCCTTCTAAAAAAGGGTCTAATCGTCATTTAAAGCCCTTAGTTAACCTAATCCGTGTATTACTATAAATACCTCTTTTGTAATAACCAAGAGATTAAACCCTCTTAGTGGAGGCAAGGCTTCCTTAGTTTAGATTAAGCATTCTTAGATTAGATTAGATTAGGAGTAGATTAGAATAGATTAATCTCAATCATTCCACAAAATTACACTTTAATCTTTCCTCAATTATTATTCAAGATTTCTTATTGGGTAATTGAAGACTATTGGGTTATTATTGGAGAATTGACAACTCTTCATCTATCAATCAAGTTCTCTTCTATTATTCTTTGCTTATTATTTGGATCATCCTTAAGTTGGTATAAGCTCTTCTACCCTTTGCTTAATTAATTATTGCTTTACTCATTCACCATGTTTAACCTTGTTAATATTATTGACACCATTATTAACATGCTTACCATGACTATGAGTGAGTAGTCTTCTAGCTAGGGTTAATGGGGAATTAGGGGAACTAAAATATGGGGGGTAGATCCATACTTAATTTAATATTCTTTCATAAGACTTGTAAGATATAAACTAACTCGAGTATTGTTTGACCATGCATAAAGTTGAATAGGAAGAAACTAAGTCGACTTGTAGGTGTTGTACAGTCTTGACTGACTCGGCTCCGGGACCCAAATCTTCCTAGGAATTGTAAGACATAAACTAACTCGATTCCACTACAACAATAATTTGCTTGCATCTAATGTAAACATGTTTATATGATCACCACCATGAATCCCCTATAAACCCATGACACCCTAGTACTGTTAATCATTTGTTTACACCTTTGTTTCTATTTACTTGTCTTGTACGTTTACTTTTCCTTGTTGTAGCCTAGAACACAACTCCAACCCCCAAAATTTGTGACACTAGCATAAATTGAGATAGATGGACTTAGAACCCAAAGCACACCATCCCGTGGATCGACCTTGACTTAACCACTTACTAGTTGTTTGTTGAGAATATAAATGTGTTTGACTGAGCGAACAACGACTCGCTCACCATCAGTTATTTACATTTCCTTTAGCATTTCAATATTGTATTACAATTTCCATTCAAACATTTATTCTTAAATTCCAAGTTTCATTTCCAATTATTAAGGTAATTCTATTTCTTGTATTGTTCTATTATTTCCTTTGTCATTTCCATTATTAGTTGGCTATCATGTCTACTTTATCTTCTATCATTAGTTTAGTTTACATTATGCAAGAGTAGTTTAATTTGTCTAGGGAATAAGGGAAACCATGCATAAGTAGTTCTTGCAATTGTTGAATTAGGATGTTATAATATCGTTTCATTATTTCTTTCACATGTTTTCATTGTATTGTTAGTCTTTAATAAAGGATCACTATCTTAAATTAAATTTGTTAATTCACTTTTATAAGTCGAGAGGCACGAAAATGAATTAGACTAAACATTTGTTAGTAGAACGACCTAGTCATAACGAGAGTTCTGTAGGACCCGATCTATGGTTAACAATAAGGCCGAGAGGTGGTTGTCTTTAAGCCTAAACAATTAGCGACATTAGCAACTCAAATGTTTAACTTTAGCATTTACATAATTTACATGTGTGCCCCGACCTTCCAAGACTACTCCATTAGTATTATTTTATCACAAGTTTACCAACCAAACCAAGCAACCATGCATTTACCGACCTTAATAGAATTCACCCCATAACAACTAATTAACAATTCCGTCTCCTTGTGTTCGACCCCGATTACTACATTCATTTGTGTCTAGAGTATTTATCATTGATTAGGTTCCGACATCCTATCACAGCGCGAAAACAAAAACCAAATCTATGATAATAAGCATAAATTAACCCAAATAGAGAAATTATTTTAACGTTGACAACACATGAGAGCCAAAAGAACTACTCTCCAACAATGCATTAGATTCCAGTAACCAACCTTCTATTCCCTTAACAAATGACAATGAAACATAAATTTTTTTTTCTTTTTTTTTCACTTCTTTTTTCGAAATCTTTTTTTTCTCTTTTTCTTTTCTTTTTCTTTTGCTTCATATTTTTCTTCTTTTCCAACACAAGGACACAACACAATTTCTAATAAATATTCTACTACACCCACATATGACAATAATAATCCCAATCCCAACCATAGAAACAAAATAGACAAAATAGACATGATAAACAAGCAACTACGACTGTCCCGATAAGGTAGGCAAATTCTAGGATTGTAGTTATTAGATGGGATATAGAATGGCTACAAGGGTTCAAACAGGCTAAGAAAGGGTAATGTATGGCTTATGTGAACGGTAAGAACTGCCTTTCCTCATGTCTTTATCATATGAACGCGCAAAAAGTTAAGAAACTAATGTCATACTTATGCAGTTTGATATTACACATTCAACAAGGAGAACCACACTCAAGCCTAAATAACAATGAGACCAGTTTATTTATGTTCGTGTCCTAGGAAGCTCTATAGACCACATAATTTAAGTAGTTTACCAACATAATTTTGTCAAATCTAATCATTATAAGGCATGTCAATACGGTTAAGACTTGAATTATAAGCTTTGTTTTCATAAATAACGGGTCATAACAATGTACATGCATAACTAAATTGGGATTCAAATGCAAAAACAATGCAAATTATCATCACTGCTACTCAATTCACCAAGAATGGACCTAAAACAAAAGAAAACATGTTTTTGGATTTTATAAAATATTAATTTTTATGGATATTTTTGTTTTAAATGAACACAACATAATATAAAAGCACACAACAAAAATAAATCACACAACATAATTAAAGACTCCTCCCCTAAACCTAAATGCCACAGTGTCCACATTATGACGCCTACAACATAACAATCACACAATAAATCACCAGCAACCTAGAGGACACATCTAACAAAAGGAAAGGAAATAACTAGAGATAATACAATTGAATTAGATATAAGGAAAGCGAATACCCGGTAAAAGCTTAGGAGTTCCGTCAAACCAGCTGCAAAAATAGGGGAGAATGACCAACCACACAATTCTATCATCATCTGGCTACGTTTCAGACCCAAAACGCAAGGGTACTCGATCAAACATAGCTGGACTCGATCGAGTATTCAACCAACGGATCGTTTTTCTGCACTTTAAAACAAGCGCTTACCCATAACATGTCAAAACAACTCAAAGCTCGCATTAGTAAATCGACAAGCTGCACATGTGCTACACAAAGACATAAATAGCATCAAAAGAAAATACAACCAAATGAAATTAGCAACGAATAATGTTCTGGCTCAACCATATCAAAGTCCAATGTAAAATAAGAGCATGGTTGCTCGTCCAAACTCCTATTATCATTGACATTAAAAGGATATATGGCATCTCCTACTATAAATCTAGGATCAATCACATCTTCATGTACCTCATGGACGGGTTTATCTTTGAATATCTAAGCCTCTAGGGCGTCTAACTCAGCTTCCAAGTCAACACTTCCATCAAAGTTGTAAACTGTCTCAGGATGAGGCTCAACTCTATAAATCAACCTCTATCTCATCTAATTCTCTGCTCTATGGTCCTGACGCAACAACAGGGGCGTGTAACACCCCGGCCCAAGCCTAGGGTCGGGAGCGATCACTCACGGTAGTTTGCTAGGCTGTGTACATGGTCCACAGATCAACATGGGTCCTTTTCAGTGCATTTTGTCCTCGATCATGCGCATCGTGGAATCTTCCCAGGAGGTCACCCATCCTAAGACTACCCTCTGCCAAGCACGCTTAACTGTGGAGTTCTTTCCCATGGATAACTAGAAAAGAAAGTGCACTTTGTTGATATGAGTAGTACTTTCAATCCCTTTAAGCACTAGTCAGATTTTAAGCCAATCAATGAACTTTTTCAAAGGGGTACCCCACCCGAATAACGTCTTCGGTTCAGTGGAGTATTACACACACCCCCCTTAAAGAACTCAACGTCCTCGTTGCGCCTCGCAGTATCTAACCACAGCTGAGCCATAGCCAAAATCCTCCCCCGCTAGGTTGGTGACCCTGGTACTCCAGACCACAGACTCACCAGACGGTCGCAAGGTTGCTCTGATACCACTTGTAACACCCTGCCCCAAGCTTAGGATCGGGAGCGGTAACTCACGGTAACTTGCCAGGCTGTGTACATGGCCCACAGATTAACACGGGTCCTTTCCAGCGCATTTTGTCCTCACTCATGTGAATCCCGGAAACCTTCCCAGAAGGTCACCCATCCGAAGACTACTCTCAGCCAAGCACACTTTACTGTGGAGTTCTTTCGTATGGATAACCAGGAAAAAAAGTGCACTTTGTTGATATGAGTAGTACTTTCAATCCCTTTAAGCACTAGTCAGATTTTAAGCCAATCAATGAACTTCTTCAAAGGGGTACCTCACCCGAATAACGTCTTCGGTTGAGTGGAGTATTACAGGGCGTCAGACTGATTCCTGTCCAAACAGAAAACAAGGAAATCATTAATAGTATGATATACAGTACTAATCATATGATAAGAAGCTTCTAAACTGAGATGTTTTAATGCTTTATTAAGAATAAAAGTGATTTTGTCATCCCCAATTCGTGGTGTAAGACTACAATCCCTAACATCTACGACCGCCCCTGCTGTGTGTAGGAATAGTCTACCTAGAATAATAGGGACGTGGGAGTCCTCAGCCATATCAATAACAATAAAGTCAACTAGAATGAAATAATTCCTTACTCTAACTGAAATATCCTCTATCCTTTTTCACATTGATCGACTACGCCACATCCGAGGCAGGAGGATTCTGAAGACCGCATGGTATGATCTTTCCAATCTCCTTTTTCCTCTCTATGTTAATGACTATGTGGCTTTATTTTGATTGATGCGGTATACACCAATGTGATTTTAGGAGTTGCATTTAGCTTATATGGCATACTAGTTGATAGAAGCATTTGCATTAGGTTGTATAAATGTTAGTTGCATCATGGCATGTAGTTGCATTTTAGGAAAAAGTTTGTGAAAATATCTATTTGGGAAACATGACAAGTGTATATAAGGCCCTTGTAGATACTTTTTCTTCTTAAGACATTGCTCATTAGAATGCTTCTAAAACACCCTAGGATGTGTCATGCTAGTATCCTTGGACCCATGGATTAAGGCCTAGTCAGGAGTACCTTGTGGTGTGATAACTCCTTGGCTACCGTTTATTCCAAGCTGACCCTTGAAACCATGCAACCATCTTCCACATCCATCACATTTTGTCAACAAAAAGGGAATGGGCACAAAAATTATCAAAATTTGAGTTAAAGCATTGAAATGAAAGCCAAGAAGTTTGCAATTTGCATCAAAGAAAAGAGGAGTACAAAAATAAGAAGTCCTATGCTTCAAATAAAAGGCACCCTCGTTACTAATTGGGGTGACTTTGAAAATGTTCAAAAGAAAATGCAAAAAGTTGAAAGTTGTCAAATTTTGAAATGCTAAACATCAAAGAAATGGCAAAAAGAAAGTATTCTCAGAAATTGGGGGGAATAACAACATAAAAAGGAAACTCCCATATGAAACTCAAAATATAAATGATCCCTTTATTAATCGAATCCACTTTTGTGCATGGTAGAGAGGGGACGACCCTTCTTCTTGTCTAGGCAAGAAGGGGAATTCCGCGATCCTCCAGTGTTTCTAACACCATAGGGAGACTACTCTTGACGAAAGCATTTAACTTTTGAGGGCAAAGGTACCCTAGCTTGACACAACTTGGAGGTGATTTATTGGTATCCTTTTAGGCTTAGTAGTTTGAAGAAACCCTTAGATTGCTTCCCTTTTAGATAATTTCCGCCACTTAGATGAGGAAAGTGGCTATTCATTTTTGTAGATGCATCCATTACATGCTTTTGTGTTCTTAATCTTGGATGTATCACCATTTTGGCAAGCCCTACCCTTCCTTGTAAGAAGGCATCCTACCTCATGGTTATCTTATTGTCAGTTGAAGGGGCAGAGTGAGACCCGCTAATTGTCTCATATTGGCTATATTAGTAGGTTAGTTTAAATAAAGGCCCTAGTTTTAGTCACCTCTTTACTCGGGACGAGCAAAGGTTCAGTTTGGGTATGTTTGATATGATTCATATTTGAGCACATTTAGTCCCCGAATTAACCTCGTTCTCATGCTTTATAGCACTTATTTGGGTCATTTACTATCTTTAGTTTCCCATTTTGCATATTCTTTGAGGTTTTGTCTCCTTGGTAGGAAAGGATTGCTAACCTAGCATTTATGAGGTGAAATGGGGCTAAATGGATCGCATCTAATGACCAAGCATCGAAGAGAAGACCAACATTAGAGACCAAAGTAGATAATAAAGTGAAATGGGCAATGATGAAAGGATTCTTGCATCCCCGACATAATACTTGCGGATTGTTGAGGAGCTAAAGAAGAGATGCAATCTGTCCAGAAAACCGAGCGGATCATGCACGATCCGAGCGGCTCAGAGCACTAGGATCCGGGCATCTTCTTCCCAGGACGAGCGGCTTGCAGCGCAAGGAGCCGAGCGTCTTCCCCAGGATCCGAGCGGATCACAAGGCAGAAGAGCCCGTGCCTTACCACGGGACAAGCGGACCGAGGCAGGACTAGCAAGAGGATCCGCTCATTTCCCTCGGGAGTAGCATTTCCTCAACTTTTCTTAGGGTCTTAATAGTCATTTAAGCCCTTAGTAACCCTAATCCTTGTACCTAATCTTTAGTATAAATACCCCTTGTACTACCAAGATTAGAATCATTCTCTTATCACTCCTTAATCATTCCTTAATCACTTCTTAATACTCTCAAATTAGTCTTAATTTAGTTGTAATACAATTTCTCAATATTAATCACATCTTCATCTTTCCTTAATTTCTCAATTGTTCTTCCTTTATTTTGGGTAATTAGAAGATTTTTTGGATTTTTTAGGAGGATTGACAACCTTCCATCAATCATCAAGTACTTCTATTATTCTTTGCTTTATTATTTTGAATCATCTTCATAGTTATTATTCCCTCTTAATCTTGTTTAATTATTATTAATCACTTTTATTTATTCATCATGTTTTGCTTTGTTAGTATGATTGACAACCTTATTAGCATGCTAAACTTGACCATGAGTGAGTAATCCTCTAGCTAGGGTTAATGGGGAATTAGGGGAAATAAACATGGGGAATGATTCATGCTTAATCTAATATATTTTCATAATTAAATTGCTTGCTTGTTGTGATTTCAACTTATGCACATGTTATGTTTGATGAAATGCGAGCCTATGAATCCTTGCATTTTTTACCCATCACCTATCTTTTCAATGAGGCTTGTAAGCTTATACACCAACTCGAGCCTCATTAGACCATGCATATAGTTGGATAGGAAGGATTAAGTCGACTTGTAGGTGTTGTACAATATAATCGATTCGGCTCCGGGACCCAAACCTTATTAGGGATTGTAAGATATACACTAACTCGATCCCATCACAACAATAAGTGCTTGCTATCTGTTGGAAAATGTGTCCACAACAATAGTGCGTTCACATGATTTAATATCATACTTAAATCTCATATTAATAATACATAAGGGATGATTCATTATATAGTCAACTGATCAACATTAATCGGTAACGATTGGCTTGCTAGAGTTTGACGTTACTGTCGTGGGACGGTGGTGGTCAGTTGATCTCTTAAGGTCACACCTAAAGGATGATGCCCTAATCAGTAAAGTTGATTAATTGTATGACGATACAAGTTGATCAATTCCTTAAAATTGAACAATTCATTTGTGAGAGAGAAAATTGATATCTTATTGTAATGGGATTAAATAAGACTTATTTTAGTAATAAAAATACTTTATTACTAAAATTGCTTATTGTTTGAGAAACAATAAAGATAAGAATGAATGGTTAATTATAATTACAAGATGTTGTGAATTATAATTATATGACCCATTTTATTTATGTGATCAAGTATCACTAGTCAATTTGTTATATGTAATTTAATTAATTTGTAAAATGATATTTATGTGATAAATATGCATTAAATTAACTAATAATATGTAACATACTACATGTGACATATTGTGTGACAAATGACAAATTGACAAAATAAAATGGTAGTCCATTTTATGGTACATGGACCGAAATGGAGGGAGACATGGTGGTGTGTGTGGTTAATTATTTTATGTGATAAAATAGTATGTAATCATACCCTACATACTAGCCTTCTTACCTATTGCATTGTGAAGACAGAAAGCAAAAGAAAAAAGATGTCATTTAGGCCTCTTCCCACCGGTTGCATGCTCTCCTTAAGAGAACATATTGTTCAAATCTTTACTTGTTCATTCATTCATATATCTCATGCATGCAAAATCTCTACAACTCTCTAAAATGTCTTAGAATCTTCATAAATTGTTCATTTTTATATTACTAATATTATTAGTGTAATATATGAGTATTAGTAATCAATTTTAAGGTATACTACTAAACAAATATCTAGCACATATTATTTAGTAGTGATAAGGGCTAGTCTTGGGTGCAATCAAAAGGAGTGGCTTCTATACTTGGAGTCATTGGAGGATCATCCTTATATTCATAATAGCTCAAGAATAAGTGAAGGTAGGAGACCTTACTTGTGCCCACAAAACCGAAATCAGGAATGTAAGGGACATTGTTTTCTTATAAATCTCTTATTTTGTTATGCATGCACTAGATCTAAAGAACTAGAAATTGAAATTTTAATTTGTTCACTATTAGAAGAGTCTAATAATAGGTATATTAACCTAACAAGTGGTATCAGAGCATAGGATGTTGCATGCATAATCGGTTATTGTTTTTCCGAGTTAAAAAGTTAACATATAAAACTAAAAATTTGTGATTTATATGAGTAAGCCACGAAATAATTATGCATGTTATATATTCTGGTCCTAAAATGTATTTAGGTCATTTTTATAATTTGGGGAAATTTATTGCTCATTTTAAGGATTTTTGGTCATTTTATTACATTTTTATGACTAAAATGGGAATTAAAATGCTAAAAATAGTTAAACTATGTTTCTGACCTTGAAAATTTTATATGACCTCACATGCTTATTTTACAAGTTGTGTGTAAAAGCTTGTATTAATTGGATTAATATTGCATGATTTATGATTTTTATGAGATAAAAATGGATCAAAGGAGGTAAAATGGTTAAAAATAGTTAAATTCGAATTGGGCCATGAAACTTTAATATGTTGTCGCATGCATAATTTACAGAGTTTATGTAAATTTCGAGATGGAATGATCTCATTTTGTATGATTTATGAATTTTTAGTGTAAAAATGGCATAAATAGTGACTATTTTAGCATAAATAGCTAAAATGAATTGAATGGCATGAGAAAATTATTTTAGGTTGCATAAATATCCCACATATTAGATCTAAAGTTGTAAAATTAATGGGAGTAATATTTGGATACTTTAGATGTTTTATGAGATAAAACCGATAAAATCCAACTATATTTTCTCAAAATTAGTTCGAGAATTTTAACCATGATTTTTGACATTATGAGTGTCATGGAATTATTCCAGAATGTTCAAAAATTAAAAATTCAAATTTTGAAATTATTGTAATTTAATTTGGATTTATTTCATAAATGTTATGATTTTAAGGTCAAAAATGAGCATAAAACTTAAATCATGTTGAATTATTGTCAAAAATTGAGTGATGACTAATTTTTGAGTCCTAAGAGTATTAGGATAATTAACTTGAGCTTAGATGTGATTTAAGTGTTAATTTGTGATTTAATAGGTTATTATCAAGCATTTCCGTAAAACCGGGTTAAATATACGATATAAGTTAAATAGGGAGATTTGGCACATAATTTGGCATGATAGGTACATATTATAATGCTGCATATTTCAATTGTTGAATGTCTTTTATTTATATAATTTTGAATTATGTAATTTTATCTTAGTATGGCCTTAGTTTTAATCGATATTACCCGTAATGAAAGGGAATATTGATTCGGTTGTAATTTAATGTGATCTCTTATCACTTTTATTTTTACTAGTTTTTTTCATTTTACAAATGTCTAATAAGAATAGCTTTGTATTTTTATTATTATTTGTAACTATGGAGCTTCTTCAAGACGGTGCCATTCGGAAAGGTGATCTGACGAAGACGGTGTTCTTGGGAGGCGTACCACCTGAAGATTCAAGGGACCAATGGAGTTGGTTTCCGAATATGTAATAGATTATTTGATTTTCTATTTTAGGAAGGCCATACTAGGAATTTCATTATTGCTTTGCATTTCTTTTAATATGTTGCATGCATTGCCAAATCAGCATAACAACACATGCATATCATATCGAGTCATCGACCGTGTCAATTATAATTATCGTAGTTCACCGCTTTAGTTCACTTAAAACGTGATAGATAATAAATTGACAAGACCTCTCACATATAATAATTGAGAAATAGCCTTACCAAATAGTAGAAACCATGAATCCCAATTTCATTAGGGAGTTAAGCCGGCTTCACCGTAATACAAACCTTATTACGTTGGGTAAGTGGGTAATAAAATGTTATTACATCGAAATTTGGATTGAGCTCAACGGAAGTATTCGTGACCGTAGTCGCATGTGTTCCGGGCTAAAGATGAAAATTAGAATAATTTTTATCGACCGTGAGTTCTAAAAGTAGAATCGATTAAGTGGTTAATCCACCGAGTTATATTAATAAGGGATGACTCGGCTCACCGTACCCGAATTAATATGAATTTGGATCTCGGGATAATTTATAATAGTTGGGTAGAGGTCACTATATGTAACACCCCCATTTATTTAAGGGCCTGAACTAGGACTCCTCAGATAAATGACGGTGTTACCATCTCGGAAACCCGAGGCAGTAGATAACAAAGGAAAGAAACACAGTACTTTTTTTAAAATGTTTATAGTGAGATTACAACTGGAATTAAAACAAAGCTTCAAAAAATATGACCAAAAGATAAAGTCTGATAAAACTACTAATAAGACTAAGGTGGGCTAGACACTAAGTCAGTCATCCAAGCTCTCTTCCCGGCCAGCTCCCATCGGTCTCGAAATACGTCAATCTGCTCCCAATAATTGGATCATCACGGGCGTACACGAATACGGGGTCACCATGAAGCCGAGTAGGGAAAACAATGAAACAATAAAATATGATATGCATGCTCCTCCGTCACCTCCATCACCATCTCAACTCAAATCTCATATCTCATACCCCGGACAACCCAGCCATACCGATCCCCGGTAGAATATATATATATCGACCGTAGCCGATCTGCCAGCTCGCAGCTGAGGACACCAGGGCAAGTCCTGCAGAACCCGCCTGGGCCTTATCACAACTCACATCGTATCTCAACATCGTCACTCCTACACCATCCTCCAACTCCAATGCATATGAAATGCTCAACAGTAACAATGCAACATAATATGTATATTAATGAATGAAATCATGCCAGCTACCGAATGTTGTGATAACATACTCAACACGATCAATTCAGTCAATCACCTTCCCGTATATGAATCATAACGTAAATCAACAATCCACGAATCAAGTCAACACAATTCAACAACAACGATAATAGGTCAAGTGTATTTCCCTACCTCAAAGTGCCAAGACCAAATCCAATTAAGTAGTTCAAGCGATCCAGAAAATAAAGCAACGAATCGATTATCGATCCTTCACGAATCCGTCACTTAAAACAATTATATAATATTTATAATTACTAACTACTAAATATAGAAATCTCCCAAAATAGAAGCTTTCCCGAAATACAATCCCGACACCAAACTTATGCCCAACTGATAACTAAAATAACCCGATTAGTATTTGACCCAACTTCCCAAAATAGAAGGTTACTAAAAATAGAATTTCTTAAAATGGAAACTTTCCCGTTATAGTAACTTTTCTCTTTTAACAAACCCGACTCGAAACCCGTCTTTAATTAATTAAATAACTCGGGAATTAAATTAAATAAATTATTTAGAAGACTCGGGAACTAAATTAATTAATTAAGAATACGACCCATTACGAATTATAACGATTTAAATTATGAAAACCCGTTTCAAAACTAAAACAATTCGAATAACCCGATTAAACACGACCCACACCTTCACTCTCGCTCACACCCTCACGCGCCGCCCTGAACCACCCCGACAACCACCAGGCCAGCTCCCCACTTCAACCTTGACCACCCACAACCAAGCCCCACTGGTCGATCGTCACGGCGAGTCGAACCAGGGGCCGTCAATCGGCCTGGTTCACCACCGTGCCTCACCAACACCCCCTGTTTATCTCTTACCACCACCGCAACCAACAACTACCCCCTGCCCAAACAACCACCATCATACTCGCCGCCAACCCACGCACACAGACACCATAGCACCACTGTTTCGACCTCCCCCTAGTCCACGGTGGTGCCACCCAAAACTCAACCAATCTAACCCACCTGAAACCCGTATGTGAACCCGTTTGTCTACCCCTGTCGACAACACCTTCTGCCGCCATTTCCACCGCCCAAAACCACCATAACCACCACCACAACACTCGTCACTAACCACCCATTTCCCTTACCCCGTCAACAACCACTAGCCTCACCTCCCTAAGTCACGAAACAACCACCAAAAACCCGACATCAAATGCGAAAAACAGAGGAAGGGTTGAACTCTTACCTTTTTCCGCCACCACACAGCCACCATGGCCACCCACGGTCGTCGACAAATGCCCCTAGCTCTTCCTTGCTGCGCCGCCAACACCCCAAGCTCACTCTCTCTCTCTCTCTCGTTTTGCGTGAAAGCTGGTGTTTGGTGTTGGTGAAGAAAGGAGGCGGGTTGAGGAAGTGAGGAATGAGGGAGGCGAGTTGGTTAGGGTATGATTAGGGTTAGGGTTAGGGTTTAGTTGGGCTTAGGGTTAAATGGGCTGAACAGTTAATGGGCCAACTCAGATGTGTTAGCTCATAATTCGAATTCTTATAAACCCGTCACAATTAACTTATATCGATACAACGCGGGTTAAGCAAAATAACTTAACGAAATTATCGACTCAACAATTTACCCGACTTAAATAGTAATATAAAATGTACAATAACTAATATATAATAATATCCGTTTAATTGCTTATATAAAATACGGGGTATTACAGTCTTCCCCCCTTAAAATGAACTTCGTCCCGAAGTTCGCTCCCGTACTTAAACACATAAGGGTATTGTAATATCGTACATACGGACGTCACGCATTTCTAACACGGTTAACACACACTTTTGACACATCAATTATCATAACAAACACGAAATGTTACATTCTGCCCTCCTAAAAATAAACTTCGTCCCGAAGTTTAACTCACCTTCACTTAACCCAACTAACTATAACTAATAACTAATCGAGAATACAAATGTATAACCACTAAATAATTACACGAGAACACCGTCATCTTCCATCTAAATTCCGATCTCAAACTCAAACAACTCAATCACCATGGTCACACTGGACCGTAAACATAACTCCCGTAAACATAACTCAGCTCATTGGCTAACTCATAACTCATTACCAGTAGTTTAACTACACTCTCCTTTTACACATCAACCAACTAACAGACGTAGGAACAAAACATATAGAACTCATTTGCATAGGTACCCCACAATGAAACATCTACTTGATCAAACTACCATCTACAAACAAGTGCAATATAAGCATTAAGATTTTACAATCCTACCCGACTAGAAACATGGTTACGTCCTCGTAACCTCTTTTAAATTTTCATATACATATGCAACAAAATCATTATCAACCACATGTGACAGGAAAGAACATATGATAAAAGATTGCGCATCAACATTAAGCTCGAAACAAGGTTTTATTAAGGAATTAACTGATTGTCAACAAGTAACATTTATTACTAGCTCATGCTTAACTTAAAAACACAACATCAAACTAAAAGAACAACAAGAAAGGAACCAAGGTTTACACGTTTCACAACTAAACAAGTTTGATGATCAATTATAGACTATGAACGAGCGAGAGCAAAATCAACAAAACAATTTAAGAACTTCTCACCTTTGTAAACATATCACAGAAATAGATTTACCACTACCATCTATCACAATCACAGGGTCTTATTGACATGTCCATACAACCAATTACTCACTCATTGGTTTAGGTCGATGAATTTAAGCAATTAGCAACATACTCATAATTCATATTTTAAATTATAAAAATTGTTTGCACGATATCAATTCTGAAAACATGTTTCCCAATAAAAGTAACTACATATGATCTATGACAACGACAACATTACTTCCATATCACAACTATGTTTCACATTTTAGCAACCAAATCATTCAATTGTGTCCAGCAACTTAGTATAATTCATTTTCAGCAAAACAAAAGATATTGTATCAATAGTTTAAACATATACATTTGCCATCATATACTTTGTAGAACACTAGCTATGATAAAAGATTAGCAACTTAAACAACTTCCCTGCTTTGCACGATTTGAATAGTTAGGCAACTCGTGGCTCAATTAAATGTAACCATAATGACTATCATTTAAACCAATGCATATCATGTGAATCATCAAAAGAGGTATCCCATTATAATTGCCAACATAGTTATCATAAACAATCTTTATTAGGATATAATTGATAGTAACGACTCGAGAATATAGATATGTCAGATGTCGTGTTACGATTGCAAGAATCACTTTTCCATTTTATGACAATATAATAACGAACATATCCAATAAGAAATAACTCACTGTTTATTATCATGTTATAGATTTAGGTTCAACTAAAATAATTTAATGTGATGAAGGTAATAAATATAACTATTGGCACACAACTCATATGAAAGACATTAGAACTTAGATGCATCCTACATGTGTGAACATTTAGACATACTCATTACTACCATCCATGTGTAAACATTTAAACATAATTATAAAAATTATTCATGCGAGTATATTAGAAAAATCAAATTATCATTTAATGCCATCAACTTTACCAAGGTATGACAATGTAGTTTTATATTTATATATATCCGACCACTATGCAAATATGATGAACACGCTAGAAATATTACAACATGCCAAATGTATATAACGTATGCAACAACTGGACTCGTATAAACATTTCACCCTTGATTAAAATCAAATTAAGCTATCCCATTTTACTCATACTATCATGCCAACAATGTTATCAACTAAGTTTTAATGTTATCACTTGTTAAAATACCTAATTACTGAACATGCGTGCTACTATCGTCATATAAAACATTATAAATTCACATTACTAAAGCTCATGAATTAACCAAACAATTGTATGAAAATTCAACATAGAACGCACATTTTAAATGTTTTGATTCACGTTGTAACTTTCAAAGATCACGAATAAATAACCGTCCGATTAAAACTTGATTCATATTATTTTTATAACACACGGAGAGTTAAAACACAGGGAAAAATAATTAGGTCTAAAGCATAAGAACTCCATTTTTAAAGAAATTTTTTTTTTTCAACTCAGTTGGTCCAAACAAACATGTGGCAGCAATTGGTCCAAAACTTGGGTCAGTTTGCAAAATTTATTATTTAATATAGAGACATCGAGATTTTTCGTGGCTTATCAATTTGAAAACATATGCGAATTTGATTATCGATGGAGTTGGAATTAAGCGAAATTATTAATACAATCTAAATGAGGATTTTTTTACAAAATCGTTGATCAAAACTTCACCGTACAGAAACTTCCTGACCACAGCCCACTAAAATATTTATTACTCCTAATCCGTATATCCTATAAGCATGAAACCAACGCCAAATGAACACTAGCTCGCGAGGCTATCTCCCATAAAATTTGCATCCATAGGCAATAAACGGAAAAGAAATGGCAGTAAGGTCAATTAAAGAGTAAAATCAAACAAACGAGTTTCAGCACTAAGTCGTTCATTTTCTATGTTCCAAACTCTTACAACCATACTATCGATACTACCCATCCTAACTTAAATCTCACACTGTACTTACGTAAACATCTACCCCATAGAATCCCTTCGCATATCGATCTACTCCTTACATCTAAATCACGATTGCTATGACTAAAAACATGCAATTCAACAGCGTTTCTAATTACTATCACAATACTATACTAGCATGGCTTCGGGATCACATAACCGCATATTACTAGGCATAATAGTACTATCAACACGTCATACAACATCCAACTAGGTAACTATCATCGACTCGCAATTATTTTCATACTCACGGCTACCACAACACTTCATTGATTATTAACCTGAACTCGAAATTTTTATTTCTCATTTCCACAACATCATATGCTCACGTCATCATTCATACAAAATACTTACCGTAGCGTTGTCCTACAGAATGGTTAGAATATATGGGTCTCAAGGTATACATCAACTCGATTATGCAATAATCCATGTATCAATCAGTTAATACTTAGGCAACGATATTTGAATTTCATGTTCAACCTCAAGCAACTTTGCTACCCTTTCTCTCATATACACTCGGGGTTTCCGGGTCAAGCGAGAGGGCACTGTGGTTCGGTGTGAGGGGGCCCCTAACTCATACCTTACCTTAGTGTGCTCCTAATAGTTCTATCCCGGGATTCATTTTATTTAGACTCTTCCTATGTTCATTGAGTTCATTGGTTTAGGCACGAGGATCGTTCGCTCGATACCACTTTGTAACACCCACATTTATTTAAGGGCACGAACTAGGACTCCTCGGATAAATGACGGTGTTACCATCTCGGAAACCCGAGGCGAAGAGATAATGAGAGGAAAGAAACACAAGTACTTTTTTAAAATGTTTATAGTGAGATTACAATTTGGAATTAAAACAAAGCTTCCAAAAATATGACCAAAAGATAAAGTCTGATAAAACTACTAATAAGACTAAGGTGGGCTAGACACTAAGTCCGTCATCCAAGCTCTCTTCCCGCCAGCTCCCATCGGTCTACGAAATACTGTCAATCTGCTCCCAATAATTGGATCATCACGGGCGTACACGAATACACGGGGTCGGTCACCGCGAAGGTGAGTAGGGAAAACAATGAAACAATAAAATATGATATGCATGCTCCTCCGTCACCTCCATCACCATCTCAACTCAAATCTCATATCTCATACCCAGGACAATGACCATACCGATCCCCGGTAGACTATATATATATCGACCGTAGTAGCCGATCGCCACTCGCTTGTTGAGGACACCAGGGCAAGTCCCAGAACCCGCCTTTGGGCCTTATCACAACTCACATCGTATCTCAACATCGTCACTCCTACACCATCCTCCAACTCCAATGCATATGAAATGCTCAACAAGTAACAATGCAACATAATATGTATATTAATGAATGAAATCATGCCGACTCTACCGAATGTTGTGATAACATACTCAACACGATCAATTCAAATCAATCACCTTCCGTATATGAATCATAACGTAAATCAACAATCCACGAATCAAGTCAACACAATTCAACAACAACGATAATAGGTCAAGTGTATTTCCCTACCTCAAAGTGCCAGCAAATCCAATTAAGTAGTTCAAGTAGACAAGAAAATAAAGCAACGAATCTGATTATCGATCCTTCACGAATCCGTCACCTAAAACAATTATATAATATTTATAATTACTAACTACTAAATATAGAAATCTCCCAAAATAGAAGCTTTCCCGAAATACAATCCCGACACCAAACTTATGCCTTGTTGATAACTAAAATAACCCGATTAGTATTTGACCCAACTTCCCAAAATAGAAGGTTACTAAAAATAGAATTTCTTAAAATGGAAACTTTCCCGTTATAGTAACTTTTCTCTTTTAACAAACCCGACTCGAAACCCGTCTTTAATTAATTAAATAACTCGGGAATTAAATTAAATAAATTATTTAGAAGACTCGGGAACTAAATTAATTAATTAAGAATATGACCCATTACGAATTATAACGATTTAAATTATGAAAACCCGTTTCAAAACTAAAACAATTCGAATAACCCGATTAAACACGACCCACACCTTCACTCTCGCTCACACCCCTCACGCGCCGCCTGAACCACCCCGACAACCACCAGGCCAGCTCCCCACTTCAACCTTGACCACCCACAACCAAGCCCCACTGGTCGATTGCGCCGCCGTGAGTCGAACCAGGGCAAATCAACCGGCCTGGTTCACCACCGTGCCTCACCAACACCCCCTGTTTATCTCTTACCACCACCGCAACCAACAACTACCCCCTGCCCAAACAACCACCATCATACTCGCCGCCAACCCACGCACACAGACACCATAGCACCACCGTTTCGACCTCCCCCTAGTCCACGGTGGTGCCACCCAAAACTCAACCAATCTAACCCACCTGAAACCCGTATGTGAACCCGTTTGTCTACCCCTGTCGACAACACCTCCTGCCGCCATTTCCACCGCCCAAAACCACCATAACCACCACCACAACACTCGTCACTAACCACCCATTTCCCTTACCCCGTCAACAACCACTAGCCTCACCTCCCTAAGTCACGAAACAACCACCACAAACCCGACATCAAATGCGAAAAACAGAGGAAGGGTTGAACTCTTACCTTTTTCCGCCACCACACAGCCACCATGGCCACCCACGGTCGTCGACAAATGCCCCTAGCTCTTCCTTGCTGCGCCGCCAACACCCCAAGCTCACTCTCTCTCTTTCTCGTTTTGCGTGAAAGCTGGTGTTTGGTGTTGGTGAAGAAAGGAGGCGGGTTGAGGAAGTGAGGAATGAGGGAGGCGAGTTGGTTAGGGTATGATTAGGGTTAGGGTTAGGGTTTAGTTGGGCTTAGAATTAAATGGGCTGAACAGTTAATGGGCCAACTCAGATGTGTTAGCTCATAGTTCGAATTCTTATAAACCCGTCACAATTAACTTATATCGATACAACGCGGGTTAAGCAAAATAACTTAACGAAATTATCGACTCAACAATTTACCCGACTTAAATAGTAATATAAAATGTACAATAACTAATATATAATAATATCCGTTTAATTGCTTATATAAAATACGGGGTATTACACTATATAAATGCAATACTTGTTTACAAGTATTATTAAAACGATAGATGTTAATTATTTCTTTCATTTCCGTTTTTATAGTTATTTATTTGCAATCGATTCATCTAATAAATCCTACACCTATCACCATTAATTCATGGCTCCAATCATTCAATGAAAAATGCTTCTCGTATATCGACGGCCCGATTAGAGTATTACGCTTTAGCATTAGTGAAGATGGGAATCTTTGTCTTTTTACTACTTCTACACCTCCCACTCCCATACTCATGCCCACCTCTTAGGGGGTGTTTGGTTGGCATCATTGGAATGGATTGGAATGGATTTGATCCATTCCAATGTTTGGTTGGAGCATTTTGGAATGGAGTTAGATACCCAATGGATTCTAACTCCATTCCAACCCCTTGTAATCCCATACCCAACTCATTTCCATGGATTCAAACTCCATACCTTTATGTTAATTTTTCCAATGAACCAAACAAATTTTGAAAGGTATGGAGTTGGAACCCCATACTATTATGGTTTCTCATTCTAATCCATTCCATTCCTAAGCAGCGAACCAAACGACCCCTTAGGTATGAGGATCATATGAGGAGAATCTCACAAATTCCAAGATATCATTGTTTGATGAAACAAGGAGAAATATCAAATTAAGTGGGAGTTCTAGCAAGAGTGTCCTTGCAACTGAAAGGAGTATTGGTATTAATAAAGGAAAGGCAAAGATGGGTGAGAAACCCAAATCCGATTGTGAATTGGAAGTTGATAGTGAGACTACGACAAAACCAAGAAGGGTGCCCAATCCTACCATGAATGTCATTATTTTAATGTCATGAGCCATTGGAAGCGTAATTGGCCCAAGTATTTGGAAGATATCAAAGTTGGACTTAACACTCCAAGTGGGACTTGGAAAAGTGGAAAAGCTAAACAAGGGTGAAGTGGATCGCCGACAAGAAAATGGAGCTCGGGTAGCCGCCACTTCAAGAGAGATTTATGTACTTGTTTTAGCAAACAACTTCGAGTTGTAATCTACATAATTTTTATTATGTACCCACCTTGTCTAAAACATTATTTCCATTTCTATGTTAGACGTGAAAGGATTTATTTTGTTGAAAATAGACATGGCTGTGAGCCATGTCACTTATCTTAAGATATACTTGTTTTAGACACTTCCAACTCATGCAAAGATATCTTCATAATACGATCCAAAAGACTCAAACAAAGTAATTCAAATGATTTATCCATTTGGCCTTTTTCGATTAGGTTACATAAATGAGAAACGCATTAAAAGGCTAGTGATGACTAGATTTTGAACCATTTGATTTATCAATCATATGGAATATGAGAATCTTGTCTCCTTTGCAAAATGATTCGTACTCCCTTTAGTGGTAAAGGAACACAAGCATGTGATTTGTTAGGACTAAAACATGCCGATGTATGTGGTCAAATGAGCATCGCCGCAAGGAGAGGTTATGACTACTTCGTCACTTTTACCGATGATTTAAGTAGATATGGGTATATTTACTTGATCAAATATTAAGTGAAGCTTTTGATAAATTTAAAGAATTTCTGAAATGAAGTAGAGAACCAATTGCACAAAAGGAGTTAAAGCATTACGATCCGATCGTGGTGGCAAAGATCCAAGAAATGAGTTTGACTTATTATATATATGGTTTATGACTTTGTGTCACTACCCATAAGATCAAACTAACATGAGTCAAGTTGAGTTGTTGAACTCACTTTTCGGGATTTTTATTTTAATCTGGAGGGTCAACCTGGAGATACCTAGAATAGAGAGTCTATTTAACAGTTGACATGGATAAGACTCGTATATAATGTCTGCCGTAAAAGAGCTGGTCTTTTTGAGCTAAAGCGTCAGTCTAGAGGAACTCCTAGTACTCCACTATATATATGTTTGTGTCTCACAAAGCTATCTCTTTAGAAGTTAGAAGTATTTCTAAGAGATAGAGTGGGAGTAGATGAGATCGTCACAAACATGTCTTATAGTTAATGTGTTACTTTGTGAAAGTAATGGAACTATAATCTATAAAGATAGAGTGGGAGTATAGTTTAGTGGGAGTTTTGCGCACATGTCTTGTTGTTAAAATATTGCTTTGCGAAAGTAATGGTGTTGTCCTAAATCGACTTTGTTACATACGAGACATAGCATTACAATCCAAAGATTATTACTCAAGAATAGATTCACTTAAAGGCAAGGGTCTCCTTAAAGTGAATAGAGCTTTAGAGTACTTAAATGCATAGATTGACATGAAGATGTAAATCAAGATAAATAATGTTAGGAATAGCCGCATTTCATTTTAATGAAGAATGGCAAATGAGATTAAAATTCGCTTTTCTAAAATGGGAATTTAGAGAAGGAAGTGTTTGAAACACAAAACCTTAGATGAAGATCCAAGAATCCTAACATATTATGTGTAGCTATCTTAAGTGATCATAAGATGGTCTTAAGCTAGCATTAAAGGATTATACTTTTCATTCATGTGATAATAGTGGATGGTTTCTTTCACATGATTGAAGAATCATGATTATACATGAAGTTAAGTGGGAGCTAGAATTATTTTTCCATGTCTTATATGTTGATAACATATTAATTATTGAGAATAATACCAATGCTCTCTTCTGTCAATAGTGATTGGGAGACTAGGAAAGGGTGCGATATATTCTAAGATTTCTGAATCTGTGTGAGAGAATATTGGCATGGGTTTGAGAGTCTTATAAGGATAAGATCTTTCGTATCTGTTGTACATCAACAAGGTTGAATAAGCTATTCATGTTGATGAAAGTGGAATTACTATGATGGAGTCATAGTCATTCACTGAACCTATTAAGTTGTTGATCACATGAAATCGATTACTTTTGTTTCCGCCATTAGTATGATCATGTATGCCAACAGACGCACACGCCGTGATGAACCATATGCTAGGAGCATAATGAGTCAATAACAAGTTAATTCATAAGATGGTCTTGTGAAAGCCTTAAAGAACAATTGAATACTTGTTCACATGTTTGGATGATAAACTAAGTTAGGTGTTGAAGGGTTGCACAAAATTTAGTTTCCAAACTTAAAGGGATTTGTTAAAATCCTAGGCTGATTTTATTTGACAAAGGATTAAGAAACTAGAAAAGTATTTTAGTTTCGTACATTGCAAATTCTACAAAAGGAATCTAAGTAAATTGTGATAAGTTGGTCAAGATAGGGATTAAGAGTGAATCCATCTACAAATGACTTTATCACATGTTATGCGATAACAGTGGGAGCATCTTTCAAGTTTAAGAGCCCAAGTCTAGTAAGAAGACTAGACAAATACTTAGAGATAAATTCATATCATTAGAGATGACATTGAAAGGAAGGAAATAGCAATTGATAAAATTCGAATATATGGATATAGGGTATATCTGTTTGCCAAGCTTTTATTGCATTTAAACTACTGTTAATAATACACTAAAGATTATGGGATATGAAGCAGTAATAGTCTATTAACTATTCATATGTGATAATCGCATTTATCATTTGAGTTTCATTAAACTCACCCGTTACCATGTCGTATCCGAATGAGTTGTTGAGAACAAATTGAACCCCATTAAAGTGAACTGGATTGACATGGTATTCGCCCCTAGTTACTTATATGAGGTGATGTCTCGAAGTGACTAGAGTATGATGCGATTGATGGCAAGTTCAAGTGTCATAGAGTCATATGGGATGACTAGTCGATCACATAGGCAGACTGTATGGGACACTCTGTCGGGCAGTGACCACTTATAGAGTTCTGGTAATTCATAAAGCCTAGTCGTGGCAAGAGCTACTATAGTATTCTTATGAGTCAATTCTTTTGACTAGAGACTGTTCGCCCAAGTTGGCACAAATTTCTGATTAGCTTTGATTTATACTCTACGACTTCGTAAATGAGGTCAAACTGGGTATATTTTGGGTTATGATGAACTGTGGCTGAACAAACGAAATAGTGCAATAGGAATTGTCCACCCCTTGTCAGGGTTTGAAATCTCAAGGCCACTCGAGGAGTAGTTAACTGGAAATGCGTGGCCACGCTCGGAAGGTATCTATGGTAGATAATTCCGGTCAGACAGTTACTCTCCATATCGAGGAAACCACTCAAGATATGATCAAGTGTAAGTACGACCTGCAAGACACCTTACATTGAGTGGGAGATTGTAATAGGACAAGAGAATTGGTGACGCACACTTGTCTCGGACAAGTGGGAGATTGTTGGAAAATGTGTCCTCAACAATAGTGCGTTCACATGATTTAATATCATAATTAAATCTCATATTAAGAATACATAAGGGATAATTCATTATATAGTCAACTGATCAACATTAATCGGTAACGATTGGCTTGCTAGAGTTTGACGTTACTGTCGTGGGACGGTGGTGGTCAGTTGATCCCTTAAGGTCAAACCTAAAGGATGATGCCCTAATCAGTAAAGTTGATTAATTGTATGACGATACAAGTTGATCAATTCCTTAAAATGGAACAACTCATTTGTGAGAGAGAAAATTGATATCTTATTGTAATGGGATTAAATAAGATTTATTTTAGTAATAAAAATACTTTATTACTAAAATTGCTTATTGTTTGAGAAACAATAGAGATAAGAATGAATGGTTAATTATAATTACAAGATGTTGTGAATTATAATAATATGACCCATTTTATATATGTGATCAAGTATCACTAGTCAATTTGTTATATGTAATTTAATTAATTTGTAAAATGATATTTATGTGATAAATATGCATTACATTAACTAATAACATATAACATATTACATGTGAAATATTGTGTGACAAATGACAAATTGACAAAATAAAATGGTAGTCCATTTTATGGTACATGGACCGAAATGGAGGGAGACGTGGTGATGTGTGTGGTTAATTATTTTATTTGATAAAATAGTATGTAATCATACCCTACATACTAGCCTTCTTACCTATTGCATTGTGAAGACAAAAAGCAAAAGAAAAAAAGATGCCATTTTGGCCTCTTCCCACCGGTTGCATGCTCTCCATAAGAGAACATTTTGTTCTCATCTTTACTTGTTCATTCATTCATACATCTCATGCATGCAAAATCTCTACAACTCTCACAACTCTCTAAAATGTCTTAGAATCTTCATAAATTGTTCATTTTTAGATTACTAATATTATTAGTGTAATATATGAGTATTAGTAATCAATTTTAAGGTATACTACTAAACAAATATCTAGCACATATTATTTAGTAGTGATAAGGGCTAGTCTTGGGTGCAATCAAAAGGAGTGGCTTCTATACTTGGAGTCTTTGGAAGATCATCCTTATATTCATAATAGCTCAAGAACAAGTGAAGGTAGGAGACCTTACTTGTGCCCACAAAACCGAAATCAACAATGTAAGGGACATTGTTTTCTTATAAATCTCTTATTTTGTTATGGATGCACTAGATCTAAAGAACTAGAAATTAAAATGTTAATTTGTTCACTATTAGAAGAGTCTAATAATAGGTATATGAACCTAACACTATCTAATTGAGAACATGTTTGTATGATCAACTCTCATGAATCCCCTATGAACCCATGACACCCTAGTGCCCTTAATCAATTGTTTACATCTCCTTTTAATTACCTTGCTTGTTTTCATTACTTTACTTTTATCTTGTTAATTAGTTTAGACCCACTTCATCTCAACCTAATTTGTGACACCCTAAGACATAGCTATTTACAATTGAGAATCCTACATCAATACCCGTCCCTTGGGATCCGACCTTTACTTACGTCTTTACTAAGAGTAGTTTGTGAAGTTATAAATATTGTTTTGTTTGGTAGCTTTTGACGATGAGTTTCAATCCACACGATCTATGGGATGACGAGTTTGAAGGACTTGTTAACCCATACATTGGGAATGCTATGACTCTAGACCAAGGCTATGTGGATCATTGTCACCTATTTGACTCGAACTACTATATGAATGAAGAAAACAATGTGCCAAGTTCTATGCAAGATCTATATCATAACAATGAACAAGCATTTGACAACTTCTTCAAGGCGTAGAGCAACATCAACAACGTCTTGGCTTTGCCCCCTTGGCACCTCTCAAGAGAAGGAGAGTTTGGTGGAGTCCTCCCTAAACCACCATTTGTAAATATTCTAACCTCTTAACTTGTATTTCATTTAACTTGTACATTACTCAATTTTTGCATTGCATTTTACATGCTTTGTTTGACAAATTTGTGTAACATGAGAACAAGTGAGGGAGGGATTTTAATGTGCTTCAAATGTGTAGTGTTTGATGATTAAGTGTGGGGAAGCATATTCCTAGGCTAACCAAGCCTTTGTAGTGCAACCCATATCGAAATGACAAAGAATTGAAGAAGAATTGATGCGGGAAGAAGATCCCCACAAGCAGACCTGAGCTCGTGGGGGCTAGAACAATAGGCACGAGTGAAATTTTGCTCTGGGGAAAAATCTGCCCGAGCCAACAGCAACTTGAGCGTCCCTCGGCTCACGTCGCTCGGCCTTAACTTAGGACGTGGGTCCTAAAAGTGCTTCCAATTGTCAATTTTGCACTGGGCAGAAATCCGCCCGTCCCAAGCTCGAGACGGGTGTCTTTGCAAAAATCCGCCCGTCTCATCCCCAGGACGCCCGTCCCCAGAGCCAAGAAAATTCCTAAATTTTCACTGTCTGAAAATCCGCCTGTCTCCACCCCAGGACGCCCGTCCCTACTTGCTACATAAACAAAAGCACGGGACTCACTCTTCATTTCATTTCAATTCATTTCCTCTCTTCAAACACAAACACAAACACAATAATTTTCCTCACTTCAACCTTCAATCCACTTATCCAAAAACACCAATTTCTCACCCAAATTCACCACAATCAAATCAAAACTTGCTCAAATCAAAATCAAATCACTCCTCCATCAACAATAAAACCATTCAAACATCAATTTCTTTACAAAATCAATCAAATTTTCTAGGGTTAGGTGAGAATCCGATATTGATTGAGCATTCATCTGAAATTAGAAGAAGAAAGGAGCATTCAAGCATAAACTTGGTTTGTTGATACTAATTTGAAAGGAGAATCGCCATGGGAAGGACTAAAGTAGGCAACAAGGACACAAAAACACCAACTTTATCCAAGAGACAACAAGCTCTTGCATCAAAGGCATTGGTCTTGGTTCAACAAAGGGAGCAAGCCCCGGAAACCATCAATGCTATCGAAGAAGCTACTACTTCTATCGCGGAGGTGGAACAATTGAAAAATTATCCGGAGGTAACTTTCATTTCCGATAAGCATAGGCTTGCGTTCGAATCCCTAGCCAAGAAAAAGATTTTTGCTACTAAATTTGTATGTCAATATGCTTTGGGTAAATTGGGTGTCCTTGCGCAAACAAAGGCATTCTTCGAGTCTACGGGCTTATCCACCCTCTTTGAAATGAATAATTTAACATACCCCTCTTTGACATTGGAATTCATTAGTTCCTTGAGGGAGTATAGAATTGGGACTCGATATTATGTCGAATTCCGCCTCGAAAACAAGAGTAGAACAATTTATAAAAGTGATTTCGGGAAAGTGTTTGGGCTTAAGAACGTTCACCGTTTCATCAAGAAGCCTTTGGAGTTTGATGCCTAACCCCTTTGGAAAGCCATCACCGATCGTGAGGTTATTACTTTCCGGGAGCGCCATGCCTTAAACATTCATCATCCGGGTATTAGGTATTGGCACAAGTTCGTGGGTAACACTTTGATTGCTAAAAAAGAAGCCAATCACTTGACCGAATTAGACTTTGTCTACCTTAAGTCCTTCTTGAATGTTGGTGGGAACTCCAAAAATGAGTACAATAATTCTTAATTTATTGATCAAGAGATGTTTGGACATTGATAATGGGATAGATGGCGGGACTTTCATTGTTAATGGGATAGAGTGCATAATGTGTTTCATGTGTCTCAGTTACGGATGTATGTGAGCGACCCATCACATGTGTTAGAGGTAGAGAACAAAGAGTTGGATGAGTCGTTGTCTTATCTTGAGGTGCCAAAACAGATTCTTGATCGCAAGGTTCGGAAAAATAGACATGGGGAAACGGTGTTGCTTAAGGTTCTTTGGTTTAACCATGAGGTTGAGGAGGCTACTTGGGAAGCGGAGGAGGCTATGAGGGAGCGGTATCCATCTCTTTTTTATTAGGTATGTGTGGTTACGGGGACGTAACTGTTGGAATATGTGTCTTCCGACAATAATGCGATCACAACTGTCGATCATGATGATCACATGTTTAAGTCTCATTTTCAGAATACATGTGGGATGTAATATTTTTACAGTCAACTGGTCCACACATATCGGTAATGATTGGCTGACTAGAGTTTGACATTACTGTCGTGTGACAGTGGTGATCAGTTGATCCCCTTAGGTCATACCTAAAGGGTAACACTCTTAATTGAATATTTAATTGATCCTATGACGATACAGGTTAATTAAATTACTTAAAATTGACGGACGATTTTTGGAGGTGATATTTACGTGTCTCATTGTAATTTGATTAAATAAGATACGGTCTAAGTGATCGAATTGTTTTATTACTTAGATGAAATTATTGTTTACGGAAACAATTGAAACGGAATGAATAAATTATTATAAGTACAGAATGTTGTAGTTTATAATTCGAAAACATTTTTGGTACAAGTAATTATGAATTACTATGATAATTTTTATAAGTGACATATTTTATTAATATGTTGATTTTTAATTATTAAAAATACATTTTATAAATAAGATGTCGTGTAATGTGTCACATGTGACATATTGACAAAATCACAAATAAAATGGACTCATCCATTTTATGTGTGTGTACCGAAATGGAGGAAGCATTAGAATAAAATTGTGTTGATTATTTATAAGTGGAAGACATAATTATAAAACCTAATGATAGCCATGCAAACATAGCCTTCTCTTGGGAAGAAAAGGAGAGCATGCATTGGGCTCTCTCCTCTCCCCATTTCCGGTTTTCTAAAGAGCAATATAGAGAGTTTTTCTCTATTATTATTCATTCATACTTTACATGATTTTTCTAGTGTAAGAAATACAATAACTCTCTAAGAAAAACTAGAGAAATAAAAACTCCAATATCATCTTCTCTTGACCGAAATTACAAGAAACAAAAACAATATTTTGGGTCAATTTTTAGTAAGATTATTATTATTCTAGATCTAATAATATTAATCTATTAAGGGGTTATCTTGGGTATTCATCTTTGGGAGAGATTCTATCTTTGAATCTTTGTTTATCCATATAAGGAAAGCTCAAGAACAAGTAAGAAGGAGATCTTACTTGTGCCCTTTGATCCGAAATTTTATAGTAAGGAAAATGATTTCTCCTTAATATTTACTTATTGTTTGCATGCATAAGATCAACATTTAATTTTATGACTAAATTAATTTGAAACATATATGAATATGTTGTTTATGAGATATAGATTTCCTAACAAACGGTATCATGAGCCTTAGGTTGTTTGCATGCAAATCGGTTATTGTTTTTCCGAGTTATACGATTAAAAATATAAAACTTATAAATTTGTGTTTATTATGATATATCACGAAATTTATTATGCATGTTAAAGTTTCTGATCCTAAAATGTATTTAGGATATTTTGGTTAATTTATGGATTTTATTGTTCATTTTATATAATAATGGCATTAAAATGTGATTTTTATGATAAAAATGTCATTTTTGGACAAAAAATAGCTACACTTCGATTTTTCCAGTTATTTTTTGATATGTGTTCACATAGTTTATTTACTAATGGCCTGTAAAGTTTCATAATTTTATGAGTTATTTTGCTCGAACTATGGATTTTTCATGATAAAATCCAATTTAAATTATAAAATAGGTTAATATGAGATAAATTTTGAATCTGGTCATAGAAATTTAGTATGTTGTCACATGCAATTTTACAAGATGTGTGTAAAATAATTGGCTATAATGAAGTTTTTATGCATGATTTATGAATTTTTGATGAAAAATAGCATAAATAGTGACTTTAATTAGTGTAAAATTGCTAAAACATACTTCATGACTAAGGAAAAACGTCACATGTTGCATTTTATTATCGTTTTCAGATCTAAAATTGAAAAGTTGATGAATATAATTTTCTCATGTTTTTATGATTATAATTGATAAATCCGATAAACCGCAACATTGTTTTTCCCGATAAATTTCGAAATTTTAACCTAAGTTTTTTGAACATTATGAGTGTCATGGTATTTTTTCCAGAATGTTCATGAGTTTAAATTTCAAATTTAAAATTTATTTGAAATTTTTGTGATTTATTTGAAGTTTATGGCATTTTATTGTAATTTTGAGTCCATTAATGAACAATCTTAAGAAATCTAAGTTAATTATAGTCAAATTGTTAGTGGAAACTAATTTTGAGTCCTAAGTGAAGGAAAAGTAGATCTATATACTTAACATATTTCAATATATGTTTTATTTTAATTTGTCATAAAATTAAAAGTGATCTTATGCATGCAAACTTATAAACAAAATAAAGAAGAAATCTTTATCTTACATTGGAATGTTTATTTATATGGGCACAAGAGAGATCTCCTTTCTCTCTTGTTCTTGTGCTTTCCTTAGTGGAAGAACCAAGATCCAAGTGTAGGATCTCTCCCAAAGCTTTATACCCAAAGCACACTCTTAATAAAATTAATATTATGAATACTAGTACAATATTAATTTTGTAGAAAAATTGACCCAAAAATATTTTATTTTGGTCTCCTCAAAACCGGTTTTGGAGAGAAGGAAGAGAAAGGTTTTTCTCTTTCTAAAATTCTTATTTTTGATGATGAAGAATGAATAATACACTAACTACATTTTAGTGTATATTAGCTAAAAATAAGATGAAAAACCAAGGTGGTTTTTCATCTCAAAAACCGGGTGGAAGGGGGGATTAGAGGGAGCCAATGCATGCTTGAGTTGTTCTTCACAATGAGCATTAGGGTTGCATGGCTAGTTTAGTAGGTAATCATTGTGTTTACCACTCACATTATAATTAAACACAATATTATCCTTAATCCTCCTTAATTTCGGTACATATGTGTAAAATGGAATCCATTTTATTTTTGTCAATTTATCAATATGTCGCATGTCACATGTCACATAAAATTGTTATGTATTTTTAACATACTAAAAATCAACGTATTAATAAAAATACGTCATACACAAAAATCGACTTAGTAATTCATAATTACTTGTACCAAAATATTTTACCAATTTATAAATCACAATAACTTGTATTTATAATAATTCATTCAATTTCAATTGTTTCCTTAAACAATAATTTCATCTGAGTAATGAAACAATTCGGTTACTCAGACCGTATCTCATTTAATCAAATTTCAATGAGATACGTAAATAATACTTCCAAAATCATCCGTCAATTTTAAATAATTTAATTGACTCGTAACGTTATACGATCAATTAAATGATCAATTAAGAGTGTTGCCCTATAGGTATGACCTAGGGGATCAACTGATCACCACCGTCGCACGACAGTAATGTCAAACTCTAGTCAGCCAATCATTACCGATATGTGTGGACCATTGTGAAAAATATTACTTCCCAATTGTATTCTTTATAATGAGACTTAAACATGTGATCATCATGATCAACAGTTGTGATCGCATTATTGTCGGAGGACACATATTCCAACAATCTCCCACTTGTCCTCGACAAGTGTGCGTCGCCAATTCTCTTGTCCTATTACTATCTCCCACTCAATGCAAGGTGTCTTTCAGGTCGTACTTGCAAGTGATCATATCGAGAGTGGTTTCCTCGATCCGGAGAATAAGCGATTGACCGGATTTATCCACCATGGATACATTAGCGTGGCCACGCATTTCAGTTCATTACTCCTCGAGTGGCCCCGAGATATTGTTATAACCCCGACTAGGGGTGGACAATTCCTATCGCACTCATTCCCTTCAACTAGCTTGACCATCATAACCCAAAATATGCCCATTTGACCCCATTTACGAAGGTCGTAGTAACATAAATCAAAGTTAATCAAATCGTGCCATCTTAGGCGAATAGTCTTTAGTCAAAAGAATCGTTGATTTGAATACTATAGTAGCTCTCGCCACGACCAGGCTATATAAATTTGCCAGAACTCTATAAGCGGTCATAAGGCCCGACAAAATGTTCCTAACAGTCTGCCTATGTGATCGACTAGTCATCTCACATGACTCTATGGCACTTGAACTTGCCATCAATCGCATCACACTCTAGTCACTTCGAGACGTCACCTCATGTAAGTAACTATGGGCAAATACAATGTTAATCCACGTTCGCTTTAACGGGGTTCAATTGTCTCCACAACCCGTTTGGATGTAACAAAGTATATGGTGAGTTAATAATAACTCAAACGACAAATGTCGACATCACACTCGGGTAGTCAATACAAGATTACAACCTTGTGATGCATATCGTAAGTGTGTAAACACTTGTTGATTTCAACAGAAGTTTAACATGTCATGTGTCCATGTGTTCAAACTTCTCAATTGTATTGTCCTTTACTTTCATGTTATCACTCATAGCATGAACCTTACCAAGTACACATCAAGGTTCCCGACCTTGGTTTCGGTTCTTTATCTCGAGAGAACTTCCTTATCGATTATCTCATAACAAACGAATTTGTGGTGAATGATATAACTTGTACTGATCAAGTGCTCCATCCACACACGATGCACTAGGTATATGTTTTGTAGAATCTTGCAACAATTGTCAAGATGATTAGCCTAGCACTTCTCACAAGTCCTAGCATATTAGGAAAGATTAGTTTTGAGCAACTTCTTATTCAACTAAGTATCTTTCCAAACTTCTTATTTCTCCTTTTAGCTTTAAAGGCTTAGGATTCTCATAAATCCTTATGTGTGTTCGGATTTTCTATAATATGTGCAACCTTTTGACACATAACAGAGTATTCTGTCAAACACCGAAATCGCTCATCAAATTCTTCTTGAGAATTCATGACGTTTCTTCTATGGCTTACCAATGATTCATCATGCTCTTATGCATATGATTCATAATTGGACATGTGCATGATTATTCTAATGGCGGAAACATTAGTAACTTTTAATCATGTTATCAACTATATTTAGGTTCAAGGAACGACCATGACTGCTAATGGCAATTCCATTTTCATTTAAATGAATAACCTACGTATCTTGTTGATTCGATGTGTATCTTATAATACTTATCCAACATCTCATGATGTAGTTGGATTCATCATAGTCCATTTTCATCCAGAATTGAAAACTCGAATCTTCCTCTATGAAGGAAGGTATTAGATCGTCATTCTTCAATGAGTGATGAGTTATAACCTTTTACAAGATGATTGCTCCCACTAAATTCCATGTCTTCACATGATAATTTTCTAGCTCCCACTCAATTCCACATGTTTCGAAATTGACTTCTCAATCGAAACTTTTCAAGAATTGAAATATAAATTGCATTGCCAAGTTATTAAGATAAAACCATAAATGTTCCCATCATATCCTTTCAAAATACCTATTTTGAAGTGGTCTCATCTTATCTTTATGGAAAGAGATTTTAATCTCTAACTCACACATATCATAATGATGTGTAGCAATGTCATTATTTAAATATAAATAATATCTAAAACGCGCCCTTCGAAATACCCTTTTCGGAAGGTGGTTTAACCATTTCATTTTCATAATTAGCTTAAGTAATGACATCTGCGTGGTTAAAACTTGGCTATTGAAGATATCGGTATATCAATCCTTGCAACCTCTAGTCATAAATCTTGTTTATTTTCTAGGATGTTACATGGATTCATTTAGGCTCTTAAGTAAATCTCAAGGTTTAAACTATTGGTCAAAATTTATCATAAACTAGTCTAAACTTAGTCAAAACTCTTGTTAAGACTTTACATTAGTCATTTTTCTTCCAAAACTTTCTTTTGATGTCCTCACGTAGTTATCTTAAGAATATGTTCTTTCGATTACTTCACTTGGTCTCATTAGTCATGTAGAACTATTTGAGACCATAGATCTCATCTATAGGGTATACTATATAAATAGATATACCTTCATTCAAATCATTCTCTCTTGCGTAGATCTCATTTACACAAGTACACAAACTTGTCTTGGTGTGAGTTTGAGTTGTATCCTCATTTTTCTCCCACTCTATCTTTAGAATAAATACACTAGAGATTCAAAGATAGTATATGAGACACACACAATTAATTTGAAGTATAAGGAGAACTATCTCATAGGTTGACTAATAGTTTTAGATTTCGTTAGTGTACTTGGTGATTGACTTCCTTTAAGGGAGTTCATGGACTCAAAATCACTTTATAAATGATCATACACAAGCCTTAAGCATGTGGACATATAATGAATCCCGTCATTTTAGTTGTCTATTAGATCACTTTAAGTGAATAATCATATGTTTCTAAGAGCAAGCATTTAAATACGAATTTTAGAACAAAGGATAAAATGATAAAACGGGTGACTTGGGTTGCAAACCAAGCCACCATTATCCAAAATACAACCAATTATCCAAAATACTTTTCCATGTCGAACACGGAAACTTAAAGGTTCTAAAATTCCAAAACATAATTAAAATAAGACAATGAAAAGCGAAGCTCCATGAAAGCTATTCCTAGCTTCTTGATGGTTTCTCATGCTTGCTTTTCCTTTCCCTTGTCTTTGCTTGGTGGAGGCCCTATTTACAATAAAAAAAGGAGATACATTATCACAACTTTGTATCATAATACCATAGTTGAATTAGAAACATAAAAGAAGGGATAGTCAATTACCTACTGGAGTGATCTTTCCAGCCTTAATATCACCAAGGTATTTGGAACAATTTCTTTTCCAATGTCCCATACCATTACAATATGGCATTTATCAAGAGGACCCTTCTTGAATTTTGAAGTGCTAGCATCATTAGCCTTAGCTTTGGTGAATGTGGGAGTTTGCTTCTTACCCTTCCTCCCATTCTTCTTGAACTTCCCCTTACTCTTAGTGCTTATGTTAAGCACATCTTTGGGTGGGTTCACATTTAACCCCATGTCCCTTTCGGCTTGCACAAGTAACTTGTGCAATTCTTCAAGGGACACATCCTTGTCTTGCATGTTAAAATTCACCCGGAATTGAACATACGCTTTGACTTTGGACAAGGAGTGTAGAATCCTATCTACAATGAGTTCTTTGGGGATTTCAACCTTTTGAATTTTCAAGGTCTCGACAAGCTCCATAAGTTTGAGCACATGAGGGCTAACCTTTTGGCCCTCTTTGAAGTCGAGATCAAAGAATGCCGCGGCCGCCTCATATTGGACGATCCGCGGAGTTTGTGAAAACATTGTCACAAGCTTGGAGTAAATCTCATTAGCGGTGCCCATTTTAAAGGCTCTCCTTTGGAGATCCGCCTCCATCGCAAATATCAAGACATTTTTCATTGCGGCGGACTCTTTATGGTAAGCCTCATATGCTTCCCTAGTGGCGGCGGTCGACCTAGTAGTAGGTTCGGGTGGAGAGGCCTCGGTAAGGTAACGAAGCTTGTCGTCACCTTGGGCGGCTAATTTGAGTTGGGCATCCCAATCGGAGAAATTTGACCAATTCTTTTCAAGTTTACATCGATCCATGAAGGATCGAAGCCATGATGAATTAGCGAGAGGCGTGGCGTTAGAGGTTGGTGTTGCCATTTGTTATGAGAAAAAGAAGTGGTCTACAAAAACAAAATAGAAGGAGTAAAACAAATGTCGTTTTAATAATAATACTCGTAAAAATTATAATTTAAACAAGTTTTATGCATTTTTCTAGTGACCTCTACCCAACTAGATAAATGATTCCAAGACCCAAATTCATATCAATTTAGGCACGGGATAGCCGATGGAACCCTTATTAATATAACTCGGTGGATTAACGTTTAATCGATTCTACTTTTAGAACTCTTGGTCGATAAAATTACGCTAATGTTTATCTATAGCCCGGAACACATGCGACTACGGTCACGAATACTTCCGTTGAGGTCAATCCAAATTTCGAATAAATGTGTCAATGATCCAAATTCACATTAATTTGGGCACGGGATGGCCGATGAAACCCTCATCAACACGAATTCGGTGGATAGACATTCATCACCCACTTCCCCTACGTAACAAGGTTTGTACCCCGGGATGGCCGAGTGCACTCCCTCGCGAAATAGGTTTTCATGGTTTCTACAATTTCGTAAGGCTATGTCTCAATTAATTGTTTTAGCGAGAGGTCATGTCAATTTATTATCTATCACGTTTTAAGTGAACTAAAGCGGTGAACTACGATAATTGTAATTGACACGGTCGATGAACTCGATAAAATGACAATGCATGTTTTAGTTATGGCGATTTAGCGATGCATGTGACATATAAATAAAATGCAAAGCATAAAAATAAATCCTAGTATGGCCTTCCTAAAATAGAAAATCTAATTAACTATTACATATTCGGAAACCAACTCCATTGGTCCCTTGAACTTCGGTTGTGGCACGCATCTCGAGGTAACACCGTCTTTATGTATCGCCATCTTGAAGAAATCCGTCTTTGGGAACTCCGGAATAAATAAAATTACATAACAAATTACATAATTTCCTGTTATACATTTGTAACTAAAATAAAATAAATCTATTAAATTACAAAACGGTGATACGAGATCACAATAAATTACAACCGAAACTATATTCCCATACATTTCGGGTAATACAAATTAAAATCTAAGGCCATACTAAGTAAAAATTACATAATTCAAAAATTACATAAAATAAAATTATGACAATCATAAAGAAAATGCAGCGTTATAATATGTACGAACATGCCCAATTTTATGCTAAATCGCCTTTAAATAGCCAATATCGTATATTACTCGATTTTTACGGATTTGCGTGATTTCAACATTTTATAATCACAAAATTACATAAATTCATATTTATGCATAAGTTAATTACCCTAACCTCTTAGGACTCAAAATTTAGTCTTCACTAATTATTTGACCATAATTAACTCATATTTCTAAAATTGTTCATTAATGGACTTAAAATTATAATAAAAAGCTATAAACTTCAAATAAATAACAAAAATCAAATAAATTAAAAATTTGAAATTTAAACTCATGAACATTCTGGAAAAAATACCATGACACTCATAATGTTCAAAAAACTTAGGTTAAAAATTTCGAAATTTTTCCGGAAAAAACAATGTTGCGGTTTATCGGTTTTAACTAAAATAATCATAAAAACATGTAAAAAATTATATTCATCAACTTTTCAATTTTAGATCTGAAAAAGATAATAAAATGCAACATATGATGTTTTTCCTTAGTCATAGATTATGTTTTATTAATATTTCACTAATAAAGTCTTTATTCATGCTATTTTTCTTCAAAAATCCATAAATCATGCAAAAAGACTTCAATATAGCCTATTATTTTACACACATCTTGTACAATTGCATGTGACAACATACTAAATTTCTATGGCCAGATTCGAAATTTATCTCATATTAACTTATTTTTCACTTAAATCCAATTTTAATAATGAAAAATCCATTTTTCGAGCATAAGAAGTCCAAAAATTATGACAATTTACAGGTCATCTCAAAATAATATTTGTGATAACATATCCAAAAATCACTGGAAAATTCGAAATGTATCTAATTTTAGTCCGAAAATGACAATTATACTCATAAAATCATATTTTAATGCCATTATTATGTAATATGAACAATAAAAATCCATAAAATAACCAAAAAATCCTAAAAATATATTAGGACCAGAAACTTTAACATGCAAAAATTATTTTCGTGATATATCATAATAACACAAATTTAAACAAGTTTTATATGTTAATCGTATAACTCGGAAAAACTATAACCGATTTGCATGCAAACAACCAAGGCTCTGATACCGATTGAAGGAAAAGTAGATCTATATACTTAACATATTTCAATATATGTTTTATTTTAATTTGTCATAAAATTCAAAGTGATCTTATGCATGCAAACTTATAAACAAAATAAAGAAGAAATCTTTATCTTACATTGGAATGTTGATTTATATGGGCACAAGAGAGATCTCCTTTCTCTCTTGTTCTTGTGCTTTCCTTAGTGGAAGAACCAAGATCCAAGTGTAGGATCTCTCCCAAAGCTTTATACCCAAAGCACACTCTTAATAAAATTAATATTATGAATACTAGTACAATATTAATTTTGTAGAAAAATTGACCCAAAAATATTTTATTTTGGTCTCCTCAAAACCGGTTTTAGAGAGAAGGAAGAGGAAGGTTTTTATCTTTCTAAAATTCTTATTTTTGATGATGAAGAATGAATAATACACTAACTACATTTTAGTGTATATTAGGTAAAAATAAGATGAAAAACCAAGGTGGTTTTTCATCTCAAAAACCGGGTGGAAGGGGGGATTAGAGGGAGCCAATGCATGCTTGAGTTGTTCTTCACAATGAGCATTAGGGTTGCATGGCTAGTTTAGTAGGTAATCATTGTGTTTACCACTCACATTATAAACACAATATTATCCTTAATCCTCCTTAATTTCGGTACATATGTGTAAAATGGAATCCATTTTATTTTTGTCAATTTGTCAATATGTCGCATGTCACATGTCACATAAAATTGTTATGTATTTTTAACATATTAAAAATCAAGGTATTAATAAAAATACGTCATACACAAAAATCGACTTAGTAATTCATAATTACTTGTACCAAAATATTTTACCAATTTATAAATCACAATAACTTCATCTGAGTAATGAAACAATTCGGTTACTCAGACCGTATCTCATTTAATCAAATTTCAATGAGATACGTAAATAATACTTCCAAAATCTTCCGTCAATTTTAAATAATTTAATTGACTCGTAACGTCATACGATCAATTAAATGATCAATTAAGAGTGTTGCCCTATAGGTATGACCTAGGTGATCAACTGATCACCACCGTCGCACGACAGTAATGTCAAACTCTAGTCAGCCAATCATTACCGATATGTGTGGACCATTTGACAGTAAAATATTACTTCCCAATTGTATTCTTTATAATGAGACTTAAACATGTGATCATCATGATCAACAGTTGTGATCGCATTATTGTCGGAGGACACATATTCCAACACTAAGATGGTTAGGGTAATTAACTTGTGCATAAATCTGATTTTATGTAATTTATTGTGATTTTAAAAGGTTGAATCACGCAAATCCGTAAAAACCGATTAATATACGATATTGGCTCCTTAAAGGCGATTTAGCATAAAATTGGGCATGTTCATACATATTATAATGCTGCATTTTATTTATGATTGTCATAATTTTATTTTATGTAATTTTTGAAATTATGTAATTTTACTTAGTATGGCCTTAGTTTTTTAATTGGTATTACCCGAAATGTATGGGAATATCGATTCGGTTGTAATTTATTGTGATCTCGTATCACCGTTTTGTAATTTAATAGATTTATTTTATTTTATTTACAAATGTATAATAGAAAATTATGTAATTTGTTATGTAATTTATTTATTCCGGAGATCCTTGAAGACGATGCCACTTAAGAAGGCGATCCATTAAAGACGGTGATACCTCGAGATGCGTGCCAAAACCGAAGTTCAAGGGACCAATGGAGTTGGTTTCCGAATATGTAATAGTTAATTAGATTTTCTATTTTAGGAAGGCCATACTAGGATTTAAATTTATGCTTTGCATTTTATTTATATGTCGCATGCATCGCTAAATCGCCATAACTAAAACATGCATTATCATTTTAATCGAGTATATCGACCGTGTCAATTACAATTATAGTAGTTCACCGCTTTAGTTCACTTAAAACGTGATAGATAATAAATTGACATGACCTCTCGCTAAAAAATAAACAATTGAGACTTAGCCTTACCAAATAAATTGACATGACCTCTCGCTAAAAAATAAATGTCAACCCACCGAATTTATAAAGATGAGGGTTGTTTTCGGCTTTACCGATGCCCAAGTTGATGTAAATTTGGATCATGGACACATTTATTCGAAATTTGGGTTGAACTCAACGAAAGTATTCTCGACGGTTGCCGGATGTCTTTCGGGCTAAAGATAAATATTAATGTAATTTTATCGACCAAGAGTTCTAAAAGTAGAATCGATTAAAGAGTTAATCCACCGAGTTATATTGATGAGGGTTGTATTCGGCTTTACCGATGCCCAAGTTAATATGAATTTGGATCTTGGAATCATTTATCATAGTTGGGTAGAGGTCACTATGTAAATGCTTTACTTGTTTTTTACAAGTATTAATAAAACGATAAATGTTAAGTTTTTCCACTATTCCGTTATCATATTGTTCTATTTCTTTACCACAATTCATTTACAATATCATTTCGTTTTTTGATTCAAATCTCCATTAAAACATCGTAACTAAAGACAAATATGAATTTGCTTCTAAAACCTCATATGAACCATTGCTAAATATCTTTTGTGAAAAGTATAGATAGAAGTTATTCATTATCAAAAAGGGTTTTTTTGATTAATGACTAACATGTCAAATTACAATGGATAGCTATTCATATACTTAATTGAATTAAGTACTTTGAAACGTTAAATTGTCTTGGTAATTAGATCGTAATTGACCAAAATAACGCAACCACTTCAATGAAAGTTTTAAGACTAAACGAATAAATTGAAGAGTAGTCTTCATGAAATTAAATTTTTGCTTCTCTAAGCAAAGATTCATTGAAATGAGTGGGAGCATTCTCTTAAACCGTTAAGAAAAGGATGAGGTTTAAAGAAGTAAAATTAAAATGGAATTGATACAAGGTAATGTTAAAAGTAAAGTTATTGAGAATAACGATACTAAACCTATCAATTCCGACCGACAAGTTTCCATTGTCTTAATTGTTGGACACTAGAAAGGAAACTACCCCAAGTTGTTAAAGAATAAGCAAGTTAGTTGTGGGACATCTAATAAGACTTAGTTCCTTATTTATTTGATTGACATAAGTTTTGCTAGTACCATTTCGTCAATATTAGAAACCGATGGTGGTTTTCATCATTGTATTTGTTCCATAGAATGATTAAAATATGACGACTAACAACAATGATATCGAGAGATAGAGTCATTGTGTAATCAATATAGTTTTGGGTTTATATTTATAAATTAATTATGACTATTAAGTGAATAAACTCTAAATAAGAATATAAACTTGTTAAGATACAAAAGAGGTTTCACTTTTGTGGCCCTATACACCACGATTTGATGTATGGCTAGCCCATTATCAAGGTGATTATATTCTAAACCAAACTAGGATGACATATCATGTAGATGATGCAAGACTCAAATTGGTGACCCAAGATTAAACCTTAAATTCTGGAATGATGAACGCAAAGAGTTATCGAGTACTCTTGAAACCATTAGATCTTATGGTATATGCGTATCTTGTATTCAAAGCAAGATATCTCGTTCCTTTTGGTTGAAAAGGAGATCGAGATTGTAAATCATTGATCCAAAATAGGTTGATCATTTTCTTTTACCAACGATTTAAGTTGACGCTAATGTGTTCACTTAATAAGGTAAATAGAGAAATCTTTGAAGAAGTTCAAAGAGTTCAAAGAATCACGATATAGTCGTGATGGGATTATCAAAGTGAAGATTTTGATATAAGCCAAAGGAAATGTGATATAGTATCACTAATTAATCTTTCTTAGCACGCATTATGGGATAATGTGTGGTTGGATAAGAAATCAAACGCTATTCGATATGGTTTGGACTTCAATCAAGTTACTTTGAGTTACTTCATCCTTTTGGGAATTTTATCATTTTGTCTAAATTATTTTTCCACTAAATCTAAAACGAATCATATGAGATATGAAATGGTAGGGTACCATGTTTGTAAGCTTACACAAGAAACAAATGCTCATTTTTCCCTTTCAATTATCACGAGTACAACGGGTTTGTGGCTCGTGAAGTTGTCTTCCTAAAATACAAGTTTATTTCTAGAAGACAGAGTGGGAGAAATTATTCCAAAAGCCACAAAGAATGTTATGTCGCAAGAAATTATTCCAAAAGCCACAAAGAATGTTATGTCGCAAGAAACTGGTCTTTCTTGGCAACATGAGACGTTTTGTGTAAGACGTTGTTTCTTCAAAACCTAGGAAGTTAAAGTTATCACTTGTAGAAGATGATGAATTAGTGTTACTTTTAGAAAGTAAAGAGCTTGCAAGTTACAAAGAAATTGTTTGATTCAAGTTGATTACTTCTGGAAAGTAATGAACATATGACTTACATGAGAGTGTTTAAGTCACAACTCAATACAAGGCTTAGAGCCATGAAAATCCGAAATAAAAGGCTTGATTAGTGACAAAGGGTTTTGCACTAATAAAGAGAGATTTCAAAGCTTGATTGGTTGCAAAGGGTTTTGCACTAGTTGAAATGCTTAAGTCTATTTGGATCTTATTAGGGATTGTGTTTCATTATGATGATATACATATAGCAAGTGAATCTAAAACCCACTTCTTCAATTAGAAGGAATGTATTCAATACATGTTATGAGTTTTATAGATTCTTACAATCCTAAGATACTGTGCAACTTAAGAGATGGTCTTGAGTAGGATATCAATGAGTTGGAATCAATGATTTGATCATGGTATAAAACTTTTCTCGATAAGTCGAGAAGTTGTGTTTATACATGAAGTTTAGTGGGAGTTACGGAAATTTTAATTAGTCTTATATGTGGATGACACATTGATCATTGGGAATGATTTAAGACTTATGGAGTATTATAATACATCTTTAATATCCGGATTTATGAAGATAAATCTACATGATATTAGCGTCAAATAAGAAGTCTTATGTTGATAAGATTCATGACTAGTTCAATCAAGTTGAACATATTTGATTGATTTCATTTGCTTCCGCTGCCGAATCAATTAAATAGGAAATGATGTATAACAGTTCATATACTTTGAGTATGATGAATTGTTTCAAATCGAATTTAAGTAATAGTTACCAAGTAAGCCATAAAGATTACCCTTAAGTGCTTGCAGAAGCATTAAGTTAATCTGAAACTGTGCCACCTTAGGCGAACAATGCCACAAATCAAAGTTAATCTGAAACTGTGCCACCTTAGGCGAACAGTCTTTAGTCAAAAGAATCGACTCATTAGAATACTATAGTAGCTCTCGCCACGACCAGGCTATATAAATTTGCCAGAACTCTATAAGCGGTCATAAGGCCCGACAAAGCGTTCCTAACAGTCTGCCTATGTGATCGACTAGTCATCTCATATGACTCTATGGCACTTGAACTTGCCATCAATCGCATCACACTCTAGTCACTTCGAGACGTCACCTCATACAAGTGACTATGGGCAAATACCATGTTAATCCGGGTTCACTTTAACGGGGTTCAATATTGTCTCTACAACCCGTTTGGATGTAACAAAGTATAAAAGAAGTTTTTAGATTTAAAAACTCGAACGACAAATGTGATTATCATATGAATAGTCAATACCTGATTACTACTTCACAATTTTATAATCCATTTTCATCTTATATGTAGTTTATTCATCTCAATACAATTGATATGACATATGACATGACTCATCATGTTAAGACTATGAGAAGGCTTTGGTTAGTAGGTTTTATCAACTTCTTGTACCTTACTCAATCTTACTACATACTCGTTTTCCTTTGTAATGTATATATTTGCATTACAAAACTTTCTGAGTACGTGTCGAGATCCAATCAGGACATAGACCCTCTAGCCTTAGAATAGCTCCCACTGTTTTCATAGTGTGCGGGACTCATCCTTCTTGCACATCTCATGATTGCAAGTGTACTCAATTTCCGTTGTAAATATTTCTCATTGTTCTTTATTGTCTAGAACGATTCTAGAAAATCTATTTCTTAAATAACATGGCCATAATGGTATCTTAACCATCCTTATGTGTTTTTATTATGGTTTTGTCGAAAACCATGCGCAATCTCAATTGTCAATTGTCACTTGTGTAACACCCTTACACAAAATTGCATCAAAAACACTTTGCATTATATCCTTAATGCTTTTGCAAGCACTTAAAAGTAATCTTTATGGCTTACTTGGTAAAGATTACTTAAATTCGATTTTGTAAACAATTCATCATACTCAAAGTGTATGAAGTGTTATACATCATTACTCATTTAATTGATCCGGCAGCGGAAACAAATGGAATCAATCAAATATGTTCAACTTGAATTGAAATAGTCATGAATCTTATCAACATAAGACTTCTTATTTGACGATAATATCATGTAGACTTATCTTCATAAATCCGGATATTAAAGATGTATTATTAATACTCCATAAGTCTTAAATCATTCTCAATGATCAATATGTCATCCACATATAAGACTACTAAAATTTCCGTAACTCCCACTAAACTCTATGTATAAACACAACTTCTCGACTTATCGAGAAATGTTTTATCACATGATCAAAATGTTGATTCCAACTCATTGATGTCCTACTTAAGACCCTCTCTTAAGTTTCAGATTATCTTAGGATTGCAAGAATCTTCAAAACTTAAGACATGTATTGAATACATTCCTTCTAATTGAAGAAGTGGGTTTTAGATTCACTTGCTGTATGTGTATCCTCATAATGAAACACAATCCCTAAGAAGATCCAAATAGACTTAAGCATTTCAATTAGTGCAAAACCCTTTGCAACCAATCAAGCTTTGAAATTTCTCTTTATTAGTGCAAAACCCTTTGTCACTAAGTAAGCCTTTTATTTCGGAATTTTATGGCTCTAAGCCTTGTATTGAGTTGTGACTTTAAACACTTTCATGTAAGTCATATGTTCATTACTTTGTAGAAGTAATCAACTTGAATCAAACGATTTCTTTTGTAAGTTATAAGCTCTTTACTTTCTTAAAAGTAGCATGAATTCATCATTTTCAACAAGTGACGAGTTTAACCTCCTAGGTTTTAAAGAACAACATCTTACACAAAACGTCTCATGTAGCCAAGAAAGACCAGTTTCTTGCGACATAACATTCTTTGTGGCATTCTTTGTGGCTCTTGAATAAATTCTCCCACTCTGTCTTCTAGAAATAAACTTGTATTTTAGAAAGACAGCTTCACGAGCCTCAAACCCGTCGTACTCGAGATAATTGAAAGGGAAAAATGAGCATTTGTTTCTTGTGAAAACTTACAAACATGGTACCCTACCATTTCATATCTCATATGATTCCTTTTAGATTTTAGTGGAAAAATAATTTAGACAAAATGATAAGATCCCCAAAAGGATCAAGTAACTCAAAGTAACTTGATTGAAGTCCAAACCACATCGAATAGCGTTTGAATTCTTTATCCAACCACACATTATCCCATAATGTATGCTAAGAGAGATTAACTTGTGATACTATATCACATTTCCTTTGGCTTATATGAAAGTCTTCACTTTGATAATCCCATCACGACTAAATCGTGATTCTTTGAACACTTTGAACTTCTTCAAAGATTTCTCTATTTACCTTATGAAGTGAACATATTAGCGTCAACTTAAATCGTTGGTAAAAGAAAATGATCAACCTATTTTGGATCAATGATTTACAACCTCGATCTCCTTTTCAACCAAAAGGCACGAGACATCTTGCTTTGAATACAAGATACGCATATACCATAAGATCTAATGGTTTCAAGAGTACTCGATAACTCTTTGCGTTAATCATTCCAGAATTTAAGGTTTAATCTTGGGTTACCAATTTGAGTCTTGCATCATCTACATGATATATCATTCTAGTTTGGTTTAGAATATACTCACCTTGATAATGGGCTAGCCATACATCAAATCGTGGTGTATAGGGTCACAAAAATGAAACCTCTTTTGTATCTTAACAAGTATATATTCTTATTTAGAGTTTATGTACTTGATAGTCATAATTAAGTACAACTATAAACCCAAAACTAGATTGATTACACAATGACTCTATCTCTCGATATTATTGTTGCTAGTTGTCATATTCTAATCATCCTATGTATCAAGTACAATGATGAAAACCACCACCGGTTTCTAATATTGACGAAGTGGTACTAGCAAAACTTATGTTAATCGAATAAACATTTAAAGAAGAAGGTCTCATTAGATGTCCCACAACTAACTTGCTGATTCTTCAATAATTTGGGGTAGTTTCCTTTCTAGGGTCCAACATTTAAGACAATGGAAACTTTATCGGTCGGGATTGATAGGTTTAGTATTGTCATTCTCAATAACGTTACTTTTAACATTACCTTGTATCAATTCCATTCTATTTTTACTTCTTTGAACCTCATCCCATCTTAACGGTTTAAGAGAATGCTCCCACTCATTTCAATGAGTCTTTGCTTAGAGAAGCAAAATTGGATTTCATGAAGACTACTCTTCATTCGTTTGTTTTAGTCTTAAAACTTTCATTGAAGTGGTTGCGATATTTTGGTCAATTTTGATTTCCAGCAAATCTAGTTACAAAAAATAGAAACAATTCATTGTAAGTAGATGTGTTAGTCAAGAATCAAAAACCTGTTTGATAATGAATAACTTTTATCTATACTCTTTACAAGAGATCCTTAGCAATGGTTCATTTGAGGTTTTAGAAGCAAATTCATATTTGTCTTTAGTTACGATGTTTTAATGGAGATTTGAATCAAAAATCGAAATGATATCGTATATGAATCGTGGTAAATAAATAGAACAATATGATAACGGAATAATGAAAAACAAAACATTCATCGTTATAATAATACTTGTAAATAACAAGTAAAACATTTACATAGTGACCTCTACCCAACTATGATAAATGATTCCAAGATCCAAATTCATATTTACTTGGGCACGGTGTGGCCGATGAAAGGATTAACTCTTTAATCGATTCTACTTTTAGAACTCTTGGTCGATAAAATTACATTAACATTTATCTTTAGCCCAAAACACATCCGACAAGGGCACGGTGTGGCCGATGAAACCCTTATCGAAAAACTTTTGTTGAGTTCAATCCAAATTTCGAATAAATGTGTCCATGATCCAAACCCACATTAACTTGGGCACGGTGTGGCCGATGAAACCCTCATCAACATGAATTCGGTGGATAGACATTTATCACCCACTTCCCCTACGTAAGAAGGTTTGTACCCCGGTGTGGCCGAGTGCACTCCCTCACGAAATAGGTTTTCATGGTTTCTACTATTTGGTAAGGCTAAGTCTCAATTGTTTATTTTAGCAAGAGGTCATGTCAATTTATTATCTATCGCGTTTTAAGTGAACTAAAGCGGTGAACTACGATAATTATAATTGACACGGTCGATATACTCGATTAAAAGATGATGCATGATTTAGTTATGGCGATTTAGCGATGCATGCGACATATAAATAAAATGCAAAGCATAAATTAAATCCTAGTATGGCCTTCCTAAAAAAGAAAATCTAATTAACTATTACATATTCGGAAACCAACTCCATTGGTCCCTTGAACTTCGGTTGAGGCACGCATCTCGAGGTAACACCGTCTTTAATGGATTTCCTTCTTGAGTGACACCGTCTTCAAGGAACTCCGAAATAAATAAATTACATAACAAATTACATAATTTCATATTATACATTTGTAATTAAAATAAAATAAATCTATTTAATTACAAAACGGTGATACGAGATCACAATAAATTACAACCGAATCGATATTCCCATACATTTCGGGTAATATCAATTAAAAACTAAGGCCATACTAAGTAAAAATTACATAATTCAAAAATTACATAAAATAAAATTATGACAATCATAAATAAAATGCAGCATTATAATATGTATGAACATGCCCAATTTTATGCTAAATCGCCTTGAAGGAGCCAATATCATATATTAAACGGTTTTTACGGATTTGCGTGATTCAACCTTATAAAATCACAATAAATTACAATAAATCATATTTATGCACAAGTTAATTACCCTAACCATCTTAGGACTCAAAATTAGTCTCCACTAATCATATTGACTATATTTAACTTGTATTTCTTAAAATTGTTCATTAGAGGACTCAAAATTACAATAAAAATGCAATAAACTTCAAATAAATCACAAAAATTTCATATAAATTCAAAATTTGAAATTTAAACTCATGAACATTCTGGAAAAATTCCATGACACTCATAATGTTCAAAAACTTAGGTTAAAATTTCGAAATTTTTATCGGAAAAACAATGTTGCGGTTTATCGGATTTATCAATTATAATCATAAAAACATGAGAAAAAATATATTCATCAACTTTTCAATTTTAGATCTGAAAAAGATAATAAAATGCAACATGTGACGTTTTTCCTTAGTCATGAAGTATGTTTTAGTAATTATTCACTAATTAAGTCACTATTTATGCTAGTTTCCATCGAAAATTCATAAATCATGCATGAAAACTTCATTAGAGCCTATTATTTTACACACATCTTGTAAAATGGCATGTGACAACATACTTAATTTCTATGACCATATTCGAAATTTATCTCATATTAACCTATTTTTCTTCTAAATCCGATTTTAAACATGAAAAATCCACATTTCGAGCATAAAACCTCAAACAATTCTGAAAATTTCCAGATCATCTAAAAATAATATATGTGAAAACATATCCAAAAACCACTGAAAAATTCAAAGTTTAGCTAATTTTCGTCCGAAAATGACAATTTTATCATAAAAATCACATTTTAATGCCAATATTATATAAAATGAACAATAAAATACATAAATTAACCAAAATATCCTAAATACATTTTAGGATCAGAAAATTTAACATGCATAAATTATTTTCGTGATATATCATAATAACACAAATTTACAAGTTTTATATGTTAATCGTATAATTCGGAAAAACTATAACCGATTTGCATGCAAACAACCAAGGCTCTTGATACCGCTTGTTGGAAATCTATATCTCATTATACAACATATTCTTATATGTTACAAAATTAATTTAGTCATAAAATTAATTAGATCTTATGCATGCAAACTAAATAAGAAGAGATAAGAAAATCGATTTCTCACCATCTATATTTCGGTCATCATATGGGCACCAACAAGATCTCCTTCTTGTTAGTTCTTGAGCTTTCCAATAATGGATGAACATACATGATTTCAAAATAGAAGCCCTCCAATTAGTAGCACCCAAAACTATCCCTCAATCCCACAAACTAATATGTACTAGATATTTGTAATGTGGTTTACCTTAAAATTGATTACTAATGCTCATATACTACTACTAGTATTATTAGTATTTGGTTTGTATAAATTAGATTCATCAAACTTGATTTTTATGATGAACAAGAGAGAGAAAGTAGTTTTATGGAAAAACATAAGAGAATGATAAAAATGAGGAAAAATCCTCTCTCTCACTTTTCCAAAACCGGTTGGTCTATTAGTATATGGACCAATTTTCTTTTTCTTTTTGTCTTCACAAGACAAATTGGTGTAAGGCTTTGTCATGGTCAAGTCACTATCAAGTGTCATAGACAAATGAATAAGACAAATGAACAAGACAAAATTTCTAAAGCTTGCCCACCAATTTCGGTTTTGATGTAGTAATATGGAGTCCATTTTATTTTTGTCAATTGTACAATTGTATGTCATGTGACATGTGACATGTCTTATGTCATGTTTTAATTTAAAATGCATATTTAACAAAATAAATATCATTTACAAATTAAATAAATCATATTTAACAAATTGACTAGTAATTTAAAATTACTTTCTCATAAAATGGTCATTTAATTACTAGTTAGTATAATTCACAACATCTTGTAATTATAACTGACTTATCATTCTCATCTCACGTGTTTCGCAAACACCGATTAATTTTAGTAATATAACTTCTTAAATTACTAAATAAAATCTCATTTAATGACATTATAATAAGATGTCATTCTCTCTCTTATAATAATTTGTTCAATTTTAAGGAATTAATTAATCTGTATCGGCATACAACTAATTAACCTTTTCAATTAAGGGAATCGTCCTTTAGGTGTGACCTCGAGGATCAATCGATCACCACCGTCGCACGACGACGTAATGTCAAACTCTAGCCAGCCAATCATTACCGATATGTGTGGACCAGTTGACTATATATATTATGTATCATCCCTTCCGTATTCTTGTAATGAGATTTAAATATGTGATCAATATGATCGACAATTGTGATTGCATTATTGTCAGAGGACATATATTACAACATTAATCTATTAAGGGGTTATCTTGGGTATTCATCTTTGGGAGAGATTCTATCTTTGAATCTTTGTTCATCCATATAAGGAAAGCTCAAGAACAAGTAAGAAGGAGATCTTACTTGTGCCCTTTGATCCGAAATTTTATAGTAAGGAAAATGATTTCTCCTTAATATTTACTTATTGTTTGCATGCATAAGATCAACATTTAATTTTATGACTAAATTAATTTGAAACATATATGAATATGTTGTTTATGAGATATAGATTTCCTAACAGTAACCATGTTTCTTTTAGGGGGGTAGGAGATGGTCGCATAAGGTTTTTTATGCTTTATGTTGGTTTTAGTACAGTTTGTTGTTGCTTTGAGTCGGTTTAGGTGTTGGTTGGGAGTTTTGTTTTGAGTTTTGTTTTGAGTTTTGTTATGTTGTGGTGTCGGAGGGGATATAGTATGTTTTTTCTGTGTATGGGTTGAACTTCGGGGACGAAGTTCTTTTTAAGGAGGGAAGACTGTAATACTACGGTTTTCTATATCTGTGGGTACTCTATCGAGTGGGACTTACTCTGTCGAGTAAGTATCTTTTTATACAAAATAGTAGCTGACCTGATGGGTACTCGATCGAGTACGTGTGACACTCGATCGTGTAAGCGGCACTCGATCGAGTAAGTCACTTACTCGATCGAGTAAGTGAGTCTTATGGGTTGTTTAGCCGGGTTTTGTTAATAATGCGAGATTAATATAAAAGGGCTTCCGTCACCTTGCTTAATCACTTTTTAATCTTCTAAAACCTTTCAAAGAAAAGAAAAGAGTTACGTGGTTCGCATTCGTCGCATTATTAGCAAATCCCAATGCTAGGATCCTCAGATTGTCTTGTTTGTTATACCGTTGTTATCGTCGTGTCAAGGGTAAGCTTCTTGTATAATTTTTATAATGTTTTGATAAGTTTGTTTAAATCCCTAATTGGGTAGATTTGGGGGTTTAGGGTGTATCATGATGATTAGGTGGTAATTATGTGATTATGTGTTATAGGAGGAGGATTCGTAGAGGAAAGGTTTTGATTAGCTGCTGTGACGGTCTCGCGTGATTGCTATTCTAGGTAGGGTTTCCCTACTCAGTATTGATTACATGGTTTTGTTCGGAATTAATTGTTGCTGTTGAATATCATATTGGTATTGGATTGGAATTGGTGATTGTGATAGTATATTGTGATTGTCGTATAATTGTCTGTGGTTTGCAAGGTGCGTCCTCGACCGAGTGGAGTCACTTACCGGAGTGGCTTCACGCCCTTGATTCTCCTTCTGTAGAACCCGCCACAGAAGGGATGTCCACATTTAGGAACTTGGTTTTATCGATCGGATGAGATGAGCGGGGCTTAGGTGGGAACGGTTGCGGTCCCCCATTGGCGGTGTGGAATACTTGTTGCGATGAGTATTCTGGCAGGACTACGCACTTTAGTGTGTAGTCAGGTGTGTGGTGATGTGATGGAGTTTGGTTGATTGGATTGGATTGTAGAATTGTTTTTATTGCAGCTGTGTTGTTTTGTGTAATCAGTACTGACCCGTTTAATTATTTTAAAAACTGTGGTGATCCATTCGGGGATGGTGAGCAGTTATTGAGAAGGTATGAGATGGCTTACGCGAGGGATAACTGGGATGGGGTCATCACATGAGTCACTAGAGTCTTCCGCTGTGTCGTGAACTAGTTTATTTCATTTGGATTAGTATTTTTTAGAACATTTGTATTTTACTTTATCAGTTTTGGGTTGTGAACTTGTATCGCTTTAAAATTATTTATGAAAGTATGTTTCTTTATGGTCTATTTGATATTCATTGCATCGGGTAACCGAGATGGTAGCATTCCCATACCTTAAGTGGTCCTGGTAAGGCACTTAGAGTATGGGGGTGTTACACTCGAGGCAGGCCCCAGGCTGGTTCTGCAGACCGTCTGGTGGATATTTATCAACAATGTGTTGAGGCAGACTTTACTTTATAGTAATGTAGTGTGTTTTCTCAGCTTCGGGTTGAGGCTGCCCCGGACAGGGATTGGCGGGATGAATAGTGTTGCGAGTGATAAACTCGACTGGATGGTTCTATTAAGTCATATCATGCATATTCATATTATTGTTGTCATCTACTGTTGTTTGTTATTCTACTCAACCTCGTGGTTGACAGTGTATTCGTGAACACCTGTGATGAACCATAATGGGGAGCAGATTTGACAGGTACTAAAGATTAGCTGACTTGGGAGCATTGGGACATGAGCTCGACTTGGACCATAGTTGCTGTCTAGATCACTTAGTTATCTTATACAACTTTATTTATGTAATTTCCGCTGCGTAGCATATTACAATGTTAAGGTTTAAGTTTAATCGGTTGCCAATGTGATAAAACAATTATTTTAGTTAAATTTATCAAATTATTTTGGTTTGTTTTAATTTGTATCATTTACTTCGGGCAACCGAGATGGTAACAGTCCTATTTATTGGGAATGTCTTGCTAAAGGCTCCTAAAAAAATGGGGGTGTTACATCAACGTTGATCGGTAACGCTCGACTGACTAGAGTTTGACGTTACTGTCGTGTGACGACGGTGATCAACTGATCCCTTTAGGTCACACCTATAGGATGACGCCCAGATTGAATGAATTAGCTGTTTGTATGAGATACGAGATAATTAATTCCTTGTATTATATGACTTTTAATTAGTCGTGTAAATGTATTATTTGATGACGGCTTACGAAGTCGGGCTAAGAGAATTATTTATTTAATTATGTGATAATTAATTAATAAATAAATAAATAGAATTTATTAATTAATTTTTAATTAATTAGTTTATACGATATGAGTATAGGTTTTGAGGTGGAGGTAATTAGCTATTTAAATTTACAAGAGGTTGTAAAATTAGCTAATAAGGGTTTATAAGATACATTTTATATTGATAAAAAGGTCTAGTAACTACATAATAGTTAAGTGGTTTTTAATTGTTAATTTGTATTATTTAAATGTTAAGTAATTAAATTAATATTTAATTATATAAGACATATAAGCATTTGTGGGGCAAATGTCGAAAACCAAAATGGACTCGTAGGGGCCTATTTGTACCGGTTTTTATACACTACTAATACACTCATTGTGAGTGGAAAAAGTAGGCATTTCCCACTATCATTTGTATGTGAATTTTTTACATTTGCATGCCTATAAATACCCAAATCCTTCCATCATTTCCAAAGGTTGAAAATTTGAAGAAAAATTGGTCTTTGTTGCTTCTTGTGGCCGGTTCATATACACCATCAATAGACCATATTTTTCTTCTTATTCTGTTCATCCTTTTACTTTAAAACACAAATAAAAGTAGATTAATAATATTATCAAGTTAATAATATTAATTAGTATCTCAAATATACACACATAATACTCAAATAATATCTAGGTAATATTATTTGTAGTGAGTGTTGGGTGAACTCTTGGGTGCATCTTAAAGGAGACCATCTTCTTAGTGGTTTAGTAATATTGGAGGATCATCCATTCACAATAAGCTCAAGCACTACTTTGGTAGGAGATCTAGTAGTGCCCATTTTTGCCTAATAACCAATGTAAAGAATTTTTCGTCTTAAAATCTTTGCATGCATGTAGTTTTAGACAGTCATATAAAATTAGCTAGTAATTTTATTATCATAAGATGAGTCTAATATGGTCTAAAAGACTAACAAGTGGTATCAGAGCATTGTCAAGTACATGCATGTAATGTAATACTACGGTTCTCTATGTCTGTGGGTACTCTATCAAGTGGGACTTACTCTGTCGAGTAAGTATCTTTTTACGCAAAACAGTTGCTGACCTGATGAGTACTCGATCGAGTAAGTGTGACACTCGATCGAGTAAGGAGCACTCGATCGAATAAGTCACTTACTCGATCGAGTAAGTGCGTATTACGGGTGGTTTAGCCGGGTTTTGTTAATAATGCGAGATTAATATAAAACGGCTTCTGTCGCTTTGCTTAATCACTTTTAATCTTCTAAAAACCATTCAAAGAAAAGAAACCAGTTACGTGCTAAGGCTAGGATCGTCGGATTGTCTTGTTCGTTATACCATTGTGATCGTCGTGATGGGTGATGTAATCGGGTCTCCCAATCAAACACATTTATATTACTCAACAAACAACTAGTTAGTGGTAAGTCGAGGTCGATCCATGGGACGGTGTGCTTTGGGTTCTAAGTCTATCTATCTCAATTTATGCTAGTGTCACAATTTGTTTGGGTTTATAGTTGTGTTCTAGACTAATGCAAGCAATGAAGTATAACAAGTAATGAAATGAAGGATGTAAACAAATGATTAAAAGTGCTAGGATATCGTGGGTTCATGGGGGATTCATGGGAGTTGAACATAGAAACATGTTCACAAAGTTGCAAGCAATTAATGTTGTAGAGGAACCAAGTTGCTTTATGTCTTACGGTTCTTAGGAAGAGTTGGGTCCCCGAGCCGAATCGATTAGATTGTACAACACCTACAAGTCGACTTACTTTCCTCCTAATCACTTCTATGCATGGTCTAACTAGACTCGAGTTGGTTTATATCTTACAAGTCAAGTTGAATAGATAAGAGATGGTTATAAATGCAAGGATTGATAGGCTTAGCATTTCAACAAACATAACATGTGCATAGGTTGACATCACAACAAGCAAGCAAATTATGAAAACATATTAAATTAAGCATGATTAATCCCCATGTTTGTTTCCCTTAATTACCCATTAATCCTAGCTAAAGGAAACTACTCACTCATTATCATGGAAAACATGTCATTAATGGTGTCAGTCATTACAACACGTATAAACATGATAAGAGCTTAAGGAAATAAACAATAAAGAGTAAAGAGTAAAGGAATTATACCAAACTTGAGAGGATCCAAATTATAAAGCAAAGAATAAAAGAAGAGAACTTGATTGATTGATGAAGAGTTGTCAATTCTCCAATAATAACCCAATAATCTTCAATTACCCAAAAGTAATAAACTTGAATAATAATTAAGGAGAGATTAATGTTAAATTTGTGGAAAGATTAAAGAGTAATCTAATCTAATATACTCCTAATCTATTCTAAGAGGATTTTCTAATGTGGAAGCTTGGTGGTTTGATTATTACAAATGGGGTATTTATAGTAGTGGATCATTATGTTAAGTAAGGGTAAATTAGTAATTAACAATGCTAATTGTTGAGTAGGGAAATGCTCCTCTCAGAGAAAGATGCGAGTCTCCTTTTTGATAGTCTTTCAAAAATATGCGCATCTCGAGTGGAACAAGGAAGATGACGTTTTGCACTGTGAAGGAATCCGAGCGGATTGTGGGTCGGGACGCTCGGACTGTAGAAGGGGGATACGAGCGGATCAAGCACGGGACGCTCGGATCTTAAGGCAGTGTTCTTCTTCATTCTTGTCTGTCAAACAATCCGAGCGTCTTTGAAGGGAAGACGCGAACGTCATTTTCTCATCCGGACTCCTATTGGAGTGATTCAAAAGCCTAGATCACTTGATTTTTTGACGCCGTTTCATCTAGCATACTTTTAGAGCAAAAGGAGCAACTCTTGGTTTGGGTTCCGAGCAATTTCTTCATTTAATGGCTTCTTTGCTTTTCCTCCTCTTGCATACCCCTTATTCTTGTGTTGTTGGCTCTCATTCTTGCCTCCTCTTCATACTAGTCCATCTAATATCATCAAAAACCTTCCAAATATGCATGAAAGACGGGAATTTCCTCCTTATTATCTCCTTTTCTACAAAACATATGAAATGAACTAGGAAAGCAAAATAGGAAGCATTTGACGGATAAAATGGCTATGGAATGTTATATTAGTATGCAAAATAGGTTCAATTAGGGGACTATATGTGTGCAAATAATGTTCACATGAAATATCCCCAAACCGAACCTTTACTCGTCCCGAGTAAAGAGGTGACAAAAACTAGACCTTTATTTAAACTATCCTACTAATATAACCGATATGAGACAATTAGCGGGTCTCACTCCGCCCCTTCAACTCACAACAAGACAACCATGAGGTAGGATGCCTTCTTGCAAGGCAAGGTGGGGCTTGCCAAAATGGCGACACATCCAAGCATTTAAGTACACAAAACAAGTACTGGATGCATCTACAAAAGGAATGGCCACTTTCCTCATCTAAGTGGCGGAAATTATCTAAAGGGGAATCAATTCAAGGGTACACACTCCTTCATAGATATGGTTTCTTTAAACTACTAAGCCTAGAAGGATACCAATAAATCACCTCCAAGTTGTGTCAAGCTAGGGTACCTTTGTCCTCAATCGTTAAATGCTTTCGTCAAGAGTAGACTCCCTATGGTGTTAGAAACACTGGAGGATCGCGGAATTCCCCTTCTTGCCTAGACAAGAAGAAGGGTCGTCCCCTCTCTACCATGCACAAAAGTGGACTCGATGGATAAAGAGATCATTTGAATTTGAGTTTCATGTGGGAGTTTGCTTTTTTTTGTTGTTGTTTTTCCCCCCAATTTCTTGTGGCATTTGACATTTGAGATCACTTTCTTTTTGCCATTTCTTTTGATGTTTGGCATTTCAACACTTGACAATTTTCAACTTTTCTTTGCATTTCTTTTTGAACATTTTCAAAGTCACCCCATTTAGTAACGAGGGTGCCTTATATTTGAAGCATAGGAGGTTTCATTTTTGTTACTCCTCTTTTCTTTTGATGCATTTTGCAAACTTTTTGACATTTCATTTAATTTCTTAGCTTGAACTCAAATTTTTGAACAATTTTTGTGCCCATTCCCTTCTTGATGACAAAATGTGGTAGAACATGGATGATGGTTGTATGGTTTCAAGGGTCACCTTGGAATAAACGGTAGCCAAGGAGTTATCACACCACAAGGTACTCTTGACTAGGCATTAATCCATGGGTCAAAGGATACTAGCATGACACATCCTAGGGTGTTTTACAAGTATTCTAACAAGCAAAGTCTCAAGAAAAAAAAGTATCTACAAGGGCCTATATACACTTGTCAAGTTTCCCAAATAGACGATTTCACAAAATATTTCCTAAATGCAACTATATGCCATGATGCAACTAACATTTATACAACCTAATGCATATGCTTCTACCAACTAGTATGCCAAATAATCTAGATGCAATCCTAATTTCACCTTGTTTTTACCGCATCAATCAAAATAAAGCTACATAGTCATTAACATAATGAGGAAAAAGGAGATTGGAAAGATCATACCATGCGGTCTTCTATATCCTCATGTCTCGGATGTGGCATAGTCGATCAATGTGAAAAAGGATGAACAAACACAATATATACAAACAATATATACAAGACTACATTACAAAGGAAATGAACATATTTTTGGATTTTTCAATTTTTCAATTTTTTATGATTTTTGTTTATGAAATAAAAAGACATGTTTTTGTATTTTTCAAAACTTTTACAATTTTTATCATTTTTGGAAAATAAATTCTCATCCCCCACTTTATTTTAGACATTGTCTTCAATGTACATGTAGGAGTAGGAATGAAAAAGAAAGTACATGTTTTTTGGATTTTTGATTTTATGGAAATGAAGTACAATGCAATGATATGATATGAATGAATGCATGTTCTAACTAAATGCAATTCTATATGACATATATAACAAATGAATGCAATCTAAGCTAGACTAAATGATGCATGTTTTCTAGTAGACTATGGTCACCTATGATCAAACCTCCCCAAACCGATTTAAACACTATTTCTAGTGTAGAAAAGAATAGGATTGGTCATTAGTGACTATGCATGAATTCTAGTCTATATACAACTATCTACATGAATCATGTGAGATATATTACAATGAAACTAATCTAAATGAACTAACTAATGTAAATGCAATATGAAATATAATACAAATGCAAGCTAAATGTATATGTATATAACTAAATGCAGGTGTAAATGTAATGCAAAGTCAAAGGAAAGGGTATTTTACAAATGGTGGTTTGAGGGAGGACTCCACCAAACTCATTCCTTGTTGCCATCGTTATTGATTTTGTCCATGTTGCTCAATGCTCTCAATAATCGGTCAAAGGCTGGAGCACAATCCTCAAATAAGCAAAGATAGAACCATGACCACTTCAAAATACAATAGAGACAATCCTCCACAAGAGGCTTTTCATTGAAATTTCTCCCCTTCACCTTGGCCTTTTCATCATAGCCTTTTTGGCTCTCCAAATTAGCAAGCTTAAAATTCTTGTCATCGGGAGGCTTCCATTCTCTCCTGTCTCCCTCAAATATGGTGATAGCATTTGGATTTATCAATCCTTCAAGAGTAGAAGGAGAATTCTCATAACAATGATGATGAGGTAGCTTTGGAATTGAGATTGTGGGTGCCAAGTCTCCACAAGTAAGCTCATTTGCAATTTTGTTCTTGAGCTTTTCCACCAAGTACCCTTTATATGATGATTTGACTTTTTGGAGAAGATCCACCATATCATCTCCAACAGTCATAGGTTCCGTGGTGGGTGCGAAAAGGTCTTCATGGTCAATAGGAAAGAGACATTCATCTTCCTCATGGAAGCATACCTCAAACTTCTCAAGAATGGGGTCCTCAAGTGAGGCAATATCAAAACTCCCTTCATCTTCTTCATTTCATAAGTCCTTGAAAGACACATATTCCGCATAAGCTTCTTCTATAAGCTTGTCATCATCACTATCTTCATATGAATCATAAATGGGGGCTTCACTCTTCTTCAATAATTCTTCCTCCACCATCTCAATATTCACATCAAAAGATACACCTTCATACTCACAAAGGTTAAGAGTATTTGGCTTACTCAACCTCAAATCTTCCTCATCAAACACAACACTTTCATACTCACAAGAGCTCAAGGAGATTGGCTCTTCCCACTTGTCATCAAAGGTAACTCCTTCAAACTCGCATTTATAATCTAAGGAATGGTGAGGGGTAGTTATTTGGGCTTCCTTCATTTGGGAAATTTGAATCTCCAACTCCTCACCTTGGGTAACAATGTCTTGAAGAACATTGTCCCTATTTTGGCTCTCCTCTAGCATTTGTTTGAAGAAGTTTTGTTGATCTCCCATCATTTGCAGAATCACATTTTGAATGGGCTCATCTTCTTGTTGTGGGTGGGTGTGAAAGTGGTTGTATTTTGGCAATTGAAAGTCATTATGAAGTGGGTATTGAGTGGGTGGTTGTTGTGGATATTGGATGTGGTGGAAAAAATTGGGGTAGTAGTTAGGATTTTCATTGTATGAATAGTAAGGTAGTTTTGTGTTGACTTGCTCCTCAAACTCCCCATACCCATAGTCATACTCAAAAGATCCACCACATACTCCATATGTCAAGTCTTGAGCCATCATCATGGTTAAGACAAGGAAACAACTACAAGCATGGAAACTACACAAAAACGGTAAGAACAATCCTTGAGGAACAAGTTCCCCAAGGTGAAAGCAAAATCAAAATAGACAAACAAGTAAGAACTTAATCACATAGCACCATCCCCGACAACGGCGCCATTTTGATGGGTGATGTCGTCGGGTATCCCAATCAAACACATTTATAATACTCAACAAACAACTAGTTAGTGGTAAGTCGAGGTCGATCCATGGGACGGTGTGCTTTGGGTTCTAAGTCTATCTATCTCAATTTATGCTAGTGTCACAATTTGTTTGGGTTTGTAGTTGTGTTCTAGACTAATGCAAGCAATGAAGTATAACAAGTAATGAAATGAAGGATGTGAAAAAATGATTAAAAGTGCTAGGATATCGTGGGTTCATGGGGGATTCATGGGAGTTGATTATACAAACATGTTCACAAAGTTGCAAGCAATTAATGTTGTAGAGGAACCGAGTTGGTTTATGTCTTACGGTTCTTAGGAAGAGTTGGGTCCCGGAGCCGAATCGATTAGATTCTACAACACCTACAAATCGACTTACTTTCCCCCTAATCACTTCTATGCATGGTCTAACTAGACTCGAGTTGGTTTATATCTTACAAGTCAAGTTGAATAGATAAGAGATGGTTGTAAATGCAAGGATTCATAGGCTTAGCATTTCATCAAACATAACATGTGCATAGGTTGACATCACAACAAGCAAGCAAATTTATTATAAAAACATATTTAATTAAGCATGTTTAATCCCCATGTTTGTTTCCCTTAATTACCCATTAATCCTAGCTAAAGGAAACTACTCACTCATTATCATGGAAAACATGTCATTAATGGTGTCAATCATTACAACAAGTATAAACATGATAAGAGCTTAAGGAAATAAACAATAAAGAGTAAAGAGTAAAGGAATTATACCAAACTTGAGATGATCCAAATAATAAAGCAAAGAATAAAAGAAGAGAACTTGATTGATTGATGAAGAGTTGTCAATTCTCCAATAATAACCCAATAATCTTCAATTACCCAAAAGTAATAAACTTGAACAATAATTAAGGAGAGATTAATGTGAAATTTGTGGAAAGATTAAAGAGTAATCTAATCTAATCTACTCCTAATCTATTCTAAAAGGATTTTCTAATGTGGAAGCTTGGTGGTTTGATTATTAAAAATGGGGTATTTATAGTAGTGGATCATTAGGTTAAGTAAGGGTAAATTAGTAATTAACAATGCTAATTGTTGAGTAGGGAAATGCTCCTCTCAAAGAAAGATGCGAGTCTCCTTTTTGCTAGTCTTTCAAAAATATGCGCATCTCGAATGGAACAAGGAAGAGGACGTTTTGCACTGTGAAGGAATCCGAGCGGATTGTGGGTCGGGACGCTGGGACTGTAGAAGGGGGAGACGAGCGGATCAAACACGGGACGCTCGGATCTTAAGGCAGTGTTCTTCTTCATTCTTGTCTGTTAAACAATCCGAGCGTCTTTGAAGGGAAGAAGCTCGTCCTGCAGGAGACGAGCGGATTGGGTCTCGGGACGCTCGTCATGGCGGACAGTTTCTCTATTTGAGCTCGGATTGTAAAACGGACGTCATTTTCTCATCCGGACTCCTATTGTAGTGATTCAAAAGCCTAGATCACTTGATTTTTTGACGCCGTTTCATCTAGCATACTTTTAGAGCAAAAGGAGCAACTCTTGGTTTGGGTTCCGAGCAATTTCTTCATTTAATGGCTTCTTTGCTTTTCCTCCTCTTGCATACCCCTTATTCTTGTGTTGTTGGCTCTCATTCTTGCCTCCTCTTCATACTAGTCCATCTAATATCATCAAAAACCTTCCAAATATGCATGAAAGACGGGAATTTCCTCCATATTATCTCCTTTTCTACAAAACATATGAAATGCACTAGGAAAGCAAAATAGGAAGCATTTGACGGATAAAATGGCTATGGAATGTTATATTAGTATGCAAAATAGGTTCAATTAGGGGACTAAATGTGTGCAAATAATGTTCACATCATGTATTATGATGATTAGGTGGTAATTATGTGATTATGTGTTATAGGAGGAGGATTCGTAGAGGAAAGGTTTTGATTAGCTGCTGTGACGGTCTCGTGTGATTGCTATTCCAGGTAGGGTTTCCCTACTCAGTATTGATTACATGGTTTTGTTGGTAATTAATTGTTGTTGTTGAATATCATATTGGTATTGGATTGGAATTGGTGATTGTGATAGTATATTGTGATTGTCGTATAATTGTCTGTTGTTTGCAAGGTGCGTCCTCGGCTGAGTGGAGTCACTTGCGAGAGTGGCTTCACGCCCTTGATTCGCCTTCTGTGGAACCCGCCACAGAAGGGATGTGCACATTTATGAACTTGAGTTATCGCACGGATGAGATGAGAGGGGCTTAGGTGGGGAACGGCTGCGGTCCCCCACTGGCGGTGTGGAATACTTGTTGCGATGAGAATTCTGGCAGAACTACACACTTTAGTTTGTATTCAGCTGTGTGGTGATGTGATGGATTTTTGGTTGATTGGATTGGATTGTAGTATTGTTTTATTGCTGCTGTTTGTTTTGTGTAATCAGTACTGACCCCGTTTAATTGTTTTAAAAATTGTGGTGAATTATTCGGGGATGGTGAGCAGTTGTTGGGCATGTATTAGTTGATGCGCATGGGATAGCTGGGTTGAGTCATCTCCAGCTGTTTAAAAGTCTTCCGTTGTGTCAAAACATTCTTTTACATTGTTTTAGTTAGTTTGACAGTTTTGAGGAACATTTCTATTTTACTTTATCAGTTTTGGGATTTGAACTTGTATCGCTTTAAACTATTTATTAAAGTATATTTCTTTATGGTCTATTTGATATTCATTGCCTCGGGTAACCGGGATGGTAGCACTTCCATGCTTTAAGTGGTCCTGGTAAGGCACTTGAAGTATGGGGGTGTTACAAAGTGGTATCAGAGCGACGATTTTGGAACCTGTAACTAATGAACCCAATGAACTTAGGGAGTCAAAATAAAATGAACCCGGGTAGTAGTTGTTAGGAGCTAATGCAAAGACTTGGGAGACGTCCTAAAGTCGCGATCTCGCCCTACAACTTTGAACCGGTCACTATTGGGTGTGAGTCGGGATCGTTATGTGTTTGTCTTGTATGTTGCATATCTATATAGAAATGTGTTGTGTGAATTGGTGGATGAATGAATGTGGAGAATAGGAGGTGTTGTGGTGAAAGAAGATGAGTATATAAGAATGTATGTTTATCGAATACGTAATTGCATGGTAGATGATTTATAACGTGGCTTGTTAGAAACATGTGAAGGAAGTTATTGTTTGTTATATAGTATGCATCTTTGTCGTTTTGTATCGAAGTATGTCGGTGGGAAGTGTTGAGTGAGCATGCGGGTAGTATACGAGTCAGCATGACTCGATCAAGTGGGGGGCACTCGATCGAGTAGGTGAGTGACTCGATCGAGTGGGTGTGACTCGATCGAGTGGGTTGTTTTTCGTTTCTGGGCAGTAGTCTGTTTTTTGGCACTCGATCGAGTAGGTTTTGGCACTCGATCAAGTGGAGCCAGCTTGATCGAGTAAGGAGGTGGCTCGATCTAGTACGTTTTTGGATGCTTTATGTTCAGGTTCTGGAGTCGAGGCACTCGATCGAGTAAGTGGGCAACTCGATGGAGTGGCCTCAACTCGATCGAGTGGGTTGTGGTACTCGATCGGGTAGGTTTTACAGAGGTCGTATATGTGTTTGAGATATGGGATGTATGTTTATGTTTACCTTTTCTTATATAGTTTCAAGATGCCGCCAAAGAGAAACGCGTTGTATGCCAGGGCTGCGGACATGAGCATTGATGAGATAGTTAAGATGTTGGAGCACCAAGATGCTCTCACTGAGGCTATAAAGAAGTTCGGGAAAGATAAAAAGGCGGGTGTGGCTTTCGCCAAGATTAGTATAAACATAGCGATGTTTAATCGAAAGAAGTACATGGGCACGGGTGCGCCAATTCTGCTTGATAATTGGCATAGAGAGATGGAGAACATACTTAATGTGGTTCATTGCCCAGAGGATTTAAGAGTGGAACAAGCTGCGTTATACTTGAGGGAAGCGGCCGGAGTGTGGTGGGACAAGGTTAGGGAGAGTGCTCTAGACATATATGTGAGACATCGGTTATCTGATATACTTTGGGTAGAGTTTAAGAAAGCTATGAGGCGAGAGTTTGTGCGAGAACATGTGCGTAGTAAGTTGAGAGAGGAGTTTGATGACTTCAAGATGGCTTCTGATATGACAGTGGCTGAGTATTATCACAAGTTGAACGAGAAGTCTTGGTATGATAAGGACATGGGGTTAAACCAGGAGAACTTGGAGTTGAGGTTTGAGAAAGGTTTGACACCTAAGATTATGGAGAAGCTGCCAGTATGAGTCCTTACTGATGTTAAGGAGGTATATGAGCGTGCCGGGAGAGCTGAGAGGTTAGTAGACATGGCTAAGTTGAACAGGGAGAGAGCTTCTGAGAAGAGGAAGGCTGAGCGTGAGGGTGGTGGTCAGTCTAGTTACAAGAGGGGCGGCCATAACCAGGTGAGAGCTTACTCTTCGGGGTCGGGGTTCAGTGGTGGAGGTTCTTATGGGCGTGGCCGCAGAGGTGGTAGTGGTAGCTGGGGTTTATCTTGCTTTAACTGTGGCGGTGTAGGCCACAAGAGACATGAGTGTACAAGTGCTGTGGGCAGGGGTTTTCAGAGGCAGTCGCAGGGGAGTTTCTCTCAAGGTCCATCTCAGAGCTATGCTAGTAACAGGCCGACTGGGTCGTGGAATAATCAAGGTGGTCAGAGTAACAACAACAACGGAGGGGCTAATCGCAATGGCGGTAATTCATATCCGAGACCAGGAGCAAACAACAACCAGGGGTCGGGGTCGGCTTCTAAGCCGTCTACTTCAGCTAGTACTGTCCAGGGAGGTGGAAAGAAAACCAGTGGTAAGCTATTCATGATGGAGAATAAAGCAGCTGCGGATGACGCTCACGTAATCACGGGTACTTTGCTTGTTAATGGAGTCTTTACCTTTGTTTTGATTGATTAGGGGGCGTCACACTCTTTTGTATCATCGAGTCATGCTAAGCTTTTGGGTTTAAGAACGTATGAGTCTGTAAGAGAGGAAGTTTCTAAACCATCGGTTGAGTCTGTATCTTGTGGGAGGTTGTATAAGGGTGTGTCTATGATAGTTGGGCAGGTTGACCTACCAGTGGACTTGTTAGAGTTTCTTTTGGATGGTTTTGAGATAATAGTTGGTATAGACTAGTTTGGTAAGTACAAGGCTAGGATAGACTGTCACCAAAAGAGAGTCTCTTTGAGAGGTCCTAAGGGAGTTAGTGTGTCTTATTGTGGGTTTGTTGTCAAACCTAAAGTCAAGTTGATTGCAGCGGTGACCTTGAAGTCTTATCTGAGGAAGGGGTGTCCGTTGATCTTATGCCGTGTGAGAGACCATGGTATGGTGAGTTCGACAATTGATCAGATACCAGTGGTGGGAGAGTTTCCAGATGTCTTTCCGGAGGAGATACCAGGGTTACCACCAAAGAGGGAGATCGATTTCAGTGTTGAGTTGAAACCAGGGACGGGACCAATCTCTAAGGGCCCGTACCACATGGGTCCTAAGGAGTTGGAGGAGCTGAAGAAATAGCTGGATGATTTGATTGAGAAGGGGTACATTAGACCTAGTGTATCACCGTGGGGAGCTCCAGTTCTGTTTGTGAAAAAGAAAGATGGAAGTTTGAGGTTATGCATCGATTACAGAGAGCTGAACAGGGTTACAATGAAGAACAAGTATCCTCTGCCGAGGATAGATGATTTGTTTGATCAGTTGAATGGAGCAGCGATCTTTTCTAAAATTTATTTGAGGTCGGGTTAACATTAGGTGAAGATTCGGGATGAGGATATACCGAAGACAGCTTTTACATCGAGGTATGGTCACTATAAGTATGTTGTGATACCGTTTGGGATGTCTAATGCACCTGCCGTGTTTACGGATTTGATGAACCGGGTCTTCAGTCAGTTTTTGGATCGGTTTGTTGTGGTCTTTATCGATGATATCTTAGGCTACTCTAAGTCTAAGGAGGAGCATGAAGAGCATTTGAGGTTAGTGTTGCAGACTTTGCGAGACAATCAGCTGTATGCAAAGTTGTCCAAGTGTGAGTTTTGGCTCGAGGAAGTTGCTTTTCTGGGGCATGTGATTTCAAAGAAGGGTGTAGCTGTGGATCCGGCAGAGATAGAGGCGGTTACTCGGTGGGAAGCACCAAAGAATGTAGCAGAGATCAGGAGTTTCTTGGGTTTGTCAAGGTATTATCGTCGGTTTGTGAAAGATTTTTCTAAGATAGCCAGACCCATGAGAGCGTTGATGAGGAAAGAGAACAAGTTTCGTTGGGATGAAAGTTGTGTGACGGCGTTCCAAACATTAAAAGAGCGTTTGACCACAGCTCCAATCTTAGCATTACCTGAAGGGTGTGAGAACTTTCATGTGTATACAGATGCTTCAAAGAATGGTTTGGGATGTGTGTTGATGCAAAACGGGAAAGTAATTGCCTATGCTTCTAGGAAATTGAAGCCTTATGAGGAGAACTATCCGACACATGATCTGGAGTTGGGTGCAGTTGTGTTTGCTCTCAAGATTTGGAGGCACTATCTTTATGGGGCGACCTTTAAGGTGTTTTTAGATCACAAGAGTCTCAAGTACATCTTCACTCAAAAGGAGTTGAACATGAGACAGAGGAGGTGGATGGAGCTGATTGGGGATTATGACATGGATATTATATACCATGAAGGGAAGCCTAATGTGGTTGCAGATGCGTTGAGCAAGAAGAGTGTGCATTCTCTTTGCACAGCTATGTCTTTGATGAGGTTGAGAGACGAGGTGGGGAAGAGGGGATACATATGATACAGAAAGGGGATACTAGAGGGGACTTGACAGTGGAGCCAGATCTTTATGATGATATTCGCCGGAAACAGGCTTTAGATCTTAAGATCAAGGAGTGGAGAGCTGGGGTAGAGAAAGGGATGGTGTCTAGGTTCTCTATTCATGACAGAGGCTCATTGCACACCATATTCGGTACATCCAGGCGGTGACAAGTTAAATAAAGATTTGAAGAAGACTTTATGGTGGCCTGGGTGTAATACCCGCCCTTTTAGAGACCCTTTGACCAGCGTTGACTGACCTTGGGAGCGGGAGTAGTCCTAGAAAGGCGTGCCATAACCATCTTGGGTTGCATGTTAAGAGTGGTACTCGATAGAGTAGAGGCTACTCGATCGAGTAGCTAGGTTACTCGATCGAGTAGGGGGCCACTCGATCGAGTATGTTGGGTACTCGATCGAGTACCGAGTTTTCAGCGAGGGTTTTATATCGCGTTTTGTTAAATCCGCAATTCACTTCCGCCACTTTCCTCCTATCCTTCAGTCGCCTCTTTCCCTTCCCTTCACCTTAAAACCTCCATGGAAGCCTTTTGAAGTTCCTTGTGCCTTAGGAGAGCGTCACTTGAGTCGGGTAGCGGTCTTTTGCCGAGTTTCTTCTCATAGGTATGTCATAATCATCATCCGTGTCCTTGTTCTTTATAATTAGGGTTTGCTTGTTAGTAATAGATAATTGTATTGTGGTTATAGGCTTTGCTTGGTCGCTGGATATGTTGTTTGTCGGCATCGATTGGTTGCGGTTGCTTAAAGGTAGGTTCGCCTACTCAGTTTCTGTAGATGGTCTAGTGTGTCGGTCGTCGTGGTTGTATTGTGATTATTTAATATCGTAGTTGTATGGTGACGACGGTGGTTGTGATTGTGGTTGTTGTCTCTGGTTCTCGAGATGCGTTCTCGGCTGAGTGGGGTCACTTGCGGGAGTGGCTTCACGCCCTAGTTTCGCCCTTCGTGGAACTCGCCACGGAAGGGGATGTGCACATTAATGGACAGGGATATCGCTCGATATGATGAGCGGGGCTTTGGTGGGAATGGCTGCGGTCCCCCACTGGCAGGGCTGGTCCAGTGGACAGTCAGTGATAGAGTTGGTTGGGTTATCGTGATTGTGTTTGAGATTGATAGCATTGTATTGTGTTGATAATTGTAGTTGCTGTTGTCGTACCTTATCTCAGTACTGACCTTGTGTGGTTGTTTATTTGTTATGTGTCTGCCGTGATCCCTTATGGTGAGCAGTCGGTCTTAGCAGGTGTTGATGTTGTTGATAGCTGGAGTCCGGGCAGGGATGAGTCTCCACGAGATTTGATAGCAGTAGCGAGTAGTCTTTTAGTTGTATCTTTTATGTCGTTTGTTGGTTAAATCACTTGTAATATAACATAATAGTTCTCTTATCGACATTTGATTATTACTATCCTCGGGCAACCGAGATGGTAGCATCCTTATATGCTAAGGAAGGCCTAGTTAAGGCTCCTCTGAATATGGGGGTGTTACAAAGTGGTATCAGAGCGACGATTTTGGAACCTGTAACAAATGAAGATAATGAACGTAGTGAGTCTAATAAAATGAATCTGGTGTATGTGTAATGGGAGCCCCAGCTGATGCTAGGTTTTGGGCGAGTAGGCGCCCTCATTTCAAAATCTTGACCCCATGATACTTAAGCCAGTCACATGGTACGGGAATGTGGAGTCCGTGTGTTTATGTGTGATGTGTATGCTAATTGTGTCGGAGCTACCTGTAGTTAAGCCTTAGTTAGCATTAATAAGGATGTGATAGCTGTACTTGGGCCGTGTTTAGTGAAGTGTTGGCATGATTAGTGAGCTTGTATGATGATTTTGAGATACGTGACAAAGGTCTATTCGATAGATATGCGTGGGAATGTGAATGGGTGTGCTATAATAGAAGGATGAACATGTTGGTGGTTGCTGTAAGTTGATGGTGATGGTAGTCATGTACAAGTTTTTAAACCCTACCGTGAGTACAATAACGATAGTTATAGAATTGTTGAGTTATAATTTGAAACATGGCATATAATAATACGTTCATACCTTGTTTATAGGTTGAAAATTTTTTCCGCTGCGTAATAATTGATTTGTTTAATAAGAATTGCTTATGATCGAATGTAGAACATAATAGATTAATTGGTTATGAGGATATGCAATTATATGTTATATGAAAGAATGAATTAATGTTAATTATATGTTTCATGATATTGTGAACGCGAGTTTGGTAGCGATATGTTAAGGCGAGTTTTAAGTGTAATATGATGACGTAATTATGTTTATGATCGACTCGGTAGCAGGTAAACCGAGTTGGGTAATTATATACCTTATTAGTAAGGCGATATGTTATGCTTGAGTATTAATAGTAATGCGGGAATGAGCGTGATAATTAGTGCCGAATTCCGAACTTGGTTTGGAATCGACACGCGATGTTGTTTTTGCAGGAATCTTCGATTTACTTAGTATTTCTGACCGAGTACTTAACTATACTTGACCGAGTTCGATTGCTTACTAGACCGAGTAGACCTCACTCGATCTAGTTAGGAAGCTATGACGTCGGGATGTGGGAAAATTCTTGCAGATACTCGATGAATTAGCGCTTACTCGATCGAGTAGGGTGGTACTCGATCGAGTACCCTAGGCACTCGATCGAGTAGGTTACTGTACAGTGAATCCTACGGGTTTCTTAAAACCCCTAATATTTCTATTTCTTATCATTCTTCCTCTATATTTCGAAACACCTAAGCCTTATTTCCTCTCAAATCTCTCATTCTCTTAGGTTAGTGGTGATTCTTGGGGTTGATTTCTCTGTTTAATTTCGTTTCTTTACTTTGCTATTCAATCAAGGTATGCTTTTAATGGTTGAAATATGATTCACATGCCTTCTTTCCATGTTTGTTGGTGATTAATTGCTGTACATTAGACTAGAAATTGCAAAAAAAAAAATTGAAACCGAAATTTCTAGGGTTTGCAAAATTGAAATTGATTTTTGATTGTTTTACAATGATTAGATGATGTAATTGAGTCCTATGTATTGTTTATATCATGTTGAAGGATGGATTTTGATGATTTTCACCTTAGAAAGTTGCCTTAAAACTCCTTCTTAAAAGTGCCTCAAGTGGAAATTCGTGATTTATATTTGGAATTTAGTGTTATATATGACTGTTTAAGTGAAGGTTGAACTTCAATATGATAGTAGTGATGATAATTAATGAGAAATATGCCAAAATAGTTACAGCTGTAAAGACCGTCTGAAAAGTTTATTTAAGTTGTTGTTTCTAATATGGAAGATGAAGATGATATGTTCTAAGTTATTTTTCCATGAGCTAGTAAGAATGCCTCACATGTGATTAGGAGTGTGTTTGGAATAACCTTAGAATCATGATAGGATATTGGAATTCGTTGAACATGTGTGTTCACCACGATAAATTTTTCATAGCTGTGGTTTATGAGTAGCTGTAAAATAAGTTTATATATCAATTTGAGGGAACTGTTGGTGAAATGTGTGTACCTAGCTGAGCATTCAAGTTTAATGGCATGAATTATGTGCTCCACATGTCGAATTTGTTGGTGAAATTTGTGTACCTAGCTGAGCATGTAAAGACCAAATTACGTGAAGTATATGTTTACATGTTTATACAAGTTTGTCTGATCATATGCCGAAACAGATGCCGAGACTGAACCTAGGGACCCGTCAGAGCAAACGGGGGAGGGTTACACAGCCTGAGACTGGGGAGGGGAGCGGACCCGTGGTACCCGCGGTTCCGGAGTACCCTTCTGTTGTTTTTGTCGATTTCAAGTAGAGAGAGCGTTTTGTAGCTTTACAAAAACGCATAATGAGACCTACGAGGTGTATAGACACTACTTTGTTGGAGGATTTGGAGATAGAGACGGATGTCCGTCACATATTTGAGACTTTGGGTCTTATTGGGTTGTATAGGCTGAGGAAACACTCTTATCCTTTTCTTACCTTGGAGTTCATGAGCTCCTTTAGCTATGACCCAGCGGGCCAGACCGTTGAGTTTAGGTTGATGAATACCAGTTTTCTGTTGACTATGGATTTTTTTGCCTCTCACCTTGGGTTGGCCAAGCCTTCCAAGGATTCTATCATCGATATTCCAGCTGAGTGCGCTGTCTGCCACCTAATGCCTTGCTTGACCGGAAAGCCAGCTCCCACCTCAAGCAACATGCTGATTAATGACGTTCAGCATGTTACCTTGAGGGTCTTTCTCCGTTCTCTTTCAAACCTCCTTTATGACAGAAAGGATATCATTAAACTGAATAATCATGAGGTGTTGCTTCTGATGTCTTACCTCAACCCGGAGCGGACCAGGAAAATGGTCTTTAATGCTCCTTCTATGGTTTGTGCTGCCCTTGCCTTGATGGCTTCTGCCTCTTCCCGGTACTTGAGTTGTGGCGCCATCGCCACTCGGTTAGCTGAAAAGCTAACCTCTTTTGAGGCTTCTTCGGAGTACGTGCCTCTAGCTAGCCCAGTGCCCACTATGGACCGTGACTACTATCTCGAGTTGAAGTGGTTGAGGACTTTGGCTGACGGTAGCCTAGCTTGGAGGGTGTGGGGCATGAGTTGGATGAAAATTCCAGCTCCTGAGCACCTCCCACCGACGGAGCCCTTAGAGCCGGCGGTAGTGACTGTGGACTCGGATGATGAGGAGGAGGAGGAGGAGAATGTTGATAGACCCCGCCAACTGCAGACCTACCTCATCGACGACACCATTCTCGAGGTGATGCCGGAGCCGACAAAGGGCGAGAATGCGGCAGTTGCGGTGGTGGAGAGACCTAGATTGGGGAGAGGACCCCGTCGAGTGAGGGAGAGGGCCTCGGAGACTAGGCCACAGCCGGTAGCACCACAGCAGCAGCAGTAGCATCCTTTCCCGTGCTACCCTTACCTCGACACCCCGGAGACGCGATCCAGCTACTTAGCGGAGAAAGTGTCATCTACTTTGACACTCAGGAACATGCACGAGATGGCGTACACTCAGGGGATTGGGACCGAGGGACCGCATCCGGTTTGGTGGAGTGGAGTGGGGGACTACACATGGGTTTTCCATTCCTACGGGGTGGATCAGTCGACATGGGGGACACCTCAGTCCTTTGCCTACGGTGGCTTGACCCCATGGTACGTGAGCCCAGGAGCCGGAGCAGGAGTGGATGCGGGGATTGGGTCATCAGGAGCAGGTACTTCTGGCGGTGGTGGTGATGATGAGGTGATGGTTGAGCAGCAGCAGCAGCAGGAGTGATACTCCTTGTTTTCATCTTTGTTTATAGTAGTTGATGTTGGTAGTGTTGTTAGACTTTAGTAGTTGTTTTCGTGGAGACTTGGTTTATGAACTTGTAATGTTGGCCATAAGGCCGGATATGATATTTGACTTATTGCAGGATGTTAGAAGTCGGGGAGTCGTCCCGACTCGATTTATATGACGACTATGTGCATGTGTGTTGGCTTATGACAAGTTGTATAGGGCAACTTGGCCTGAAGGTACTCGACAGAGTACCCCGTACTCTATCGAGTAGCTGCAGGAAAAGGGGATAAAAGTATTCGATCTTTGGGCTACTCGATCAGTACCCAAGACACTCGATCGAGTAGCATGGCACTCGATCGAGTACCGCTACATACTCGATCGAGTAGCACTTTATTACGAGGAGGTTTTGAAAATTAAAAATGTTCAATTGTTTTATAATCGCAAGTTTGAGGATTAATGTAGTTATTAGTGCGTAGTAACACCTATGAACCGTTAATTTCATATGTTGGAAGTCAAGTTTCGGTTTTATATGCATGTTTGTAACAACTAGTGAAGTGGTGACGGTTTCTTGTTGTTTTACTATTTCATATGCCATATTACCATTCATTCATTGCAGTTACATTGCTTCATACGTTGTGTATACGATATTAATGTACTTTATCGGTGGCGGCTAGTTATCCTGGTGGGTTGTGTATGATTTATAATTTAACGAGTTTATGCTTAGCGAGTAATGTCCACAATAAATAATATGTTTCTAATTCATGTTATGAATCAAGTAATAAGTAATATGCGTTGTAATTTCGGTGGTGAACTTCGGGGACGAAGTTCCTTTTTGAGGGGAAGAGTAATGTCGCAAAATAAAAAGGCTGAATTTGAAGTCAAGTGGTTATACGTTTACAATGTTTTGTTGTGTTATGTTGTTACTCGTTACAATGTTTTGTTGTCGTTCTAGTACTTTGGTCACATTGCTTATATGAAGTGTAAGAGGTTACTTTAGTTCATTGAAGTGAATGTGATAATATGTTTTAAAGGAACGTCATAAAGAGCTAGTTGTGGTGCGATGGGTCGTAATAGAATGAATTAGTGAGTAACACAGTGGTGTTAGTTGTGCAGTATGAAGTTGATATGAGATATGTCTCGGGTTTATAGTTGTTATCGTATGATGGGTGATCGCTGTTGGTGTTGATTCGTACTGCGAGATTAATGTTTTAGATACGATAGTTTGTAAGAGTAGAGGTATACATATAGAGTGACAATTGATGATGATAATGTTTGTATGATAGTTGCAAGAGTATATATATATATATATATATATATATATATATATATGTATGCATAGAGCGTTAGACGGTGATGATGATGACATGGGGGATGGTATTTCCGGGGAGTAATGATTTGAGCGGGAAGATGGGTGATGTCGTGTTGTTTCCGTGTCTTGTGCGTGAGATAGGTGAGTTGAACTTCGAGGACGAAGTTCCTTTAAGGGGGGAAGACTGTAATACCCGCCCTTTTAGAGACCCTTTGACCAGCGTTGACTGACCTTGGGAGCGGGAGTAGTCCTAGAAAGGCGTGCCATAACCATCTTGGGTTGCGTGTTAAGAGTGGTACTCGATAGAGTAGAGGCTATTCGATCGAGTAGCTAGGTTAATCGATCGAGTAGGGGGCCACTCGATCGAGTATGTTGGGTACTCGATCGAGTACCGAGTTTTCAGCGAGGGTTTTATATCGCGTTTTGTTAAATCCGCAATTCACTTCCGCCACTTTCCTCCTATCCTTCAGTCGCCTCTTTCCCTTCCCTTCACCTTAAAACCTCCATGGAAGCCTTTTGAAGTTCCTTGTGCCTGAGGAGAGCGTCACTTGAGTCGGGTAGCGGTCTTTTGCCGAGTTTTTTCTCATAGGTATGTCATAATCATCATCCGTGTCCTTGTTCTTTATAGTTAGGGTTTGCTTGTTAGTAATAGATAATTGTATTGTGGTTATAGGCTTTGCTTGGTCGCTGGATATGTTGTTTGTCGGCATGGATTGGTTGCGGTTGCTTAAAGGTAGGTTCGCCTACTCGGTTTACAGTAGATGGTCTAGTGTGTGGTCGTCGTGGTTGTATTGTGATTATTTAATATCGTAGTTGTATGGTGACGACTGTGGTTGTGATTGTGGTTGTTGTCTCTGGTTCTCGAGATGCGTTCTTGGCTGAGTGGGGTCACTTGCGGGAGTGGCTTCACGCCCTAGTTTCGCCCTTCGTGGAACCTGCCACGGAAGGGGATGTGCACATTAATGGACAGGGATATCGCTCGATATGATGAGCGGGGATTTGGTGGAGCAGTGCGGTCCCCCTTGTGGGTAGTCCGGTGGACGATCGGTGATAGAGTTGGTTGGGTTATCGTGATTGTGTTTGAGATTGATAGCATTGTATTGTGTTGATAATTGTAGTTCTTTGTTGTCGTACCTTATCTCGATCATCGACCTTGTGTGGTTGTTTATTTGTTATGTGTCCGCCGTGATCCCTTATCGTGAGCGATCGGTCTTAGCAGTGTTGATGTTGTTGATAATGGAGTCCCGGCAGGGATGAGTCTCCACGAGATTTGATAGCAGTAGCGAGTAGTCTTTGAGTTGTATCTTTTATGTCGTTTGTTGGTTAAATCACTTGTAATATAACATAATAGTTCTCTTATCGACATTTGATTATTACTATCCTCGGGCAACCGAGATGGTAGCACCCTTATATGCTAAGGAAGGCCTAGTTAAGTTTCCTCTGAATATGGGGGTGTTACACTGGGATGAAGAAGAAAATTGCTGAGTTTGTGGCTCATTGTTTGACTTGCCAGAGGGTTAAGGGAGAGCACCGATGACCACAAGGTAAGATTCAGTCTCTTGAGGTACCTGAGTAGAAATACGAGCCTATCTCTATGTATTTTATAGTGGGTTTGCCGACGAGTATTGGCATGGCACCATTTGAGGCTTTGTATGGGAGAAGGTGTAGGAGTCCGATTTGCTGGGATGATAGAGCTGAGGCTGTGGTTTTAGGACCACATATGGTACAGGAGATGGTAGAACAAGTTAAGTTGTCAGACAAAAGATGAAAGCGGCCCAGGATCGACAAAAGAGTTATGCAGATTTACATCGTCGTGACAGAGAGTTTCAGGTTAGGGACAAGGTTCTTTTGAAAGTGTCTCCTATGGGTCGGGTCATGAGATTTAGTAATAAAGGGAAGCTGAGCCAGAAGATTATCGGACCATAGGAGATTTTGGATCACGTGGGTGAGGTTGCTTACCAGTTAGCGTTACCAGCAACTTTGGATAGAGTGAATAACGTGTTTCATGTGTCTCAGTGGTGGAAGTATGTGAGTGACCCTTCACATGTGTTAGAGGTAGAGAACATAGAGTTGGATGAGTCCTTGTCTTATCTTGAGGTGCCAAAACAGATTCTTGATCGCAAGGTTCGGAAAACTAGACATGGGGAAACGGTGTTGCTTAAGGTTCTTTGGTCTAACCATGAGGTTGAGGAGGCTATGAGGGAGCGGTATCCGTCTCTTTTTGATCATGCATGTGTGGTTACGGGGACGTAACCATGTTTCTTTTAGGGAGGTTGGAGATGGTCGCATAAGGTTTTTGTATGATTTATGTTCGTTTTAGTACAGTTAGTTGTTGCTTTGAGTCGGTGTGAGTGTTGGTTGGGAGTTTTGTTTTGAGTTTTTGTTATGTTGTTGTGTCGGAGGGGAGATAGTATGTTTTGTTTTGTCAAGTCAAGGGAAAGGGACGGCCACATCAGCGCCCTTCAGAAATTCTTCGCTCGTCTGCGGAAAAATAACATGAGACTAAATCCTAAGAAGTGTGCATTCGGGGTCACCTCCGGAAAACTCTTGGGACATGTCGTCAGTAAAAGAGGCATTGAGATTGATCCAACCAAAATCAAAGCCCTCCAACAAATGCCTCGGCCTAAGAACGAGAAGGAGATTCGGGGATTTCTCGGTCAGGTTCAATACATCAGCCGCTTCATTGCCAAGCTCACCATGATTTGTGAACCAATCTTTAAGAAACTTCGCGCCTCCGATCACACCGATTGGGACGATGACTGTCAAAAAGCCTTCGACAGGATAAAGGAAATCATATCCAAGCCTCCTGTCCTCATGCCACCTCAACCAGGGACTCCTTTATCCCTATACCTAACTGTCACCGACACAGCCATGGGAGTAATGCTAGCACAAACTGTCGAGGGTGAAGAACGCGCCATCTACTACATCAGCAAAAAGTTCATCGAGTATGAGACAGGGTACACCCGACTGGAAAAGACATGCCTTCCCCTAGTATGGTCAACAAAGAAGCTGCGACATTACATGCTCAGCTATACGGTCCAAATCTACTCCAAGATGGACCCGATCAAATACATCTTCGAAAAACCCGTACTAAACGGAAGGCTGTCTAGGTGGACACTCATGCTGTCCGAGTTTGATCTCAAGTTTTTACCCCTCAAGGTTATCAAGGGAAGAGCAGTCGCCGATTTCCTAGCAGAGAATCCCGTCAACGAGGATCCAACGACCGACACATGGTCACTTCCTGACGAAGACATCCTTTGTGCTGACTCCGACGCATGGGACCTATACTTCGATGGTGCATCTAATATGATTGGCTTCGGGGTAGGATTCCTTCTAATATCACCAGAGGGAGAACATGTTCCGATCTCAGTCAAACTAGACTTCGCCGTCACCAACAATGCCGCTGAATATGAAGCATGCCTCATCGACCTACAAGCAGCCATAACACTTGGCAACAAGAGATTGAATGTCCACGGCGATTCCTCGCTCATCATCAATCAGGTGTTTGGATCATGGAAAATCCGAAGTGACAGCTTAGCTCCCTACCGAGCGAAAATCAATCAAGAGGCCGAGTTCTTCGACCAAGTTGACTACTTCCACTTGCCACGAGAGGAAAATCAATTTGCTGATGCCCTAGCAAAACTTGTCGCGCTCGTCAATATACCTGACGACATGACATCAATGCCCCTATGTGTCGAGAGAAGGAGCAAGCCAGCTCACATCTGTGCCATCAACAACGACGAGGAAAACCATGTCGAGCCTTGCTACCAAGCCATCCTCAACTACAAAACCAAAAACGAATTCCCTCCCGACTCTGATGAAAGCGGACAAAGAGCCATCCGTTTACTTGCGTCACAATTCGTGATGAACCAAGATCAACTATACAAAAGAACACCCCAAGGGATTCCCTCCTTTGCATTGACCATCACACAGCCAAAAAAGTCATGAGAGAGGTCCACGACGGAGAATGTGGCCATCACATGAGCGCAATGATGCTGACCCGATAAATCAAGCGGTTAGGCTACTACTGGACCACCATGGAAGCCGATTGCCGTAACTACGTCAAACATTGACACAATTGCCAAATCTTCGCCAACATACAACATATACCACCATCCCTTTTATACACCCTGACATCACCCCGGCCTTTCTCAACCTAGGGCATCGACATCATCGGGAAAGTTCACCCGACAGGCACCAAGGGGCATTGCTTCGTCCTCGTCGCCATCGACTACTTCACCAAATGGGTGGAAGCACAGTCATATGCAGTCTTGACCGCCAAACAAGTGGCCAAGTTCATCCAGAACAACATCATCTGCCGATATGGGGTACCCCATGAAATCATCAGCAATCAAGGCTTTCACTTACGGGCGGAAACTCAGGCCTTGCTTGACAAATACAAGATCAAGCGACATCGATCATCCCCCTACCGTCCCCAAACCAACGGAGCGGTGGAGGCAGCAAACAAAACTCTTGTCACCATTATCAAGAAAATGCAAGACAACTACCGCGATTGGCCGAGCAAACTCCCATTCGCACTCTGGGGATACCGAACCTCCATTCGAATACCGACAGGCGCCACACCCTTCTACCTACCATACGGTATGGAGGCAGTTCAACCGGTAGAGTTAGAGGTCCCTTCTCTATGCATCCTACTAGAGAGTCAGGTCCCTGAGGCGGAATGGACCCGTCGAAGGTACGAGCAACTCACTCACTACAACAGAGTATATCTTTAGTGGCGTTTAATTTGGACTATGGCGGCATATGTAAATGCTGCAAAAGGTAATAGCAGCATTTGATTAAATGCCGTTATATGCAGTGTCGCTAAAAGTCCTTGGTGGCATTCAGTGGATATGCTGGTAAATGCCTAAATAAATGCCACCAAAGCCCTTTTGTGAGTTTTGAGATGGCACTACTTTTCTTTTTCCTTTAATAAAATTATTATTATTATTATTATTATTATTATTATTATTATTATTATTATTATTATTATTATTATTATTATTATTATTATTATTATTATTATTATTATTATTATTATTATTATTATTATTATTATTATTATTATTATTATTATTATTATTATTATTATTATTATATTTTATCATTGATAAACGTGACATTGTTTTTTTTAAGCTTTTTGCCTTTTTGGCAGTATTATTTTTTTAAAAATAAAAAGTAACAACTTAAAAAAGGACAAACCAAATAAAATAATTAGCAAGTATAATATTGAAAATAAAATTTGTCATTACAAAAGGCTTATATTGACCAATACAACTCAATTCACCTAATCAAAAGATAACCTAAGCCTAAATTGGTATCACGCAAAAGTCAAAATTGCTAGAGTTTGTAGCTATTCGAACATTCACGAAAGCTTCAATTTTAGGACTAGATCTCGCAGCTCAAAATTTGACTATAACAAGGCTTTCTCAAATCCAAAATGCCATCGATTCTTCTGCAATAATGCTATAATCCAACCTGGACAAAAGAAACCAAATATTATTTCGCGCATTACCTATAAAATTTACATGAGTAAATATTATGGATCCAATATAAAGACTATCTCTATTTGTGTTTGTGTAAACAAATGCATGATAAAGACTTCCAATTTTTTATGGCCATTCGTATGAAACAAATGAAAGATGGTATTCTAACTAAGGATATCTCTACTAAATAATAAGGCCATATGAGTCTCCGAGAACACATGAGCTCGGGATGGTGGTATTCCATCAATAGTCTAGTAACAGGAAATTCATATGACAAATTACACCTATTATGAAGCTATGAAATTATAACGTGGAAAAAATCATAAACCTGTCCTTCAATCACATACGCAAAATCAATGGCAGTGTGTGCCATTACCATAACCTGGCACTCACGACTCTATCTCTGTCTATTCTTAACACCGCGTTCCTGTCAATTTTAACAAAGTTTTAAGCTAAATTAGAAGACTAACTATAAGCTATTTGAACCAATTACTTAGACATACACAAAATTTTTTACTGTATAATTAACAGAAATAAGTGAATCTGGCTTACAAAAGCTTGACACAAAACAGCCTTGATCACTTAGACATCCATCAATTACTTCACGTTTATTGCTTAGAAGGAGATGACAGGGATGTGCTCAAAATTACACAACACAGCCTTCTTTACAGAGCAGTGAGATTAGCCTTGTTTACTGTGTAGTGACCAAATTAAGACACGACAACTAATACGGTGTATTCAGGGTACACTTCATATTAAATACTATGTGCACAAGCAATGTTCTCTTTCGACATTCCTCTGTTTTACAGGCCTTGTTTAAAAGCTTAAGCTCTAATGTGACTAATGTATGCTGATTATGATACTAAATATTTTATGAAGGGCAAGACTAAGTAGTAAGTTCCTTAATGACATTAGACATCTATTTCATGATCATGAGAAGGTGCCTGGTCAAGTAACTCAGGTGAGCATTAGAATGCAAGAACGGGTGAGACAATTACATTACCATGAACATCAATGGACAGGGGGCAAGATCTTCATGCCCCAGCAGGTAGTGGAAAAGCACGCACACGTTCTACAGTGGCAATTACAAGGGACAGGAAAGAAGCCTAGCCTCAATCTTAAGATGAACAACCTGCAACAAGCTAAAAAGCGGCGTTTCAAGCTTCCCTTTATAGTACAGTCTTAGAATCAAATGAGTTGGGAATTACTCCCTCCATCCCAATCATTTGTTTATCATTGATTAAAGTACACTTCACAAAGAATAGAAAGGGTAAATAAATGATTGGGACGGAGGGAGTATTAACAAAGAAGTTGTCAGATGATCCAAACAGTCTCTTACAAAGTACTCCTAATACTTTCTGTAGTATGATCCAGACATCCTTCTTGCTAAAACAAAGAGATTTTTGACAAGACACAAACGCCTCAATGGTGAGATCAACAATTACTGAAACCAACATCAGCCATGAGTAAAACAATCTTAAAGTGAGCTGTAGATTTTCAACTCAACAACATTAGACAACTAGCCATTAACTCAACAACATTAGACAACTAGCCATATTAGCAATAGAAGAATAAACAACCCAATTTAAAGAACCCGGAAAAGCAAAGATGATATTAATAGGCAACCTTAAAGGCACTGGTTATCATATGATTCAATTATAGAATAAGAACCATCAGAAATTACACTAATTAAATATGGTCCGTAACTTTCAATTAAAAACTCTAATTTGTTTATCGGAGTAATTGGAAAATAAACAACTGGAAGAATCAAAATTTCAGAGAAAAAATCGAAATCACACCTTATATGGATGCTGTCCGAAACAATTTTTGGCCGCTGCACGTTCAATCTCTTGTATATGGATTGCCTCCATAAAGCATCTCGTTGAAGTTAGATGTTTACACTCATCGTCAACTACTAAACCACAGTAATTTCCGGTTAAAGTTATCTTTACCAAATCAATTAGGAAAAAGAGAAGAACAAACCTGAATGAAAGCACCGATCGAGAAAAACCTGGTTGAAAGCACTGATCGAGATGATAGATTTAGGGTTTAGGTGTATTTGGGAGAAATAAAGTTATTTGGGAGAAAATAGATCAGGAAAATAGTTTTAGAGTTTTTGTTTTGTTTGAAGAGGAAATCAAATGTCAGTGAGATAATTTAGTAGCGGCAAAGGCAAAATTATTCGCGTGGAGCTAAAATTATGTTTTTGCAGCGTTTAGATTATTTGTCAGATTTAATGCCGCCTTAGGTTTAACTAAGGTGACATTTCTATTTCTGCCGCTAGATAAATGTCATTAAAGGTATACAATGATGTAGTGACTTTCCTAGACGAGCGGCGGCTCAACGCCTTGCACAACGTCCAGCTATACCAACGACGTATACAACGGGCATTCAACAAGAAGGTTAAACCCAGGAACATCAAGGAAGGCGACTTGGTCCTCAAGTCAGTTCGAGCACCATTACCCGTCGATCCGAGGGGAAAATTCAAACCCAACTGGGTCGGGCCATACCTGGTCAAGAAAATACTTTCGGAGGGCGCAGTGAGACTGAGTGACCTAGATGGGGAGGATTTTACAAACCCGACCAACCTGGACCAACTCAAGAAATACTACCCTTGAACCATAGCAACCAATGAACTCAACCCTAGTTTTACAACTAGCAACCGCCTCAACCCTTTTCAAGTCAAGTTCCTCAACGCGTTCTGATTTGAAATTGCATGTTTTATCGAGTCTAAGTTGCGGCACTTTGCCCGTTTCGAATGTCCTTTGATTTGTCAAAGGTAACATCCATTTGCACAAAAACAAAAAAAACCCTGAACTACGAGCATGGTTTGATTTCACCTCTTCAGGTGGATACGTAGGCAGTCCCTCTTATACATGAGGGATACAACCACAAAACCCAATCAAAATTTACAAAACATTTCGAACTACGAGCATGGTTTGATTTCACCTCTTCAGGTGAATACATAGGCAGTCCTTTCTTACACGAGAAAGATACAACAACCCCCATAATCAAAAAACAACCATCCCCATAATAAAAAAAAAACATCACCGACATCAACTTTCAAAAAAAAAAAGGGAAAACATTCCCTTTTCCCCAAAAATACAAAAAATGAGCCTTTCTCCCTTCCCACAAAAATCCCACTTTCCCAAGTGCAAATGTTTAGGACGATTCAAATCGAATTGCCTTTACAAAATGGGTGGAAGAAACAAGCGTTCACAATTTCGACACGAGTAATCCTCTTATTTAATTAATAATGGGAGGGATTACAATTTCAACAACAAATAAAGCGTGACGAGTCTACAACTTGTCAAAGCTAAGGTGTCGACTAAAACACCTCAGATAATAAAACAAGCACAAAACACACAAAATATAGCTAGTACAACATAATAAGACTCACAACACTAATACAACATAATAATAAAGTGGGCAATGGAAATCTTCACTCCTCCATTCTACCCTTGCCTTTTCCCTCGGGGTACATCTTCCCCTTGTTCTTCTTGTTAGCCCGCCTAGCACGGATTTCCTCTTCGGAACGGATCCTCAACGGATCTACAACGGCAACGGCATGCGGTCTAGTGCAAGACCCCATGTTCGGCCCGAAACGAGCCCATGCACGGCCCACTACATTTTTGGGACCCGAGCTTCTCCTCTTTGGTGGTCTCATCACATCCGGGCTAACCCCATCAAAATAATCCTCAAATAAGGCACGGTTGGCCTTGCCAACCTCTCGATACTTCAAATCGACAACCTCGTCCTTACGGAATTTGGACCTCTCCTCCAAGGACGAAGCTCTTGACCACTTGACATGAGCGGGAGTCACCCACGTCGTGGCAACGGGGTTTGGTACCTCCCAAAGCGGCCGAGTGGCCCACCAACTTTCAAAGACCTCCACAAGCTCGGAGTTCCAAAAAACATTCTCTTGGAATAGAGTATCTTGAGCGGGCACCTTTTGTTGACGCCCCTTTTGCCTCATGAGCCTTTCGGGATAAATGAAGGAAGCGACCTTCAAACCCACCACCATCAAAGAACGAGGACTAGCACCCGAAGCGGGCAAACCCGTGAAGGTCCTCAAGTGCCACCATAGCACCACCCAACGGATGTGAGGACCACCCTCCTCCGCCAATCTTACGGCCCAATAAGCCTCGGTGGAAGCAAAGCTCTCCGACTACAACTTCTTCCTCATGGTAAGGTGACGGAAAGAATAAGAAGAAGAATCAACCGGAGGCTCTACATACCTTAGCCTCTCCAATAGCCACACTTGGAGGATCCTTGGGGATCCAAATAAGGGAACTTCTCCACAAGAGCCTTCCTTGTCAAAAGCTTGGATGATCTCGCCAAGCACCAACCATGATGGATCTCTACCATGCTCCATTTGCTCAACCACATGCACAAGGGTCATGCTACCATAGCATTTCAGCCCCTCCTTCTTCAAAGCATCAACAAAGAGGTATACATGGACAAGGCAAAAGGCAAGAGCCCTTCTCCTAGCCACCTCCGAAACATTGGCATCCAATCAGTTCGAGAAGATGTTGATAAGAGCCAACATATCCACACCATGTGGAGCAAGAAGGAAGTTGACTTGACTTGTCGACAAGCCCAACATCGAACGAAATTTCTCCTTGTAGCACAACCGAGTCGGAGGAAGCACCGGAACACAACCCGACCACCCACTAATGGCTCCAACTTCTTCGGCTAGTGGACAAATTTCACCTTTCGGGAAAAGGAAAACATGGTGTTTCGAATCCCAAAACCGAGAGCATGCTTCAAGGAATGAGGATTGCACCTTGACTTGATGAAGCACCAACAATTAACGAACTCCCATGCAAACGAGTTGATACTTTTCCGGAGGTGACAAATCCCGGCACCATTGTCGCAACGCATTCTCAAAGGCATCCATGAAATATTTTTGTGGAAGAGGAAGAAGAAGTTTTGTAGAGATGTTTTGTGTTTCGGATGATGAAACAATGAAGCACAAACATCAATATTTATACAAAACAATCAGCGCATTTTTTCAGAAAAAAGGGAGAGATGCTTCCTATCGCCAAGCAGCTCGCGCCTCTTTGGCCCTGTTCTCAGGATTCCCACCTTGAATTGTCCTTTTCAAGTTGTGTTTTCTCCTGACACCTCAAACCTCCCGCCGGAATGCTCGCGCCTCTTCGGGATGGTCCAGGACATTTTGTGTTTTCTCACACTCACATTTCCTTGTTTTCGCGTTTTACGAAATCCGACACGGTTCCCTTGACGCAGCTTTAAACATACGGATTTTTCTTTCTTTTTAAAAAAGGGGGAATCGCTAGTCGCCCCGATCCGCGACGGATCGTTTCCATGTCAATCAAAATTGCGAAATTTTTTTCGCTTTTTCGCAATTTCCCAGCAAAAATAAAAACTGAAAATTGATAACACGACGTCAGTTTTCCTCAAAATTTCAAGCACTCACAAATTCGAGTCTTGATCTCACTAAAAAATCAAATCAAATACACTCGCAAAAATCTTTTCTAAAATTCACCCATGGCGGTTTGAGTTTGAATTTTTTTTTTTCCGAGTCACAAATCAATTTCAATAATTTCGATGCAATTTAATTCAAGACACGAGTTAGTTGCTCCAAAAATGTTCAAATCAATTCCTTTTTCGAGTCCAAACGCGATGACTTGTCGCAAATTTTCAAAAAAAAAAAATCATTTCAAATTTCAAATTTCAATTTTTAACTTCGTGTCATCGCGGTTAAATTTTGTCTTCAATAGAGTGCCTTTTACGTGTTTACGTTAACGCATACGTGCTACCTGTTGCCTGTTTTCTACACTAACGATGCAGGAACTGATGGAAAGCAAAAGGGGAATTGACAGCCGACAGCGCTCCTCCGAAACACAACACAAAAAAGCCAAAAATCACAAAATGAACCACAATCCAAAAACACATATATACAAACCGCCTCACGCAAAATATAAATGTGTACAAGCAAGAGTCCAAGACACGGACAAGCTACTACAACTACTCAGCGCCTCCTGTCGGACCAGTCCCGGTCTCACGAGGAGTCGCAGCCAAGGCAGACACTATCATCTGCTCAGACTCCCTCTCCGGAGAACTCTCCATCATCTCGTGCTCCATCTCGACGTGAAGCCCCTCCGCCGCAGCCAACTGAGCCTTGAGAGAGGCAATCTCCGCATCTCGGCTCCGTAACACGTCCTCGTGACACCTCAGCTCCTGGTCTCGACGGGTGATCCCCAACCCCTGGGCCTCGATCGTCGACCTGGCTGTATCCAACTCAGCATGAACCCGAGCAAGCTCCGCCGGATCCGCAGTACCCTACAAAACACAATACAGTTCATCAAGATCTAAAAACGTGAAATGCAACACAAAATACACAAAAATAAAACACAAAAAGTACCTGAGCAAGCCGAGCCTCTCTCGCAGCCAGGTCACCAGCAAGCGCTCTCCAGCGGTTAGCCATCCGCCACAAAGCCTGGTGACTAGCGGTCGTCACCTATAGCCAAGAAGGTCCTTCAGTACAATGCAAGGCAAAACGTAAATGAGGAAAAATGTTCAGGTCAAGAACTCACGCTTAGAACGACCAACCTACACTCCATGCCAACGTCGATCACCTCAGCAACCGCAGGCTCTGGCAAGTGCGGTTGTAGCTCCTCGCCATCCAGCTCCTGAAAGGTGGTCTCCGCCGAGAAAACTAGGGGCTGAGCATCAGCATGTCGACTCCCTGCAATTTAGGTCCACGTCAAAGGTAACAAACCCTCCTATCAAAGAGGCAGTGAAAACGAAAGAACAGAGGAAAACATACCTCGATCGGGTACCAGGCAAGCCTCGACAATCGGAAGGTGTCGTAGTCGACCTCCCGCAGCAATAGCTCCTCACCTCCGTAACCGTGAAGGTGCTCCTCAACCTCGTCGGGAGTCGACTCCTGAAACAACACCCTAGGCGGGTCGACCGGTACCACGAAAGTCTCAGTAAAGCACTGACGAGCTAAACGCTCGCCCAGTTACCAAACCGGCTCGATCGCCGTCTCCAGGTACAAACGCTAGGAGCTGCGAGGCCGCAGACGCTCCCTGACAGCGACCGACACTTCTGTGTAGTGCTCCCAAGGCCACCCGACAAACTGCATTAAAGACAAAGCTACTCAACCAACTGGGGGCTTCCTAAGCTACCTAGTCATCTTGTCTCTATCTATTTCTATAAAGAAGAAGGAGTAAGGAATGACAACTCACGTCAGCAACTCGAAGGGCGTTCACACGACGCCTGCAGTCCTCGTAAGTCGACTTAATCGACTTCTTTCGAGCCACCGTCCAAGCCCGCACAGCAGGGTAAGTCGAAGGGACACCACCCGTAGTCTCCGGATGCATAGGGACGAAGTAAGCGTACAACCCAGCCTGTAACTAAACACAACAAACACAAACAAGCCAGTCTTTCCAAAGAATTGCCAAAATCAAAATCAAAATCAAAATCAAACTCAAAACTACAAAAAACGCTCGTACCTCCAAGATGAGGTCGGGACCAACCAAAGCAGGGGCACTACAATCCCCCACTGCCTCCGGACGCACCGTTGTGTGCATATACCGGGTAAAACTCGGCAAAGCCGGCGTGACCCAGTCAAACTGACCCAAAGTGTCAAGGTCAGCGAGGAGAGGAAGTAACTTGGTCGACAAGCGCTCACCCTTGTCAACAAAGTACGTGGCACCCAAGAAGTACCACAACCACAACTGCGCCTCCTGCACGTCCGCTCTAGCCTCAGCCTCTGAACTCGCCAGCGGCGCCGGAGCATAACCCACCGCTCTCCCTCTAAAGTGGTCTCTCACGTATGAGCTCGCGATCAGGTACGGAGTAACGTCAGAAGGCTCAGGCAAACAGTACCGATCAGACGAGTAACCGCAGGAGAAGACACCCTCTCCGGTGTCTCTATGAACTTTACAGGCGTCTCGCCACAAGGGAGGCCGGATATCATGACAAAATCCTCTAAGGTCACGCCAACCTCCCCGAACTCCAAGTGGAACGACGACGTCGTATCCCTGTACCGATCAAACATGGCAGAGATCAGACACAGGTTCGACCTAATCGATGACCTGTGAATGTACCCCCAAGCGGCCACCAACGGCCCAAAGGCCGACCTCTCTATCAACGCCCTCGTACCGGCTCGGAGAACGTCGGAAAAACCCAGGCAGGTAGTGAAGCCCGAGAAAGTCCTCATGGTGCCGATCTCCTGAAATCAAAAATAGACAACGTCAGAACACCTTTTCAGGTCTGATACTTCAAAAGTGACGAAAGTTCAACCATGTGACACGACTTACCAAGCCCTCATGTGCACGGTAGGAGATGTGCCTGTCCAGTCGAAGCAGCAACTGGCTACCGTCGAAACCCTCGGCCCAAGCAGGCGTCGCCCGCAGGTTCAGCCCCCGTGGGGCTGTAACCCGTCTAACGTCCCAGCCCGTGATGTGAGCGTCGTCCTCAACCGTCTCCGCCCTCCGTCTCTTCTGATCCCGAGACTCAACATGACGGATAGGAGGCATCTAGACGACCCTAACGACGTTCTGTAACATCCGTCTGGTCGGCCGAGGAGCCCTCCTCCTCCTAGTAACCCTCCTCCCGGAAGGACCAGCCTCAGACCCTGTGTGAGCTCTCTCAACGCTAGCAGCCCCAACAACGGGCTCCTCACGTACCTCAGCGGCCCTCCCGGCCCTAACAGCCTCCTCAGAAGGCCCTTCCTCCTCAAAAGCGTCCTCCACCGTCACGGTAGGTGCACTAACCGGAGTACTAACCGGCCCCGTCCCTAACAGGTCCTCTAAAGTCGCAGCAAGAGACGCAGTAGGTCCCGAACACTCTCCTGCAAACAAAGAACGTCAGCCTAAATTTCGGCATTACGACGGCGTAAAATGGAAAAATCCAAAAAATAAAACCTGTAAAGCAGAACAAGGGCAATCCCGCCCAAACCCAACCAAACAAAAACAATTTACAAAAAAAATGCACAAACAACGACTCGCCCTTCTTTTCAAGCAAAAGACGAGTCAAAACAACGACAAGCCAAGACGGCACCCTAAGACTTACACAAGGTCCGCCAACAAACCAAAATACATTCCCGATGCAATGGGGTATTTTCTACAACTCAAAAAAGCAATTTCTACGCCAATTTGAGCGCAAACCGGTCAAAATTTCAAAATACGACCACAACAAGGCAACGTGATTTTATCACGCCTCAAAGTGACCTAAACTACCAATAAGGTCCATTTCAAGGCAAACTGACTCAATTCAAGCCCTAAACAGGCGCTTATTCTGTGAGACATAAGACCGTCACAAAAGGCAAAAGTTCCAATTTTGCCCACAATACCCAACGAAGGTCCACAATTGCAAATACGGTCTTTCCCGACTACAATGCAACCTAGTGGGACCCATTACCCAAGCAATGGTCAGAATGCGTCTTATACCGTTGACTGACCCGCACCTAAACAGGCCATTTCTTTTCCTATTTTCAAACCAGGGGAGACCCCCTTATATCGCCAATAGGCTCGCGCCTCATCTGGCTGCCTGGTGCAGGGTCTGTTCCCTTTCCAGCATTAGTCCAGGATGATCTCGACTCCGATTAACCCGGATATAGGACGGATCAGACGACTAACTTGCTTATTCAAAAACCGTATTAGCAAAACGTCTTATTAAGACAAATGGATGACGTTATGCACCATAAACCTAATTTGGTAAATGGATGTTTAATTTCCGTCTTGCATGCAAATCAACCATAAATCCAACTCGACATCTTATACTTGATACTTGGATTAAATCAACCGACTTAGAAAGCTCTCCCATGTTACGATTAAATTATTGGATGCACATTCATGCATTTAAACCGTTTTATCAACTTTTGCATTCAACCAACCAAGATCGATCAGTAGAGGCCGCTACCGCGGGCGGGATTGGGTGTCTGATTAAAGGGCTTCCCAATACGTACCTTCACCTCTTACTAAGAAACTTTGGATAGTGGACGACCTTATCCAGGGCGTACAAGAGTCATTCTAGAGATAGGATGCTAAAGAGGGACGATTCCTTATCTTTAGTACCTATGTCAAACACTGCTTTGTGCTTCGTTTGACCGAGGTATAAAGTGGATTCGAACGGGTTCCAAACATCCCACAAGTGCTTGGTGGCGACCCCGATCATCTCTAATCGTTTCGAGACTCTTGCCGAGACGAAACCGACCGATCTAAAACGATCCGGTCGAAAGCATTTATCTTTACGCCGCCGAGCGTGGCTTTCAAAAGACCGTTGTATGTCCCCACAGATCGGCTGGGGCGTGCAGGTGGCTACGTCCACACCTTTCACCCTCTGACATGCCAAAAACATTGAGACAAACTCAAAAACTTCTTTCTTCATTTTCGGCCACCAGAAAGTCTTCTTTAAATCTTTATATAACGTATCCCCTCCAGGATGCACATAATATGGTGTATTATGCGCCTTAGACAAAAATTTTTGCATAAACTCCTCATCATCTAGCACACACTACCTCCCATCAAACCTTAAACTCTTATTGGAGTGCACGGAAAACCGTGATAATGCCCCTCCTGCCACGGTCGTCCGCCACTTTACTAACCTCGCGTCCCCGTCTTAATTCTCATTGATTTTTTTTATACAACTATGGTTCCACAGTCAAATCTCCCACATAATCGCCGTTCTTGATTACGTAAATGCCCATTTTCGCCATCTGCTCCTATAATTTCACACGTGACATAGCAGTGCATAAACTGTGTATAGGCTTCCTACTTAGCGCATCTGCCACCTTGTTTGCCTTCGCTTCATGATACACAATCTCCGTATCATAATCCCCAATCAATTAAATCCATCTCCTCTGTCTCATATTTATCTCTTTTCGGGTGTAAATGTATTTAAGACTATTGTGATCGGAAAATAACTTGAAAGTAGCCCCGTACAAATAATGTCTTCCCAGCTTTAAGGCAAAAACAACAACTCCCAGCTCCAAATCATGAGTAGGGTACATTTTCTTCGTGTGGTTCAAATTGCCTCGAAGCATAAGCTATCAGCTTCCCTCTTTGTATTAGTACAAAACCTAACGGCAAAGCATCGGTACACACCTCAAAATCATCACTCTCCTTAGGTAAAGCTGTGGTCAAGCGTTCTTTTAAAGTTAGGAAAGCTGTCTCACAACTCTCATCCCATTTAAACCTGTTCTCCTTTCTCTTCAAAGCAGTCAAGGGCTTTGCTACCTTAGAGGAATCTTTTACAAATCTCTTAATGTAACCAACAAAACCCATAAGACTCCTAATGTCAGCTACATTCTTCGGCCTCTACCACTTAGACACCACCTCAATCATACTTGGATCCAGAACTACTCCCTCCTTAGACACAACATGACCCAGAAAAGCAAATTTCTCCAACCAAAATTAACACTTGCTCAATTTAGCATATAAATTATTATCTCTTGAGGTCTGCAACACAATCCTCAAGTGTTTCATATGCTCCTCCATCTTAGAATACGCTGAAATGTCATCAATAAAGACGACAATAAATTGATCAAGGTAGGGACTAAACACTCTATTCATCAAATCCATAAATACTGCAGGTGCGTTGCTTAACCCGTTGACATGGCTATCGCAACCCTATCAAAGATAAAACCTAACGGTCTCAACTAAAATGTAGCAGAGGCAGTCGAGTATCGAATCCACAGGGAGGTAATGTAATTATAACTGTCTATTTCTAATCCTATGGTAACAAATGGGTTTGTTTGAATTTTGGTTTCTAAACTACGAGATTTAAAGGAAAGAGAATTAAAGTAAAGAGCAGTTAAGGTAGGAAAAACGATGGTGACTAAGGCGGAGCTAGTGGCAACAGCAGGGGCCACTGACTCGCTCGAGGATGGACTGGAGGCGGTACTAGTAGAAGGTAAAGAACCGGTATCCATCCTGCAACATGGTAAAGGGCATGATAAGAAAAACGGCTGCTAACCGTGGCTAAAATAACACGTTAACCAGCATGTGACAGCACTTAAAGTCCCTATCAGTCGAAAGATAATCGACTTTCAGCAGATAAAATCCAACAATCCTCAACAAATTCGAAATACAGTACGTGAGTGATGATAAAATGACAATGTAATGACTGCTAACGGAGACTAAAAACATCATGAAAACCGCGTGATAGCATGTAAGTCCCCTAGCAGTCGAAAAATTTCGACTCACAGTGCTTGAATCCCAACAATGTACAGCATGTAAAGGCGACAGGAGACGGAAAAAGCAGTTAACTACAGCAACAAGTATGCAAGAACTGAAGTTAAACAAGCAAGAAAGCATATAGACCGTCTGACAGTCGAAAAATTCGACTTAGAAGCCCTAATCGCGGGAACTCGCGCAAATTTCGAACTAAACTTGTGAAAACATTGAGGAATTGAGATACGATCATCAAGCAAGCTAAATAAGGGCACACAAACACAATTAAGTCGAAAAAATTCGACTAAAAATGAATATTCAAACCCTAATTCGATTTTTACCTCATAATAATCAAAGTAATTGAAATTAAAATGCAAAAAAGGTAAAAGGAATGCTTACTTGGTGAGAATGATCCTACAATTGCAATTAAACTTCAAATAAACAAGCAACAATAGCGATTTAAAAGCTTAAAACCGCAAACCCTAAATCCCTTTAAATACCGAGAAAACGAGCACAAATAGGGGGGGAAAACAAGGGGCTTTTGAAGATTATTATGCAAGGAAGGAATTGTAGGTGGCGGATTTGGTGATTTGGGCAAGAAAATGGGGATTTGGGGGAATGGAAATCGCAATTAGGGAGAGGGGTTAGACGGAATTAGGGATAGGAATGAATTAGAAAAGGAAATAAAGAGTTTAAGTTTAGAAAACTCCCGTGTCCTGTTCATACCACTCGATCGAGTGGTTTTAAATCACTCGATTGAGGACTTTTGATGTCCCTGTTGCTCGATCGAGTACAATGCACTCGATCGACCAGTTCCTCTTTTGGCCTTTCTCGATCGACTGGATACAATGCTCGATCGACCAACTTTCCACTCGATCGAGTACAAAAAGTACTCGATCGAGGACTTTTTCTCGCGTAAGCCTTTTAATTTCGTCTTTTCTTCCTCGGAATGCGTAAAACTTCCCCAAACCTGCATAAGACAAGTGGAAAAATTTCCCAAAATACCAAAAACGCAAAGCACAGTCTATAGTCTTACGTATACGCTAAAAATTGTCTAAAACTAATTGTCCTAATTAAAACGTAATAAAACCAATTCAAACGAATTGTCTATTACAATGTGCTACACGGGGCATTTCCCCGTTTAATTCTCATCAAATTTCAGTAGCCCCTTCGTGGGCTTCGATCGGAGGACGTCACCTCGGCAATCGACCGACCTCTTCAGTTTCCATGAGCTTGAATCACTATTTGCAACAGTAGGAGGAATGTAGTTCCAATCCACGTAGGTTCGAACTTTCTTCGTTCTCGCTCCTCTATCATCTTCTTTGGCATCCTTGGCTCCAGTTTGATTGACAACAGTTGCACAACGTCCATTGACAGCTCCTTTCTTGCTTTCATCTGTACCTGCAGCAAGGAAAACAGACGAACTTTCCTCCTTTTTGCTCTCAGTATGAGGCGGAGGGTTAGCAATATTAGCAATATTCTCCAAATTTTCATCTGGAGTGTCAACTTTAGGACTAATAGAAGAAAGAGCATTGCAAGGCTGGGCTTGCATGGGAGCTCTCCGGAACTTGGACTGATGAAAAGTCAGCTCCTCATCCCCTACCTGGAAGGTCAAAGTCTTCCCCCCGACGTCTATTACTGCACGGGCAGTGGACAAAAATGGTCTCCCTAAAATGATAGGGGTGTGTGCATCTTCGGGGATATCTAAGACAACAAAATCGACGGGAATAAAGAACTTCCCCGATCCGAACAGTACGTCTTCTACTATACCTAACGGCCGTGATAAACTACGATCGGCCATCCGGACGATCATGTTGGTGCAACTCGGTTTTTGTCAAACCAAGTCTCTTAGCCGAGACAAAGGTAAGACACTTACGCTAGCGCCTAAATCGCATAGCGCATTATCAATCAATTGCATACCGATATGACAAGGATCGAAAAACGCCCGGTCCTCGATTGCTTAGAGGTAGCTTATTTTGAAATAGGTGACCCCACCTCGATCAAAGCTACGGTCTCATTATCGTTAATAGTCCTCTTACGTGCTAAAATTTCTTTCATAAACTTTAAATAAGAGGGTACCTTAGTTAGCAATTCGAAAGGAATCCAGATTGACTTCCAAGCTCTTCAAAAGTTCAACAAATTTGCCAAACTGTTGATTAACTTTGGTATTCTGCAGTAGCCGCCTGGGAAGGGAACCGTGATTGGTATCTCGAGTCCCTTGTTTCTCGCTTCCAAAGTGTCTTCCGGTGCAAGTTCAATATCCTTTGGACGCTTCTTACCTCTCGAACGAGGTCTTTCTGGTGATTTCTCGCTTAAACGAGCACTAGCAGGCTCTCGAATAAGCTTCCCATCATCAATATCACTCGATCGAGCAATATGCTCACTCGATCGAGCAGTTTCCTCATCAAAATCAGTCGATCGAGTAACATTCCCACTCGATCGACCAACAGCACCTTCCTCTTCACTCGATCGAGCAGATAAACCGCTCGATTGACCTGTTTCATCTTCAATTCTGCTCGATCGAACACCAGTCTTCAGTCGATCGAGTAGTTCCTTTGTCGTGAGCCCTTTTTTCTCGACAGTACACTATTCACCATTAGTAATGGCTTCCCTAGGGTCTGATTTCTTCACTTCTGGTCCCTCATAAGAAAGACCGCTTCTCAATTCTATCAGGTTTACCGTCTCATGTGGATTCTTTTCATTTTGAGTCGGTAATTGACCCGGCTTTCTCGAGGATTGATTTGCAGCAAGTTGGGCAACTTGAGTCTCAAGTGCCTTATATAACGCGTTCTGCTGTTGATTTTGTTGATCATTCAGCTGCAATTGCTTCGATATGGCTTGCATCATGGACTTAAGCTCACCCATTTAACTCACCCCACTAGAAGATGATGCACCTTGGTTAGGAGGGTTGAAAGAAGGAGGCTTCTGATAGCCTTGTTGATTCTTGTGTTGAGGAATATACGGCTGATGCGGAGGGGCAGTGGGATTGAGTACATTCTGGCTACTCCACCTCAAATTTGGGTGGACATTCGGCTCGTAGTAACTGTTGTTCTGCCTGTAATGTTGAAAGGCAGCGCATTGCTCAAAAGGACTGGGACAATGATCTGAGACATGCCCTCTCCCCCACATCTTCTACTGCGAAAGGGACCGTCATCACAAAGATTAACCTGGTACATTCCCCCCTTGGAGGCTCCTCCTACCGCATACTTATCAAACCTTGCAGTAAGAGCTTCAAGTGCAGCGACGGAAGAAGATTCAGCAGCTCTTCTTTGATTTCCTCTCGAGTTCCCATATTCGGCCTTATGGATGGCCAAATCATCTATGATCTTCCACCCCTTGGTTGCTCCCAAGTTTTCAGCAAATCGGCCATTGGCTGCAGCATCCAAAATGGCCCTCTGATCGTCATATAATCCATTGTACGCACTAGCTTCTTAAATCTAGTCCATGCCTCGTGAAAGTTCTCGTCAGGCCCTTGTTTGAAGCTCGTTATCTGAGCTCTAATGGCAATAGTCCTTGATGCAGAAAAGTACTTCATATAGAACGCTAAAGCCAGTGAACTCCAGTCAGTTATACCGTGAGCAGCTCGGTCCAAATCCCTATACCACTCCCTTGCAGCATCGCGGAGTGAGAAGATAAACATGGTTTCTTTTGTCTGATCTGGTGTCACGCCGGTTGGGAGGGGTATGGAGCAGATAATCAATAAAGGTCTCCATATCTTTGAGCTGCATCTTGATTTGCGACTCCCGAACTGATTTCTCTCGATCATGCTGATATAAGCAGGTTTCGGTTCGAATTTTCTTGCCTCCCCTGGTAGTACGAATCCCTTATAGAGATCCTCAGCTGTTGGTTCAGAATGACTGGCAATGGTTGCTTCTTCAGCCATTTCGGGAAAGTCTGGGAAAGTAACGGTTTTAACTGATGAATTGGAAACTGGAGAAGACGGAGGATTTTCCTCGAACAACTCATTCTCATAAAAGCTAGAACGAGAACTAGGCTCTTCCTCTAACTGTTGCTCTTGAAATAATCTCCTCTTTACGTGCAAAGATCTTTCAATCTCGGGATCGAATGGTAGTAGTGGACCACCCTGCGACCTGCGCATAAGAAGAAACTACAGACAAAATATAAGAATAGTCTAAGGAACGGGTGTCCCTTAGACTGAGAAGGACTGAAAATAAAACAGCTAATAAATTGAACAATTGCCTCCCCGGCAACGGCGCCAAAATTTGACACGGCTATCGCAACCCTATCAAAGATAAAACCTAACGGTCTCAACTAAAATGTAGCAGAGGCAGTCGAGTATCGAATCCACAGGGAGGTAATGTAATTATAACTGTCTATTTCTAATCCTATGGTAACAAATGGGTTTGTTTGAATTTTGGTTTCTAAACTACGAGATTTAAAGGAAAGAGAATTAAAGTAAAGAGCAGTAAAGGTAGTAAAAACGATTTAAACTATCAAGGAGAGAGAGACATGTCGGGAATTCGGTTCACTACGATAGTCCTGTGACTCAGTTGTAAATGATTCAGACGAACTAGGTGCGAGACGGATGTTAAAAGGTCCTTTCGGTCCACTTCCTATCCTAAAATACCACTAACTTAACTTTCGTCCTCATTAGGGTAGTCTACTGTTTATAGCAGGCCTATTTAGTCCAATCTTTCGATCCAGGATTAATTTTAGCCAGATTAAAGGTGACATAGAAGCGTGCACTCAACTAGGTCGGTAATTAAAGTTAAATTGCTATAGTGACAGAGTCTCGTAATTAATTCGTCTAATTCATTCACTACATCGTCACATTTCTACCGCAGATCCCCTAATCCCAACATGAAAGGGGTTTAGCTACTCATATCGGTAATGGAACTAACAGCAGACAAATTTCCAGCAGAAAACATAATGAATAAATAATAAAACGCAATAATGAAAATTAGGGCAAAGGGAAATAAGAACACAGTTGAGAAATTAAAGCAACAAATGATTATTATTAAATAAGGGAGAGAAAGGATTATAATCAGTGCGAATCCCGTAAAAGCGTAAAGAACAATCAATCCGATCAACAATAATCCCAAGGAAAAGTAATAGTGCAGGAAAGAAAAGCTACGTACTAAGGTTTATAGTAAAAGAGTTTGATAGATCAAAAGGGTAATCCTAATTAACCTAGTAATGTGCTTAAATAGCAAAAGGAAATAATGTTTAGCGAGATAACACAAAACACGGACTGATTAAATGCCCATAATGACGAAAACCACTCGATCGAGTGGATTAAGCCACTCGATCGACCATCTTCTCAGCAAAAGTTACTCGATCGACCAACAGGTTACTCGATGGAGGACTTGGTCTTGGTGCAGCTGCTCGATCGACTGGGAAACCTCTCGATCGACCAACAGGGGGTGTAGAAACCACTCGATCGACTGGTAAACTCCTCGATCGAGTGACTATGTCTTCATTTCAGCTCACGTCTTCACCCAAGTGTCTCGTGATGCGTGCCGCGACGCTTCCAAATGAAATATCTCACTCTGGGACAATCCTGTCTCCTCTAAATGCATGCAAAAAGGACAAAAAGGAATATGGTTCCACTACTTTCGCGATAATTCCTACAAAAAGGACAAAATACACCAGAGTAGCCAATTCGGGGCAAAATACCATAAAAACAGTATGAATATGCATAGAAATACGTGCTGAAATAAGCTAAAAAGACTATACATTAGGCACGTATCACCCGTACCTCGTCTTAAAGGCAGTGTTAGGGTTATCCCCGCCCTTAATCCTAAACTGATGGTAAACGGATATCAAATCCATTTTATAAAATACTCATGCTCTACTCAGCTGGTCAAATAAATCATCAATACAAGGCAAATGATATCTATTCTTACTAGTCACATTGTTCACCTTCATGTAATCTATGCACAGTCTCATGCTCCCATCCTTCTTCTTGACAAATAGAACATGTACGTCCTAGTGTGACACACTTGGCCTCACACAACCTTATCTAACAACTCCTCCAATTGTTTCATTTCCTCGTCCAACTGCTTTGGTTCCATCATATGAAGTGCCTTAGAAATAGGTCTCATCCTTGGTTTTAGTTCAATATTAAAGTCTAAATCCCTCTTAGGTGGTAACCCTGGAATATCATCAGGAAAAACATCTTGAAACTCACTAACCACCGCGATCTCTACCGCGCCCTTTAGTTCCTCACTCATGTCCCTCACATGACACGAAATTAACTGTCCTCCCTTCCTTAAATATGACTTGAGGGTAATTTTTTATATTACTTTCACTTTAGGCTTCACTACAAATCCCTTATAAGACACCGTTACCCCTTTTGGTCCCTTTAAAGATACTTTTTTATGATAGTCAACAAAGTCCCTTACAGCAGGAGCTGATCACCAGGGTTCCACTAATCTCGACATTAACTCAGACTCAGGCAAACCTCATTCTGAACCAGCACAAACACAGATCCCTGGGTCAAACTATCAACTCCTAAATTAGCCAGCATATAAAGTCCTCAATTAAGCAGGAAGTCCTTAAAAATCAAGGGTTAAAAGAAGCCTAGCTTAAGTTCATATTAGCAGCAAAATAATAAAGTAAAAGGTAGAAAAAATGTCACTATCAGAAAAAGCAGATTTACTTATTTGATCAAGCAATAGCCTAGTTTAGAGCTTGAGGCAATCATAGATATAGTTAACATAGAAATACTAGAAAAAGGTTTTTGTTAAAATGAGATTGATGACATGTACAAGGATCGCACCAGAACAAAAAGCCAAAGGCCAAAGGCCTGCACCAAAGGCCTGCACCAGAACAAGCCAAGGAGACTGTCACCGGCTGTTTTACCTCTTGCTTTTTTACTTTTACCTTTGTTGACCTCATTGTAAAATATTATCTTATGTTCTGTAGATGGATGGATCAAAATGTACTCAACTGGCATAAAGGTTGGCCAATATATAGAATATTGCCTTCATCTGTGAAAGGGGGATTTTTTTTGAATGAAAATTAAACCCGAGACTTCTCTCAACCACATTCAAACTTGTGCATTGTTGTAGTTTAAGTCTAGACCTGATAATTAACCTGTGAATCTTCTGTGGTTAATTGATCAAAGTCTGTTGGCATAATCAAATTGATTATGTGCTTGACTGTGGATCAGTTTCATTGTGTTGTTAAAGCTTGAGTCTTAATCCTGTGTTAATTTGTGAATTTAGAACTTAAATTTATGAAGTTATTATCTTGGATTTCGTGTGAGTACTCTATGGAAATTTGTGGTCTTAACTATATATTTATTCAATCAAAACCTCGCATATATCAGTCCAGCACCAAACCTGTCATCAGAGTTCATTTGTGAGCTCATTTGTTGGAATTTGTTTAAAAATAGCTATAGGGATTTAAATATCCTGAAAATTTATTCTAAAACCTATAGACGACTAGATGATTCCACGTGTTCACATTCAAAACTCTATTTAACTGATATTTCGCCCTCAAATTCACTCATTTCGCACTCTTTTACTATCTCTCTCTTCAGCTGATCGTCATTCACTCTTATTTAGATCGACATTTTATCGCTCACATTTTGATCGCCATCGTCAATCTAATTTATTTTCTGATCTATGCAATTTCGATTCATCCTAATTTCGATAAGATTTCGACTCATCCTACTTTCAATACGGTACACAATTTCACTTCTCGATTTCTTCTTTTTTTGCACTATCAGCATAGTTTTTGATGTTCTAGTGAATTTGCATATTGTTGATTTTCCAAAAATCGAGTGTGATGATGCATTGACGTAGCTGATTGATAATTTATGCGATTCGATTTCGATTATGCTTAGTTCATTTCAATTCTTCGATGTTTAGTTAGTTTTGTATTTTTTGTTGATTTAATTTGCTTCTAATTAAGTTTTTAGGTTATGACGTCTTAAAAATTACAATCGCGTGATTTTATTGATGATATATGTTATTTATAGTTTTTGATTGCGAAGGAAATGAATTATGAATACAAAAGTAGGCGAAAGAGTGAATGTGTCTTAAATTAATTTATGATGTGTGGACATGGGCCACGTCTCGGTCTGTGGATTTGGGGGCCACCTACCAATCCGTAGTCATGGGCCACCTGCACGCCAAGCCAATCTGTGGACATGCAGCGGTCTTTTGAAAGCCACGCTCGGCGGCGTAAAGGTGCTTTCGACCGGATCGTTTTAGATCGGTCGGTTTCGTCTCGGTAAGGGTCTCGAAACGATTAGAGATGTTCGGAGTCGCCACCAAGCATTTGTGGGATGCTTGGAACCGTTCGAATCCACTTTATACCTCGGTCAAATCGAAGCACAAAGCAGCGTTTGACATAGGTACTAAAGATAAGGAAATCGTCCCTCTTTAGCATCCTATCTCTAGAATGACTCTCGTACGCCCTGGATAAGGTCGTCCACTATCCAAAGTTTCTGAGTAAGAGGTGAAGGTACGTATTGGGAAGCCCTTTAATCAGACACCCAATCCCGCCGCGTTTAGCGGCCTCACCGATCGATCTTGGTTGGTTGAATGCAAAAGTTGATAAAACGGTTTAAATGCATGAATGCGCATCCAATGATTTAAACCTAACATGTGAGAGCTTTCTAAGTCGGTTGATTTAATCCAAGTATCAAGTATAAGATGTCGAGTTGGATTAATGGTTGATTTGCATGTAAGACGGAAATTAAACATCCATTTACCGTATTAGGTTTAGGGTGCATAACATGATCCATTTGTCTTAGTAAGGCACTTTGCAAATATGATTTTGAATAATCGAACAGTCGTCTGATCCGTCCTATATCCGGGTTAGCCGGAGTCGGGATCGTCCTAGACTAATGCTTTGGAAGGGGAAGGCCCCTGCACTGGACGGCTATAAGAGGCGCGAGCCAGCCGGCGGTGTAAGGGGCCTCCCTCTGGTTTTGAAAACGAGAAATGGGGAGCCTGCTTGAGGCGCGGGTTAGCCAACGGTTGTATGCCGTGTTCTGACTATTTAGAAAACGTTATAAAACGTGCTGAAAATGGGTATTTGAACCCGATTTTATTTTGAAAGGGTCGTTTAGACCGCATTTGTTGATTTGAAGAACTAGACTCGAATAATCATCATTATTTGATAATATTCGGTGTCGGGTTCGATTTGACAAACTTGACATGAATAGTTTTGGAAAATGATTATGGACTAATTGTTTTAAGTCCGTTTTGAATGTAATTAGTCGATACTCGTCATCGTACCCGGGTTAAAATCCGGCATGGTATGTAGAACCAAGGATGATTTTGTGTTGATAACTAATATGTTTGTTTGAAAATGTAAAGAAATGAAATAAAAGGCTTTAAAATACCTTCTAAATGTCATTAACCAAATATTATCACCGAAACACGGATTTAACCGTCATAGTATGAGGAACCAAGGGTGAAAAATGCTTTATGGTTAAAACATGTGAAATGAAACAAAAAGGTTTCGAAAATACTTGAAATGGTAAAAACCGATTACAAATATGAAAAATGGATTAAGGGAAATGACGAGAAAAAACACGGTTGATATCTGGTCTGAGTACCCCATTTAGGCGCAAGCCAGTTGGCGACCCAAGGGGCTTCTGCCTCAGACCAAAAATCGGTTTTGGCTCGTTTATTCCATGTTTTGGTTCATGTTATGCATGTTTTACCATGTTAGAGTCATGAAAAAAATGAAAACATAATAAAAGAGGATTTTTACACCCTCATACTTACATGTTTGGTTATGGCGAGTGACCGACGTAAGTGTAACAACTCGTTTGATCGGAAAAAACTCGGTTTAAAACCGTTTTGGTAAGTAAAAGAGTGTTTTAAAAGTTTAGTGATGGTGTAGTGGTTGAAGTGGTCGGTCAAGTGGTTTAATGCACGATGACGGTACCAAACAATGTGTAAGGCTCGTGTTTACGATCGGTAGGTCGTAAATACGCGTCGGATTGTGACTTAAGAAGTCGAGTCGAGAATTTTAAGGGAGAAAATAGGGGGCGGACACTCGCGTAACTCTCAAATGGGTGGCATTTGAGGGGTATTTATAGGAGAATGAGTGGTTGTGTGAGTTTTGAGCGACGTGGCCACTGGTCGCTCAAAGAGGCGCGAGCCACGTCGCGGGTCTTCGAGCTGTGTTGTCGCTTTCACAACAAACACAATCATGATTTGTTCTATCCTAGGTTTTGTAGTCACATGTTTGGTACTTGACCAACATGAATCCGGGAAAACTTAAGGTAGAAGGCTTTGAGATATTTTGGTTTTTGTGTTTGACTCGGTTTGACTCGTTGTTGGAGTCGGGATTTGAATTTTCGAGTCGGTTTTTGGTCCGGTGTCGGTTTTGACTCTAGTTAGTGTCATTGCGACCCCGTCGCCGTACATTAAACACTCCAGGTATTTTTGAAATGTTTTGAGATGTTTTATTTTCGAAATCGTTTTAAGTTTTCCGACGTAAAGTTGTACACAAACTGTCGATCAAACGCCGCGATTCCAAAACATGTTGTCGTCCGATAATCATCGGGTGTTTGTTGTAGTTTCAGCAGATACTGGGTATCTACATGATGTTCTTGAGAATTTCGGATTACGAGTAATTGAGAAGCGGTTCTCGAGTGTTCACGAAAATTTTTAGGTTTAGATGTTCAGCTGTGTCCATCCCGAACTTTAAGATAAAAAACTCAAAGTTCTGATAATTGTTAGGTTTAGATGTTTGATGTGAATATTATTTGCGCACATTTAGTCCCCTAATTGAGCCTATTTTGCATACTTTTATAACATACCATAGCCATTTTATCCGTCAAATGCTTTCTATTTTGCTTTCCTAGTGCATTTCGTATGTTTTGTAGGAAGGAAGATAATTAGGCGGAAATTCCCGTCTCTCGTGCATATTTGGAAGCTTTTTGATGATATTGGATGGACTAGTATGAAGAGGAAGGCAAGAATGATGACCAAGGATGTAGGAATAAAGAGTATATAGAAGGATCATAGGCTTAAGAGCAAGGATGATGAGAAAGAAGTCATTGCAAGAAGAAATTGCTCGAAACCAAACCAAGGGTTGCTCCTTTGGCTCTGAAAGTATGCTAGATGTAACGGCATCGAAAAATCAAGTGTTCTAGGCTTTTGAATCACTCCAATAGGAGTCCGGATAAGAAAATGACGTATCTTTTACATTCCGAGCTCAAACAGAGAAGTTGTCCGCCAATCCGCTCGTCCCGAGACTCAAGACGCTCGTCCCCTGAGACAAGACGCTCGTCCCCTGAGACAAGACGCTCGTCCCACCTCCAGGACGCTCGACTTGAAGCCTTGTGATCCGAGCGTCCCGTGCTCACGACACTCGTTTTGAGGCCTTGTGATCCGAGCGTCCCGAGACCGATCCGCTCGGATTCCTCTCCAGTGCCAACCGTCCCTCGGCCTAGACGCTCGGGATGAGCATATTTTCTGGAGACCACCAAAAAGGAGACTATCATCCCCCTTTGACAGGAGCATTTCCTCAACTCAAAAATTAGCATTGTTATTTACTAATCTACCCTTGCTTAAACTAATGATGCACTACTATATATACCCCATTTGTAATAATCAAACAATCAAGCTTTCTTAGATTAAATCAACTTTCCTTAGATTAGATTAGGAGTAGATTAGAATAGATTATCCTTTAATCTTTCCACAAAATTACACATTAATCTTTCCTTAATTATTGTTCAAGTTTATTATTGAGTAATTCAAGTTTATTATTGGGTAATTAGAATATCATTTGGGTTTATTGGGAGATTGACAACCTTCCATCAATCATCAAGTACTTCTATTATTCTTTGCATTATTATTTTGGAATCTCCATAGGTATAATTCTCTTAATCCTTGTTTTAATTATTGTTAATCTTTCTTACTTGTTCATCATGTTTTGCCTTGTTAATATGATTGACAACCTTGTTAGTATGTTAAACTTGATAATGAGTGAGTAGTCTCTTAGCTAGGATTAATGGGTAATTAGGGGAAACCAACATGGGGATTGATTCATGCTTAATCTAATATGCTTTCATAATTAATTTGTTTGCTTGTTGTGATGTCAACTTATGCACATGTTATGTTTGATGAAATGCGAGCCTATGAATCCTTGCATTTTACCCATCACTTATCTTTTCAATGAGACTTGTAAGATATACACCAACTCGAGTCTCGTTAGACCATGCATAGATGTTGAATAGGAGGAAAGTAAGGCGACTTGTAGGTGTTGTACAATCTAATCGATTCGGCTCCGGGACCCAACTCTTCCTATAAACCGTAAGACATAAACCAACTCGGTTCCTCCACAACAATAATTGCTTGCAACTTTGTAAACATGTTTGTATGATCAACACCATGAATCCCCTATGACCCCATGACATCCTAGTACTCTTTAATACTTGTTTACACCTCTTTTTACTTTATTACTTTCATTAGTTTAGAACACAGCTACAAACCCCATCAATTGTGACACTAGCATAAATTGAGAAAGATAGACTTAGAACCCAAAGCACACCGTCCCATGGATCGACCTCGACTTAACCACTAACTAGTTGTTTGTTGAGAATATAAATGTGTTTGATTGGATGTGTGACGACCAACTCTTGTCCATCAATGTTCAACTGTGTTCACGAAAATTGTAATCCTAAGATATAGAGTGCGGACTGTTGCTGAAGAAGTATGAGACTATATATTTGAAGTTTGACCTAAATTTGTAGCTTATGTGAACTTTTTACATACTGGTTGTTGTTTGATGCTCGAAGGAGGAGGGTGCTTTCGAAGAAGATCTGAATGTGCTCCAAAAATACAAATTTCATATTTCAAGAAATTTGGAAACGCTAAGTGTTGGTGCCGGGGTGATCGTGCCTATGGAAAAGGATTTTCCCCATGTCAGTTGTATTTTGCATCAACATTGTCACGGGGAATGTGAGCTTACGCTACATACCGGTCTCCTTTATGCAGACAATTAAGTCATTTACACCTGCTACAACTGTTGGAATATGTGTCCTCCGACAATAATGCGATCACAACTGTCGATCATGATGATCACATGTTTAAGTCTCATTTTAAGAATACAATTGGGAAGTAATATTGACACGGCTATCGCAACCCTATCGAAGATAAAACCTAACGGTCTCAACTAAAATGTAGTAGAGGCAGTCGAGTATCGAATCCACAACGAGGTAATGTAATTATAGCTGTCTAATTCTAATCCTATGGTAACAATTGGGGGTTTGTTGAATTTTGGTTCTAAACTACGAAGTTTGAAAGGAAGAGAAATAAAGTAAAGAACAGTAAAGGCAATAAAATAGGATTAAACTATCAAGAAGAGAGGGACATGTCGGGATTTCGGTTCACTACGGTTGTCCTGTGACTCAGCTGTAAATGATTCAGATGAACTAATGTGAGACGGATGTTGAAAGGTCCTTTCGGTCCACTTTCTATCCTAAAATAACACTAACTTAACTTTCATCCTCATTAGGGTAGTCTACTGTTTATAGCAGGCCTATTTAGTCCAATCTTTCGATCTAGGATTAATTTTAGCCAGATTAATGGGTGACATAGAAGCGTGCACTCAACTAAGTCGAATGATTACAATTAAATTGCTATAGTGACAGAATCTCGTAATTAATTCGTCTAATTCATTCACTACATCATCACATTTCTACCGCAGATCCCCTAATCCCAACATGAAAGGGGTTTAGCTACTCATATTCTTAATTAAACTAACAGCAAATAAAGTTCCAGCAGAAAACATAATGAATAAACAATAAATTGTAAATAGGAAAATTAGGGCAAAGGAAAATAATAACATAAACAAGAAATTAAGCAACCAAATGATTATTATTAGTAAAGGAAGAGAAGGAATTACAATCAATGCGAATCCGGCATAAAGAACAACTGAATCCGAGCAATAATAATCCCAAAATAAAGTAGCAGTGAAGAGAAATAAAAGTAACGTAGTAAAAGTTTTCTACTGTGAAAGATAGAGTCCAAGATGATAATTAACCTAGTAAAGCATGCTTAAATAGCAAAAGAAACAATGTTTAGGGAAATAAAACATCACACGGACTGATTAAAAGCCCATAATGACGAAACCACTCGATCGAGTGGATTAACACCACTCGATCGACCAACTCCTCAGCAAAAGTTACTCGATCGACCAAAAAGTCCCTCGATCGAGCAGATGGTCTTGGTGCAGCTTAAGGGTCGAGTGAAAAACCACTCGATCAACCATCAAGGGGTGTAGAAACCACTCGATCGACTGGTAAACAGCTCGATCGAGCACTTTATCTTCATTTCAGCTCACATCCTCGCCTAAGTGCCTCGTAATGCGTGCCACGACGCTTCCAAATGCAGTATCTCTCTCTGGAACAATCCCGTCTCCTCTAAATGCATGCAAAAAGGACGAAAAAGAGTAAGATTCCACTACTTTTGCGTTCATTTCTACAAAATAGACAAAACGAACCAAAGTAGCCAATTCGGGGCAAAATACCATAGAAATAGTATAAATGTGCATGGAAATACGTGCTGAAATAGGCTAAAAAGACTATATACTAGGCACGTATCAAATCTCCCCAAACCGAACCTTTACTCCCCCTCGAGTAAACTCAAAACTATACACTAATGGAACGGAAAAATAACTCAGAGCTAGCTTAACTTGTCTACTTGATCCAATTTAATGCAACAAAAATTAACAGTTAAAGCTAAGCAGTCAATACGCAAACGAATTATGTGCTGTTCAAAAATATAGCTGACCTATCGACCTTGCAAGACCAACAAAACTGGACTCTCACGTGGTCACTCTTCTCTCATGAAGCAAAGGGTGAATATTATATGTAAAAGAGAGAAGAAAAGACAGTCACTCACCTAATTGCGACCTACATAGCATGCATGCAACAAAAATGAAAGACAATTCAAGTACTAATGCACACACTCCAACCAATAATGTCCGTCACAGCCGAGGGCTTGCAAATAATTTGGGAACAGTGAGGTTCAGGTGAGAAAAGGCAAAACATGTTATGGAAATGTGGAGGTAAAAGCGTCAAGCTAGTTCCTAACAGGACCATAATAAAACCATCCGGATCTCAACTGACTGAAAGACTAAGTACAAGTGCCCTTCATTTGGCACAAAACTCACTAGACTCAAAACACAATCTCCTCAAAGAATATGGGATAGAACAGAGGAGTCAGACGGTCACAAGCTTCCCTTTTTTAAACACCGTCTGAAACAACTAACTGAAACAAAGCAACCCCTTTTCTATTGTACGTCTTCAAACATCTTCTCAACTCAGACAAGAGGGGCACAACTGTTTCCATATTCTTCTTTTCTCTCTTTTTTTTCTTTTCTTTTCTTACGTTCCAGCCTTCTCTTTTTTTTTTCTTTTCATTTTTCACTTTTTTTTTTCTTTCTTTCTCACGTTTTTTTCTTTCTTTTCTTTTTCAATTCTCTTTTTTTTTTCTTTTCCTCCTTCCTCTATTTACACCAACTCCATACAATGAGATATGAGCCAAACTGCAGACGGAAAATCATACCACAAAAGAACATACTTAAACTAGCTTGACTAGGCAGACTTAATTTGGAATGTAGCTAATGGGTCAAAAAGGCAAGTTTTGGCTAATGTGGAGCTAAATGGGTGAAAAATATAAGGAAAGGGAAATTTGCAAGACACTCCCTGCATGTGACACCAACCACAAACCCGAATATGTGCATTTGACAAGAAATTGAATGTCATAAATGTGCAAATGAGATGAACGTGCTATGCAAGGAGTACTACTCAAAATTCCTAATGAACTGGTCATGAATGTCACCAGTTATGGCTCTAAAAACTCAGAATTTTTAAGTAGTTTGCCAATTTATAGGTCAAGTCTAAACAATCAGCTTATATTTGAACAGAAATTCGTAGACTATGCGTATGACAAAGCTTAAAACTATCAATAAAGTGCAAGGCTCAAGTAAATTGACAAGTTATAGTGCATTGTCATCATGGGAATCTACCGTTCCGACTCAACCTATATGCAGAAATAAACGTGAAATTTTTTTGAATTTTTGAAATTTTTCTAATTTTTTTGGATTTTTGATGGAAAATAAAGAACAATGCAAGTTGAAAAGTAAACGTGAATGCAAAACAAATGCAGATGCAGACTCAAAAGGAAGCAATACCCTCCCCAAACCAAAACGGACAACGCCCTCGTTGTCCTCCAGCATACACCAGCAGAAAAATGGGGAACGGGAATATACAACCAACAAAATAAAAATAATAAAATAAAGTAGACAAAATGAAAAGAGTAAGAGATACATACAAAATACGAACTTCCCCAAACCAGCCAGAAAACTGGGGAAGTGAGTAGACCAGTAGCTACTCGTCGTCGTCGTCGCCGTCTCCATCTCCCTTCCCACGGTACAATGGGTCTCTCTCCTCCTCTCTCCTCTCCCGCTCCTCAGCGCGAGCTCTCTCCACCGCCACCTCTGGGTCCTCGCTCTCCTCCTCGTCGAAACGGGTACCCTCACCGGGAACCGGAAGAAGGAAGGGTGTGGCCAACCCTCGGGGATCGGTCTCGTGTCTCGCAAGTGGTACTCGTACAGAGGGTGTAGGGTCAAAGCTAAGTCCCTCTCCATACGAGCCTGACGCTCTGCAAGCTCAATCAACAGATCAGAAGCTGCGCCCCTTGGTCCCGGGACCGCGGGCGCTACAAAGGGAGGAGGTGGTCTAAAAGTAGCCGGAAAGACCGGCTCAGTCTGAGTCTGGGTCTGGTCAGTGGGAGGTGGGGCAGGAGTAGGAGAGGTAGTAACAGTGGGAGTAGGGGTCGGATCGGGAGTAGCCGTGGAAGGCTGAGTACTCCCTGAAGGTGTGGACCCCTCTCCAGTCTCAACTCGCCGCTACTTGGCGGCAGGTGCATCAGGAGATGGTCGAAGTGGAAGGTGATGTAGAGGCAAGGCAGGCAGACGGTGGCCCTTTACCACAGTAGGTAAGGGCTCAAGACGGGGGAAACTGTCGCAAGGTAAGTCAACAGACAAGGAGCCGTCAATCTTCCAAGTCTCGGTAGTCCTGGGGGTAAGCCAATGCCGAGCGAGCATGGCAGCCGGACTCGGTGACCTCTCTCCCTCGAGGTACTGCAAGTCACGTGGCCAGGTGGGGAAAAGTCGGTGGGCAAGAATGGTGGCTATGCCACCGCAGCAATGGTTCCGCCTCCTTCCCCCCGGTCGTGGAGGCATCGGGCGGTAAGGTAGGCAATGTTGAAGGTAAAAGGACCTTCACAGTCGACGTTCAGATAACCGCCCAGGATGGAGAGCTCGTTGTTGGTAGTGTTGTTCGGCTCCTTTCGGCCGAAAATAGAGCTCCCCATAAGTCTAAGAAAACAGTGGACGGGGGGATGGTGGACCTGGTGGAGCTTTCGCTCCTGGAAACGGGTCTGGGCCAAGCACCGCCAAACCTATTTGTAAACCTTCCTCGAGTCTGATTTCACGCCCAAGGAGGTAAGGTCAAGCAAACTACCGAACTCTGCTAGGGGCATCTGAAAGGTCCGGTTAAACAACCGGAAGGAGACTGACAGACAGTCGGGGTCAGAGTCGTATGCCCCTGAGGAGAAAGTAAAAGAGCTGAGGAACTCAAGGCTCAGCTCTAAGAAGGTGCGGCCCCTCATGGTAATGAGGCCAGGCATCCCTGTGACCCGTAATAAATCACACACTGACTCGTAAATGCCGAGTTTCTCTAATGCTTCTTTGTCCAAAAAAACGAGAAGGCACATGTGTACACTTGACCAAGTTAAAGAATTTCGAACGATGAACAGCGTTGACGAATAATACCTGTGGGTAGTCCGGGTGGGAGTCGAGGGAAGTGTCCCCTCGAACTGTAACTGTCTGAGAAGTGGACGGAGCAGCAGCTGATGTAGAAGCAGAGGCAGAAGCTGCGGAAGCGCTAGGTGCGGAAGCAGAAGTGACTGGAGCTGGTGTAGCTCTGACCAGTCTACGACCCCGGCCTCCGTCTCTGGAACGCAAGGCAGCAGCCCTCTCTCGTACCGTGTAAGGAACCAAAGCAGCTTTGAAGGCAGCTACGGCTGCTGGTGAGTGTGCCACAGGTGTAGAAGTGGTGGCAGAAGTGGTGGCTGGTGTAGCCTGAACCGAGCTCCCAGCTGAGCTAGGGGAGCGTAAAAACCGTCCCCTGCAATTTGAAACAAGGAAGAAGGTGTCTTTGCGGTGGTGACTAAAGTGGAGCTTGTGGCAACAGCAGGGGCCACTGACTCACTCAAAGGTGGACAGGAGGTGGTACTAGCAGAGGGTAAGGTACTCGACTTCATCCTGAAAACATAGGGGAGGGGGTATGAGAGGAAAACAATGGTTAACAGAGGCGAAAAAAACAGAAAAACAGCATGTGAAACCATATACACTCCCCTATCAGTCGAAAATTTCGACCTACAGCAACAATTTCCAACAATTCCTCAGAAATTTCGAAATAGCAGTACGTGAATGGTGATAGGAGACGGAAAAAGCAGTTAACAACAGCAGCAAGTAAGCAAGAACTGAAGTTAAACAAAGCATGACAACATATAGACCGTCTGACAGTCGAAAAATTCGACTTAGAAGCCCTAATCGCGGAAATTTCGCGCAAATTTCGAATCAAACATGTAACAACAGCGAGGAATTAGGATATAATCATCAAGCAAGCTAATTAAGGGCATACAAACACAATTAAGTCGAAAAATTCGACTAAACATGGATATTCAAACCCTAAATCAATTTCACCTCATAAAATGCAAAGTAATTGAAATTAAAATGCAAAGAAGGTAAAAGAAATGCTTACTTGGTGAGAAAGATCCTACAATTGCAATTAAACTTCAAATAAACAAGCAACAATGGCGATTTATCGAGCTTAAAACCGCAAACCCTAAAACCCTTTAAACACCGAGAAAACGAGCACAAATAGAGGGGAAATCAAGGGGCTTTTGAAGATTAATTAACAAGGAAGGGATTGTAGTTGGCAGATTTGGTGATTTGGGCAAGAAAAAGGGGATTTGGGGAAGAAATTAATCGCAAATGGGGAAGGGATTAGACGAAATTAGAGGATGAAATGAGTTAGAAAACAAAAATAAGAGTTTAAGGTTAGAAAACTCCCGTGTCCTATTCATTTCCACTCGATCGAGTGGTTTTAAACTACTCGATCGAGGGATTTTGATGGTCCAGCTGTTGGTCGAGTAAAAAGTTACTGGATCGACCAATCCTTCTTTTGGCTTTACTCAATCGACCATATTTTCACTCGATCGAGTACAAAAAGTACTCGATCGAGGACTTTCCTCTTGTAGACTCTTGAATTTTCGTCTTTTCTTCCTTGAATTGCGTGAAACTTCCCCAAACCTGCATAAAAACACATCCAAGAGTTTCCCAAAATACCAAATACGCAAAAACACAGTCTATAGTCTTACGTATATGCTAAAAATTATCTAAAACTAATTGTTCTAATTAAAACGCAATAAAACGAATTCAAAAGAAATTCAAAAATATCTATTACAAAGTGTTACACGGGGCATTTCCCCGTTTAATTCTCATCAAATTTCAGTAGCCCCTTGGTGGGCTTCTGACTGGAGGACGTCACCTCAAAGAACATTGATTGCCCCTCCGCAACTTCCATGAACTAACATTTGAAACAGTAGGAGGTATGTAGTTCCAATCCACGTAGGTTCGAACTTTCTTTGTCCTTGCTCCTCTGTCATCTTCTTTGGCATCCTTACTTCCAGTTTGATTGACGACAGTTGCACAACATGCTTTGACAACTCCTTTATTGCTTTCATCTGTACCTGCAGCAAGGAAAACAGACGAACTTTCCCCCTTTTTGCTCTCAATATGAGGCGGAGGGTTAACAATAACAGCAATATTCTCCAAATTTTCATCTGGAGTGTCAATAATAGGGCTAATAGAAGAAAGAGCACTGCAAGGCTGGGCTTGCATGGGAGCTCTCCGGAACTTGGACTGATGAAAAATCAGCTCCTCATCCCCTACCTGAAAGGTCAAAGTCTTCCCCCCGACGTCTATTACTGCACGGGCAGTAGACAAAAATGGTCTCCCTAAAATGATAGGGGTGTGCACATCTTCGGGGATGTCTAAGACAACAAAATCAACGGGAACAAAGAACTTTCCGATCTGAACAGGTACGTCTTCTACTATACCTAGTGGCCGTGATAAGCTACGGTCGGCCATCTGAACGGTCATATTGGTGCAACTCAGCTTTGTCAAACCAAGTCTCTTAGCCAGAGACAAAGGTAAAACACTTACGCTAGCCCCTAAATCGCATAGCGCGTTATCAATCAAATGCATACCGATGTGACAAGGGATCGAAAAACTACCCGGGTCTGATTGCTTAGGAGGTAACTTATTTTGAAATAGGGCTGACCCCACCTCGGTTAAAGCTACCATCTCATTATCATTAATAGTCCTCTTACGCGCTAAAATTTCTTTCATAAACTTTAAATAAGAGGGTACCTTAGTCAGCAATTCAGTGAACGACACGGTGACTTCCAAAGTCTTCAAAAGTTCGACAAATTTGCCGAACTGTTGATTAGCTTTTGTATTCTGCAGCCGCCTCGGGAAGGGAACCGTGATAGGTATCTCAAGTCCCTTGTTTCTTGCTTCCAAAGTGTCTTCCGGTGCAAGTTCGGTATCCTTCGGACGCCTCTTACCTCTGGAACGAGGTCTTTTCGGTGATTCTCGCTTAAACGAGCACTAGCAGTGCTCTCGAATAAGCTTCCCGTCATCAATATCACTCGATCGACCAATATGCTCACTCGATCGAGCAGTTTCCTCATCAAAATCAGTCGATCGAGTAACATTTCCACTCGATCGATTAACCGCACTTTCTGTTCACTCGATCGAAATGAAAAATTGCTCGATCGATTCGTTTCTTCCCATTTCCACTCGATCGAGCATTAAAGACTACTCGATCGACCGTTTCTTGGCCGATGACTCATTATTTCCGCCAAAGCACTCGTTCATCATCACTTACTGACTTCCTGTCCGATTTACGTACTTCCGGTCCCTCATAAGAAAGACCGCTTCTCAATTCTATCAGATGTACCGTCTCATTTGGATTCTTCTCATTTTGAGTCGGTAAATGACCCTGCTTTCTCGTGGACTGATTCGCAGCAAGTTGGGCAACTTGAGTCTCAAGTGCCTTAATTGACGCGTCCTTTTGTTGATTTTGTTGATCATTTAGCTGCAATTGCTTTGAAATGGACTGCAACATGGACTTTAACTCACCCATTTCACTCACCTCACTTGAAGATGAAGCACCTTGGTTAGGAGGATTGAATGATGGAGGCTTCTGAAAGCCTTGTTGATTCTTGTGTGGAGGAATATACTAATTGCCGCCGATTCGGAGGCGCAGTGGGATTGAGTACATTCTGACTACTCCACCTCAAATTGGGGTGGACATTCGGCTCGTAGTAACTGTTGTTCTGCCTGGAGTGTTGGAAGGCATCACACGACTCATAGGAATTGGGACAATGATCTGAGACATGTCCCTTTCCCCCACATCTTCTACAGACGAAAGGACCGTCTGTCACAGCATTAACCTGGTACATGCCTCCCTTGGAAACTCCTCCTAACTCATACTTGTCAAACCTTGCAGTTAGAGCTTCAAGGGCAGCCACAGAAGAAGATTCAGCGGCTCTCCTTTGGTTCTCCCGGGAATTTCCATATTCAGCCTTGTGGGTGGCTAAGTCATCAATGATCTTCCACCCTTTGGTTTGGCCCATATTCTCAGCAAATCGGCCATTGACTGCAGCATCCAAAATAGCCCTCTGATCGTCATACAGTCCATTATAGAAATGATTGCACAAGCTCCATTTTTCGAAACCATGGTGCGGTATGGTTCGCACTAGCTTCTTAAATTGAACCCATGCCTCGTGAAAGTTCTCGTCAGGCCCTTGTTTAAAGCTCGTTATCTGAGCTCTAATGGCAATAGTCTTCGATGCAGAAAAGTACTTCTTATAGAATGCTAAAGCCAGTGCATTCCAGTCAGTTATCCCCTGAGCTTCCCGGTCAAAATCCCTATACCACTCTCTTGCAGCATCGCGGAGTGAGAAGATAAACATGGTTTCTTTTATCTGATCCTGGGTCACGCCAGCAGGTGGAGGTATTGAGCAGCAATAATCAATAAACGTCTCCATGTGTTTTGCCGCATCCTCATTTGCAGCTCCCCCGAACTGATTCTTCTCAACCATATTGAGATAAGAAGGTTTCGGCTCGAATTTCCTGGCTTCCCCTGGTAGTTCGAACCCTTTGTAAAGATTTGCGGCTGTGGGCTCAGAGTGACTAGCAATGGTTGCTTCTTCAGCCATTTCGGGAAAGTCTGGAGAAGTAACGGTTTCAACTGATGAATTGGAAACTGGAGAAGACGGTGGATTTTCCTCGAACAGTTCATTCTCGTAAAAGCTAGAACGAGAACTAGGTTCTTCCTCTAACTGTTGGTCTTGAAATAATCTCCTCTTTGCGTGCAAGGATCTTTCAATCTCAGGATTAAATGGTAGTAGTAGACCACCCTGCGACCTGCGCATAAGAAGAAACTACAAACAGAAAATAAGAATAGTCTAAGGAACGGGTGTCCCTTAGACTGAAAAGGACTAAAAATAAAGCAACTAATAAATTGAACAATTGCCTCCCCGGCAACGGCGCCAAAATTTGACACGGCTATCGCAACCCTATCAAAGATAAAACCTAACGGTCTCAACTAAAATGTAGTAGAGGCAGTCGAGTATCGAATCCACAGGGAGGTAATGTAATTATAGCTGTCTAATTCTAATCCTATGGTAACAATTGGGGGTTTGTTGAATTTTGGTTCTAAACTACAAAGTTTGAAAGGAAGAGAAATAAAGTAAAGAGCAGTAAAAGCAATAAAATAGGATTAAACTATCAAGAAGAGAGGGACATGTCGGGATTTCGGTTCACTACGGTAGTCCTGTGACTCAGCTGTAAATGATTCAGACGAACTAATGTGAGACGGATGTTGAAAGGTCCTTTCGGTCCACTTTCTATCCTAAAATACCACTAACTTAACTTTCATCCTCATTAGGGTAGTCTACTGTTTATAGCAGGCCTATTTAGTCCAATCTTTCGATCTAGGATTAATTTTAGCCAGATTAATTGGTGACATAGAAGCGTGCACTCAACTAAGTCGAATGATTACAATTAAATTGCTATAGTGACAGAATCTCGTAATTAATTCGTCTAATTCATTCACTACATCGTCACATTTCTACCGCAGATCCCCTAATCCCAACATGAAAGGGGTTTAGCTACTCATATTCTTAATTAAACTAACAGCAAATAAAGTTCCAGCAGAAAACATAATGAATAAACAATAAATTGTAAATAGGAAAATTAGGGCAAAGGAAAATAATAACATAAACAAGAAATTAAGCAACCAAATGATTATTATTAATAAAGGAAGAGAAGGAATTACAATCAATGCGAATCCGGCGTAAAGAACAACTGAATCCGAGCAATAATAATCCCAAAATAAAGTAGCAGTGAAGAGAAATAAAAGTAACGTAGTAAAAGTTTTCTACTGTGAAAGATAGAGTCCAAGATGATAATTAACCTAGTAAAGCATGCTTAAATAGCAAAAGAAACAATGTTTAGCGAAATAAAACATCACACGGACTGATTAAAAGCCCATAATGACGAAACCACTCGATCGAGTGGATTAACACCACTCGATCGACCAACTCCTCAGCAAAAGTTACTCGATCGACCAAAAAGTCCCTCGATCGAGCATATGGTCTTGGTGCAGCTTAAGGGTCGAGTGAAAAACCACTCGATCGACCATCAGGGGGTGTAGAAACCACTCGATCGACTGGTAAACAGCTCGATCGAGCACTTTATCTTCATTTCAGCTCGCATCCTCGCCTAAGTGCATCGTAATGCGTGCCACGACGCTTCCAAATGCAGTATCTCTCTCTGGAACAATCCCGTCTCCTCTAAATGCATGCAAAAAGGACGAAAAAGAGTACGATTCCACTACTCTTGCGTTCATTTCTACAAAATAGACAAAACGAACCAAAGTAGCCAATTCGGGGCAAAATACCATAGAAATAGTATAAATGTGCATGGAAATACGTGCTGAAATAGGCTAAAAAGACTATATATTAGGCACGTACCAAATATTTTACTGTCAACTAGTCCACACATATCGGTAATGATTGGCTGACTAGAGTTTGACATTACTGTCGTGCGACGGTGGTGATCAGTTGATCCCCTTAGGTCATACCTAAAAGGTAATACTCTTAATTGATTATTTAATTGATCGTATAACGATACGGGTTAATTAAATTGCTTAAAATTGACGGACGATTTTTGAAGTAATATTTACGTGTCTCATTGTAATTTGATTAAATAAGATACGGTCTAAGTAATCGAATTGTTTTATTGCTTAGATGAAATATTGTTTACGAAACAAATTGAACTGAATGAATAATTTATTATAAATACAAGATGTTGTAATTTATAATTGGTAAAGTGTTTTGGTTCAAGTAATTGTGAATTACTAAGTCGATTTTATACATGACGTGTTTTATTAATGCGTTGATTTTTAATACGTTAAAAATACATGACAATTTTACATGACTTGTGACATGTGACAAATTGACAAATTGACAAAGATAAAATGGAATCCATTTTATCCCATATGGACCGAAATTTGGAGGTAGTATGGTGTTTAAATTATGTTTAATAAATTGAGTGGAAACAACATGATTACACTACCAACACTTAGCCTTGCATGCCTATTTCTTGATTAGAGAATTAAGCCCATGCATTGGCTCCCCAATCCCTCCTTCCACCGGTTTTTGGAGGACCAAATAAAGAGTTTTTCTCTATCATTTTCATTCATTCACAATTGATATGATTTCTAGTGTAAGAAATCAAAAACTCTCTAAGAAAACTAGAGAACAAAAAACTCCAAATTTCTTCCTCTCTTAACCGAAATTAAGAGACCAAAATAAATATTTTTGGGTCAATTTTATTTAAATTAATATTGTTCTAGTATTAATAATATTAATTTTATTAAGAGGTTATCTTGGGTATTATTCCTTGGGAGGGATTCTATACTTGAATCCTTTGTTCATCCATTTTAGGAGTGCTCAAGAACAAGTAAGAAGGAGATCTTACTTGTGCCCTTTGATCCGAAATATCAATGTAAGAATGATGATTTTTCCTTAATATTTACTTATGTTTGCATGCATAAGATCTAATTATTTTTATGACTAAATTAAATTGGAACATATAAGGATGTGTTGAGTATAATGAGATATAGATTTCTAACCAGCGGTATCATGAGCCTTAAGTTGTTTGCATGCAAATCGGTTTATAGTTTTTCCGAGTTATATGATTAACATACAAAACTAATTAATTTGGATTTATGAAGATAAACCTTAAAATAACTTTGCATGTTAAAATTTTCTGGTCCTAAGTGATTTTTAGGACATTTTGGTTTATTTATGGATTTTATTGTTCATCTTATATAATAGTGGCATTAAAATGTGATTTTTATGATAAAAATGTCATTTTTGGACGAAAATTAGCTAAACTTCGAATTTTTCAGTGGTTTTTGGATATGTTTTCACATATATTATCTACTGATGGCCTGTAAATTTTCATAATTAAATGAGTTGTTATGCTCGAAATATGGATTTTTCAATTTAAAATCGTATTTAAATGGGAAAATAGGTTAATATGAGGTATATTTCGAATCTGGTCATGGAAATTTAGTATGTTGTCACATGCAATTTTACAAGATGTGTGTAAAATATTTGGCTATAATGAAGTCTTTATGCATGATTTATGAATTTTTGATGAAAAATCACATAAATAGTGACTTTAATAAGTAAATAATGCTAAAACATATTTCATGACTAAGGAAAAACGTCCCATGTTGCATTTTATCATTTATTTCAGATCTAAAAGTGAAAAGTTAATAAAAATATTTTTCTCATATTTTTATGGTAATAATTGATAAATCTGATAAACCGCAACATTTATTTTCTCGATATATTTTTGAAATTTTTGAACCTATGTTTTTGAGCATTATGAGTGTCATGGTATTTTTCCACAATGTTCATGAGTTTAAATTTCAAATTTTGAAATTATTTGAAATTTTTATGATTTAATTTGAAGTTTATGGCAAAATTTTGTATTTTTAAGTCCATTTATGAACAATATTAAGAAATATAAGTTAATTATTGTCAATATGTTAGTGGAGACTAATTTTGAGTCCTAAGATGGTTCGGGTAATTAACTTATACATAAATATGATTTTATGTAATTATTGTGATTTTAAAATGTTAAATCACGCAAATCCGTAAAAACCGTTTAATATACGATATTGGCTCCTTAAAGGCGATTTAGGATAAAATTGGGCATGTTCATACATATTATAATTCTGCATTTTATTTATGATTGTCATAATTTTATTTTATGTAATTTTTGAATTACGTAATTTTACTTAGTATGGCCTTAGTTTTTAATTGCTATTACCCGAAATGTATGGGAATATCGATTTGGTTGTAATTTATTGTGATCTCGTATCACCGTTTTGTAATTTAATAGATTTATTTTTATTTTAATTACAAATGTATAATAGGAAATTATGTAATTTGTTATGTAATTTATTTATTCCGGAGTTCCTTGAAGACGGTGCCACTCAAGAAGGCGATCCATTAAAGACGGTGTTACCTCGAGATGCGTGCCAAAACCGAAGTTCAAGGGACCAATGGCGTTGGTTTCCGAATATGTAATAGTTTATTAGATTTACTATTTTAAGAAGGCCATACTAGGATTTCATTATGCTTTGCATTTTATTTATATGTTGCATGCATCGCTAAATCGCCAGAACTAAAACATGCATTATCATTTTAAATCGAGTTTATCGACCGTGTCTATTACAATTATCGTAGTTCACCGCTTTAGTTCACTTAAAATGTGATAGATAATAAATTGACATGACCTCTCGCTAAAATAAACAATTGAGACTTAGCCTTACCAAAAAGTAGAAACCATGAAAACCTATTTCGTGAGGGAGTGCACTCGGCCACACCGGGGTACAAACCTTGTTAAGTAGGGGAAGTGGGTGATAAATGTCTATCCACCGAATTCATGTTGATGAGGGATTCATCGGCCACACCGTGCCCAAGTTAATGTGGGTTTGGATCATGGACACATTTATTCGAAATTTGGATTGAGCTCAACGGAAGTATTCGTGACCGTAGTTGCATGTGTTCCGGGCTAAAGATAAATGTTAATGTAATTTTATCGACCAAGAGTTCTAAAAGTAGAATCGATTAAAGAGTTAATCCACCGAGTTATATTGATAAGGGATTCATCGGCCACACCGTGCCTAAGTTAATATGAATTTGGATCTTGGAATCATTTATCATAGTTGGGTAGAGGTCACTATGTAAATGCTATACTTGTTTACAAGTATTAATAAAACGATAAATGTTAAGTTTTTCACAATTCCGTTATCATATTGTTCTATTTCTTTGCCACAATTTATATATGATATCATTTCGATTTTAGGTCAAAACTCCAATAAAACATCGTAACTAAAGACAAATATGAATTTTCTTCCAAAAACCTCGAATTATCCATTGTAAGGATCTCTTGTGAAGAGTAATAGATGGAAGTTATTTGTGATCAAAAGGGTTTTTGATTCTTGACTAACATATCTACTTACAATTGTTTCTCATATGCTTAATTGAGTTAAGTACTTTGAAACGTTAAATTATTTTGGTAACTAGATTTGTTGGAAATCAAAATTAACCAAAATACCGCAACCACTTCAATGAAAGTTTTAAGACTAAACTATTGAATTGAAGAGTAGTCTTCATAAGATTCAACTTTGCTTCTCTAAGTAAAGATTCTTTGAAATGAGTGGGAGCATTCTCTTAAACCGTTAAGAAAAGGACGAGGTTCAAGAAGTAAAGATTAGAATGGAATTGACAAGACAAAGGTAAAAGTAAAGACTAAACCTATCAATTCAAATCGATCAAGTTTCCTTTTCGAAGTGTTGGACACTAGAAAGAAAACTACCCCAAATTATTAAACAATAAGCAAATTAGTTGTGGGACATCTAATGAGACCTTCTTCTTTAAATGTTTATTTGATTGACATAAATTATGCTAGTACTACTTCGTCAATATTAGAAACCGGTGGTGGTTTTCATCATTGTATTTGATACATAGGATGATTAGAATATGACGACTAGCAACAATGATGTTGAGAGATAGAGTCATTGTGTACTAAATCTAGTTTTTGGGTTTAGAGTTGTACTTAATTGTGACTATTAAGTGCATAAACTCTAAATAAGAATATAAACTTGTTAAGATACAAAAGAGGTTTCACTTTTGTGACCCTATACACCATGATTTGATGTATGGCTAGCCCATTATCAAGGTGATTATATTCTTAACCAAACTAGAATGATATATCATGTAGATGATGCAAGACCCAAATTGGTAACCCAAGAATGAACCTTAGATTCTGGAATGATGAACGCAAAGAGTTATCGAGTACTCTTGAAACCATTAGATTGTTAATCTTATCGTATATGCGTCTCTTGTATTCAAAGCAAGATGTCTCGTGCCTTTTGGTTGAAAAGGGGATCGAGGTTATAAATCATTGATCCAAAATAGGTTGATTATTTTCTTTTACCAACGATTTAAGTTGACACTAATGTGTTCACTTAATAAGGTAAATAGAGAAATCTTTGAAGAAGTTCAAAGAGTTCAAAGAATCACGATTTAGTCGTGATGGGATTATCAAAGCTAAGACTTTGATATAAGCCAAAGGAAATGTGATATAGTATCACAAATTAATCTCTCTTAGCACGCATGATGGGATAATGTGTGGTTGGATAAGAAATCAAACGCTATTCGATATGGTTTGGACTTCGATCAAGTTACTTTGAGTTACTTGAACCTTTTGGGGATTTTATCATTTTGTCTAAATTATTTTTCCACTAAATCTAAAACGAATCATATGAGATATGAAATGGTAGGGTACCATATATGTAAGATTTCAAAAGAAACAAATGCTCATTTTTCCTTATTATAATCACGAGTACAACGGGTTTGTGGCTCGTGAAGCTGTCTTTCTAAAATACAAGTTTATTTCTAGAAGACAGAGTGGGAGAAATTATTCAAAGAGCCACAAAGAATGTTATGTTGCAAGAAACTGGTCTTTCTTGGCTACATGAGACGTTTTGTGTAAGACGTTGTTTCTTCAACACCTAGGAGGTTAAAGTCATCACTTGTTGAAGATGATGAATTAGTGTTACTTTTAGAAAGTAAAGAGCTTGTAACTTGCAACTTACAAAGAAATTGTTTGATTCAAGTTGATTACTTCTGGAAAGTAATGAACATATGACTTACATGAGAGTGTTTAAGTCACAACTCAATAATCCGAAATAAATTCCAAGTGAATTGTTAGACATCAAGCTTGATTGGTAGCAAAGGGTTTTGAAGTAGTTGAAATGCTTAAGTCTATTTGGATCTTCTTAGGGATTGTGTTTCATTATGATTATATACATGTAGCAAGTGAATCTAAAACCCACTTCTTCAACTAGAAGGAATGTATTCAATACATGTCTTGAGTTTTGTAGATTCTAGCAATCCTAAGATAATGTGAAACTTAAGAGAGGGTCTTAAGTAGGACATCAATGAGTTGGAATCAATGTTTTAATCATGTTATAAAACTTTTCTCGATAAGTCGAGAAGTTGTGTTTATACATGGAGTTTAGTGGAAGTTACGGTAATTTTAATTAGTCTAATATATGGATTACAAATTGATCATTGGGAATGATTTAAGACTTTTGGAGTATCATAATACATCTTAATATCCGGATTTATGGAGATAAATCCACATGATATTAGCGTCAAATAAGAAGTCTTATATTGATAAGATTCATGACTAGTTCAATCGAGTTGAACATATTTGATTGATTTCAATTGCTTCCGCAGATGAATCAATTAAATAGGAAATGATGTATAACACTTCATTTACTTCGAGTATGATGAATTGTTTCAAATCGAATTTAAGTAATAGTTACCTAATAGCCATATAGATTATCCTTAAGTGCTTGAGGAAGCATTAAGGATGTAAAGCAAAGTGTTTTTGATGCAATTTTGTGTAAGGGTGTTACACAATTGACAATTGACAATTGAGATTGCGCATGGTTTCCGACAAAACCATAATCAAAACACATTAGGATGGTTAAGATACCATTGTGGCTATGTTATTTAAGAAATAGATTTTCTAGAATCGTTCTAGGCAATAAAGAACAATGAGAGATATTTACAACGGAAATTGAGTGCACTTGCAATCATGGGATGTGCAAGAGGAATGAGTCCCGCACACTGTGAAAACAGTGGGAGCTATTCTAAGGCTAGAAGGCCTATGTCTAGATCGGATCTAGACACGTACTCAGAAAGTTTTGTAATGCAAATGTATACATTACAAAGGAAAACGAGTATGTAGTAAGGTTGAGTAAGGTACAAGAAGTTGATAAAACCTACTAACCAAACCCTTCTCATAGGCTTAACATGATGAGTCATGTCATTTCAATTGAATTGAGATGAACAACTACATTCAGGATCAAACTGGATTATTGAATATGAAGTAGTAATCAAGTATTGACTACTCATATGATAATCACATTTGTCGTTTGAGTTTTTAAAATCTAAAAAACTCCTTTTATACTATGTTACATCCAAACGGGTTGTAGAGACAATATTGAACCCCGTTAAAGCGAACCCGGATTAACATGGTATTCGCCCATAGTCACTTGTATGAGGTGACGTCTCGAAGTGACTAGAGTGTGATTCGATTGATGGCAAGTTCAATTGCCATAGAGTCATGTGAGATGACTAGTCGATCACATAGGCAGACTGTTAGGAACACTTTGTCGGGCCTTATGACCGCTTATAGAGTTCTGGCAAATTTATATAGCCTGGTCGTGGCAAGAGCTACTATAGTATTCTAATGAGTCGATTCTTTTGACTAAAGACTGTTCGCCTAAGATGGCACAATTTCAGATTAACTTTGATTTGTGTTACTACGACTTTCGTAAATGGGGTCAAATGGGCATATTTTGGGTTATGATGGTTGTGGCTAGTTGAAGGGAATAGTGCGATAGGAATTGTCCACCCCCTTGTCAGGGTTAAAACAATATCTCAAGGCCACTCGAGGAGTAATGAACTGGAAATGCGTGGCCACGCTCGGAAGGTATCCATGGTTGATAATTCCGGTCAATCAGTTGTTCTCCAAATCGAAGAAACCACTCTTGATATGATCACTTGCAAGTACGACCTGAAAGACACCTTGCATTGAGTGGGAGATAGTAATAGGACATGAGAATTGGTGATGCACACTTGTGGAGGACAAGTGGGAGATTGGTGGAATATGTGTCCTCCGACAATAATGTGATCACAACTGTCGATCATGATGATCACATGTTTAAGTCTGATTTTAAGAATACAATTGGGAAGTAATATTTTACTGTCAACTGGTCCACACATATCGGTAATGATTGGCTGACTAGAGTTTGACATTACTGTCGTGCGACGGTGGTGATCAGTTGATCCCCTTAGGTCATACCTAAAATGTAACACTCTTAATTGATTATTTAATTGATCGTATAACGATACGGGTTAATTAAATTGCTTAAAATTGACAGACGATTTTTGAAGTAATATTTACGTGTCTCATTGTAATTTGATTAAATAAGATACGGTCTAAGTAATCGAATTGTTTTATTGTTTAGATGAAATTATTGTTTACGAAACAAATTGAACTGAATGAATAATTTATTATAAATACAAGATGTTTAATTTATAATTGGTAAAGTGTTTTGGTACAAGTAATTGTGAATTACTAAGTCGATTTTGTACATGACGTATTTTATTAATGCGTTGATTTTTAATACGTTAAAAATACATGACAATTTTACATGACTTGTGACATGTGACAAATTGACAAAGATAAAATGGAATCCATTTTATCCCATATGGACCAAAATTTGGAGGTAGTATGGTGTTTAAATTATGTTTAATAAATTGAGTGGAAACAACATGATTACACTACCAACACATAGCCTTGCATGCCTATTTATTGATTAGAGAATTAAGCCCATGCATTGGCTCCTGAATCCCTCCTTCCACCGGTTTTTGGAGGACCAAATAGAGAGTTTTTCTCTATCATTTTCATTCATTCACAATTGATATGATTTCTAGTGTAAGAAATCAAAAACTCTCTAACAAAACTAGAGAAAAAAAACTCCAAATTTCTTCCTCTCTTAACCGAAATTAAGAGACCAAAATAAATATTTTTGGGTCAATTTTATTTAAATTAATATTGTTCTAGTATTAATAATATTAATTTTATTAAGAGGTTATCTTGGGTATTATTCCTTGGGAGGGATTCTATACTTCAATCCTTTGATCCGAAATATCAATGTAAGAATGATGATTTTTCCTTAATATTTACTTATGTTTGCATGCATAAGATCTAATTAATTTTTGACTAAATTAAATTGGAACATATAAGGATGTGTTGAGTATAATGAGATATAGACTTCTAACAACAACAGGTTGGTTGGGAGCATTGTTTACAATTTTCCCTTTATCAGCATTTGTGAAAAAATAAACAAACTATTTTTAGATGATGAAACACATATTTGGAACAGTTATTTTGCAGTGGTTGGTCTGGAGAAAGCAGTTCGACTGGAGAATCTGGGCTGCATTGGTCCCAATCATAAAAGGGATTCTTCTGACTTCTATTAGAGAGCTTAGCTTTAACATGTTTGGATTTTTAGCTGCATTATTTTGTTGTTTAGCTACTTCTACCAAGACTATTTGTAATACTCCGTATTTATAAGTCGCTGGGTACTCTATCGAGTAGGCCTTACTCTGTCGAGTAAGGGTGAGTTGCGTTTTAAAATAGTTTCTGACCTGTTGGGTACTCGATCGAGTAACTATGATACTCGATCGAGTAAGGAGGCACTCGATCGAGTACCTTAGCTACTCGATCGAGTAGCCGGTTTACGGGGAGTTATTTCTCGGGTTTTGTTAATTATGCGATTAAGGTATATAATCTTTTCCGTCATTGTTCTTAAACACTTTTCAAAACCTAAATTACTTTCAAGAAAGAAAGCAAAGTACGTTCATCACTTTAATCGCATTGTTAGCAAATCCCGGAGTTTGGAAGGTCGGATTTCACCTTTCTTTATACCGTTGAGATCCTTGCGTCGAGGGTAAGATCTATGTACCGTTTTTATAGTATTTCCTTTAAGTTGTTAAAACCCTAATATGGGGAATTGGGGGTTTTGTTGTAGATAATGATTGGTAGTGATTATGTGTATGTATGATAGGAGGAGGATTTGTAGAAGAGGATTTTTGATACAGCTGTTGAGACCGTCTGATTATTGTGCTTTCCAGGTAGGATTTCCTACTCAGTATTAGTCCCATAATGGGGTGATTGTTGATGTGTTGAGATTGATTGTTTGATATAGTAATTGTGTTTTGACGGCTGTGATTGTGATTGTGATTGGTTGTTCTCTGGTTCTCGAGATGCGTTCTCGGCTGAGTGGAGTCACTTACGGGAGTTGCTTCACGCCCTAGTTTCGCCCTTCGTGGAACCCGCCACGGAAGGGGATGTGCACATTAATGGACAGGGTTATCGCTCGGTATGATGAGCGGGGCTTAGGTGGGAACGGCTGCGGTCCCCCACTTTGAGGCTGGTCCAAAGTGGGTCGGTGATTGAGATTGATGGGATTTGGTGTGATTGTGTGTGTGTGACGGTGTAAGTATCATTTTGTCGTATTGTTGATATATATATAAGTTGTGTGATTAATCGACCCGGTTGTTGTTTTGTAAAACCTGCGGTGATCCATTCGGGGATGGTGAGCGAATGGTGAAAGCGAGTTTGAGTTGAATCGGGATATTTGGGATGTGCCACCGTCGACGATAGAAGTCTTCATTTGTAGCTTTGCTAGTTTTATAACATTCAGATTAATTCAAGAGACAATTGGTTTTGAGAACATGTATCGTATTTTGGTATTTGGTTTTGATTTGTAACCTTTCACTAAACTTATATTATTTAAAGTTGTTTCGTTATTGTCTTATGAATATCATGCCTCGGGTAACCGAGATGGTGGCATCCTTATACCTGAGTGGTCTTGGTAAGGCACTTGGAGTATGGGGGTGTTACAAATGGTATCAGAGCGACGATCCTGAAACCTGTAACCAATGAATCCAATGAATATAGGGAGTCAATTAAAATGAACCCGGGGTAAAGGTTGTAGGAGCTAATGCAAAGGCTTGGGAGACGTCCTGAAGTCGCGAACTTGCCCTACAATTTTTAACCGGTCACATGGGGGGTATATGTCAAGGTCGTATGTGATGTTTGTTAGTTTGTATGTGAATGTGATGATGTATGTTGTAATTGTTGGATGTTTGGAGTAGAAGGTCGAGTTTGTGAATGAAAGGTTGGTGAAGTATATAGAACTGTTGTTGATTGAAAGCATGTTGCATGATAGTGGTTTACAATGTTGGTTGGAATTGTAGGAAAAGTATATGAGAATGATGAGAATATGAAATTCATGTGTGGAGCATGTTCATGTGGGTAATGGAATGTATAATGTTGCAATGTTAGTAACATGTGAATAGGGGATTTTATGTCATATATTATGTTATTGTGTACGTAAAGTTATAAAATAAAAGCATGTGGGTAAATCGTGATTGACGAGTTAAATAATCTATGTTTATGATGAATGTCGTTGCTTGGCTTTTGAAAATAGTAACATATGATTAGGAATACTGCTGCTATGAGTTTTGGATTGGTTTTGTTTGTTTGGTTGTTGTTTAAGTTGTTTGGAAGTAAAAATCAAATAGTTATGTCGTCCGATTACAGCAAAGTTGTCTTTAAACTGTTATAACTTGAGATGCATAAATGATTTTAATGTGATTCCAATTGAAGGTGATAGCGTGTTCTTTTACGATTCTAACGATAGGTCACACGCCCAAAACGATCAAGAAATGAGTGAGTTATGACTGTTTTACGAAAAATCGGACAAAGATCTTGAGAATTGGGGTACTCGATCGAGTATCCTTGGTACTCGATCGAGTAATGGGGCACTCGATCGAGTACGTTAGTTACTCGATCGAGTAGCCCTGGTGATTTTTTTTACGTGCTTCTGATCTTCACCTACTCGATCGAGTAAGTCCCTTACTCGATCGAGTGGCATGTACTCGATCTAGTGACCCCTGTTTTGGGTCATATGCTTATCTTTTGACATTCGTTGCATATTATGTTTAATTTAAAGGTATTAATTTGCTTCTTTATGCACCGTTTTACATGTATGTTGATCCTGATGCGTAAGTTACCCAATCTTATGATGTAAAGAGTGGCACCTATGATGAGTATGAGTTCGGTGGGGAGGACATGATTTATATGTGTTGTGATCGGTAGAGGAAAAACAAAAGGAAGATTGGCAAGGCTTAATTGAGGCATGGGGCATGTTGTGTGAGACGAGATGAGTGACATGATTGTATGTTCAGTAATGAAAATGTAAGTGAATGTGGGCAAGGGATGATGTAAGTTTAAGGAACGTGAGAATGAAAAGATTGAAAGAAAGGATGTGGATAGTAGCAACCTGAGATGTATAACGAATTATGGAGGGAGATGGTTAGAAATAGTGTTGAGTAAGAATATATGTAATGAAAGGTCGTTTTAGAGGAATTTAGAAGAGTGGTATATAGTGAACTTAATGGAGACATGTCGCGACATGGATTTGCAGATAGTGACTGAGTATGGAGATTTGTGTTATCGAGAGACGAAACTAATGTGTGATTTCCTTGGGCAATTAACGGTATAAAAAGAATTTTGATTTCTAGAGATGTCAAAAGGGAGATGTAATTGTTAGAACATTAAACATTGATTTTTTTATGGACAAATTAGTGGCAAGTGTAAGTGAGTGGAGTGATGAGAAGGGACCCATGGTAAGGAAGAGTGAGATAAGATCGATAAGAAATAATGGGATTGGAATTTTGGAGCAATGAGAAGGTGATCGGAGCACTAAAGAGTTAGGAAGGAGTAATAAGGAGTTGAATGGTTAATTGCTTTAGTCGAGTGTAAAAAGAAACGAATGAGGGGAGTAAAACTAAGAAAATGTTCACCGGAGTTATGTGATAAAAGTAAGGAATCGTCGAGATGCATGATACTATCATGAGAAATTGAATTAATGGTTATATAGGAGTTTCGGAATAGCATGATTAGTCTTGAGTTTTGAGGGATTAAGGAAACTAAGAAGTTGATAGAATATCGGCATGATATGAGATTTTGGTGGAAAGTTAGATGATGATACAATTAAGGACAGTATTGGGAAGAATGTTGAGGTAATTTTGTTGATGAATTTGATGCCCGTTATTGGGAATGATAACCAAAGATAGGGAAGAAACGGTGATGTTTAGAGATGAGTGTAAGAAGTTTGATGTACGAATGGTAGTTGTGTGGAGGTGTTGTCGCTAGTGGTTAAGGTTAATGATAAATAGGAAAGATGGCAATTCTAAAGGGGCTGATTTTGTAGAGATTGAATTGATAGGTATGGTTGTGAGGAAGTATAAGACATAGTCTTAGGAGGCGGTTTCTCATAGTGAGTGTTAGCTGTGTAGTTATGTATGGCAGAAGGTGCTGGTTATGCGAATGGAAGAAGGTGATGAGGGGCATGCGAGTTACGCTCGGGCGACAAGTAACCTTTGTTGAGTGGTAACTTACGTGATCAGGATTGACTGGTTGGATGTGATTACGGGTCTGTGATATATAAATGTTTGTGTGAGGTTTTAACCTCACAAGACGTGGTATGGTGTGATTATCATAAAGTTGTTATTTGAATGTTCTGTAATGCATGTTGAGTACGCTAATCTAATTGAATGATATTCAAAAAGGGTAATAATTTGAGTGATCTGGCATGACTGGTTATACTTGTATGTATTCATGATACATGTCAATCTGTGATATGGTAAGGGGATGATATTCACGAGGTTATTATCTGTTTAATTCATAAAATATGTTGTGTTATGATTTAGTAAAGTGGATTTGAGTAAGTTTTTCTTGTCTGAGAAGTTATTCTGAGGCAGTGTTTATGGGAGTTGTATGCAGTTGTGATGTCTATCGATGTGGTTGTTTTGCCTCGGGTGGTGATCCGGGCACGGTACATAATGCTGTGATGCGGGTATTTTCGCACTGCGGTGTGGTGTTGGTGGCGGTGTTGCGATGCCGTCACCGGTTGTGGTGGAGTAGGCGGGATGATTATGATTCGAGTTTCGAAAGTACATACCAGTCATACATAGATTGTTGTTTTATTTGTTGTTGTTTCCTGTGAGTTTCAGTTTGGACAAATAGACTGTTGTTTTGTTTGCAGATGTTTCTTACAAGTTTCAGTTTGAGAAGGAGGGTAGAGTTTAATATAAAGAGAGTTGTATATGTTTTCGTTGTTGTCATGGTATAGAAATGTTCTGTTGATGGGACACAGTTGTCAGAAGTTGATACAGTACTTTTGATCTTGTTCTAGATAAGGCTTTAGTGGTCATAGTCATGGCAAGTGATTCGTAGAACATGTGTGGTAATGATCTGATATATGCAGGTGGTTCATAATCCTTTGTTGAGACAGTGAGTGTTGGGTGTTGAGTAATTAGTGTCGTGTTAAGTTATGTATGAGTCTTGCGGTAATGAAAGAAAGGAACTTGAGGATCTAGTGTGAGTGTACGTAACAAGTGTGGATCGTGAGTTCTGCTTTTGGCGATAAGAGTTTTATATAGTTTATATAGAGAGGTGTGTCATGTTGCGGTAATAGGGAACAAGTGAAGTTTTGGGTTAAGCTAAGGATTTTGTGGTATAGGTTAGGTGGTATGACGAGTGAAGTGAAGTATGAGAGTTGTTTAAGTAAGAGAGCCTTGGATATGTGCATGGCGAGTGTTTAGATTATAGGTGGTTATCTTTGACATGCGGTGGTGATGAGGATAATGAAAAGATATATCTAGGATTTAGTATTAGTGAGTTACGAGGACGTAACATTTATCTTAAGGGGAGTAGGATGCGATAAAAGAGATTTTGATGGGTGTGCATATGGTAATATATTTGGAAGTTTGAGTCTTGATGTCGAATAAAAGGTTGATTCGTGTTGTGGTTAATTTTGTTAAAGGTCATGACCGTGCTTGTAATAGTTCGATGTTTAGGAGTGTGAGAATATTTCACCAGTGTTGACAGTTGGATGATGATGTTTATGAGTGTAGTAAACTTCGAGGACGAAGTTCCTTTTAAGGGTGGTAGAATGTAACATTCCGTTTGATGTCTATGAGTGTCTTGATTTTGGATTTGATAGTGGATGATATTATGGAGCTAGCAGCGTTAGAGGATGGTAGTTGGTTATGTAAGGAGTTGGTGTCGTGAGAGATATATATGTGGTGGATACGATATCGTGAGTCATGTTAAGGAAGTAAACATAGTTGGTGGAGTGGGTGTTAAGAGTTCATGTTTTATGTTTGGTCGAGTTCTTGAGTTCTTAGTTATGTTGTTGTGTCTTGGTCGAGTTAGTATGGTTGTTTTTATGTATGGGTTGAACTTCGGGGACGAAGTTCTTTTTAAGGAGGGAAGACTGTAATACTCCGTATTTATAAGTCGCTGGGTACTCTATCGAGTAGGCCTTACTCTGTCGAGTAAGGGTGAGTTGCGTTTTAAAATAGTTTCTGACCTGTTGGGTACTCGATCGAGTAACTATGATACTCGATCGAGTAAGGAGGCACTCGATCGAGTACCCTAGCTACTCGATCGAGTAGCCGGTTTACGGGGAGTTATTTCTCGGGTTTTGTTAATTATGCGATTAAGGTATATAATCTTTTCCGTCATTGTTCTTAAACACTTTTCAAAACCTAAATTACTGTCAAGAAAGAAAGCAAAGTACGTTCATCACTTTAATCGCATTGTTAGCAAATCCCGGAGTTTGGAAGGTCGGATTTCACCTTTCTTTATACCGTTGAGATCCTTGCGTCGAGGGTAAGATCTATGTACCATTTTTATAGTATTTCCTTTAAGTTGTTTAAACCCTAATATGGGGAATTGGGGGTTTTGTTGTTGATAATGATTGGTAGTGATTATGTGTATGTATGATAGGAGGAGGATTTGTAGAAGAGGCTTTTTGATACGGCTGTTGAGACCGTCTGATTGTTGTGCTTTCCAGGTAGGATTTCCTACTCAGTATTAGTCCCATAATGGGATGATTGTTGATGTGTTGAGATTGATTGTTGGATATAGTAATTGTGTTGTGACGGCTGTGATTGTGATTGTGATTGGTTGTTCTCTGGTTCTCGAGATGCGTTCTCGGCTGAGTGGAGTCACTTGCGGGAGTGGCTTCACGCCCTAGTTTCGCCCTTCGTGGAACCCGCCACGGAAGGGGATGTGCACATTAATGGACAGGGTTATCGCTCGGTATGATGAGCGGGGCTTAGGTGGGAACGGCTGCGGTCCCCCATCGCGTGGTGGGTCCAGTGGACAGTCGGTGATTGAGATTGATGGGACTGGTGTGATTGTGTGTGTGTGACGGTGTAAGTTGTCTGTTTGTCGTATTGTTGATATATATATAAGTTGTGTGATTAGTACTGTCCCCGGTTGTTGTTTTGTAAAACCTGCGGTGATCCATTCGGGAATGGTGAGCAGTAATTGAGTAGGTTTGAGTTGAGTACTGGGATAGCTGGGATGTGCCACCGTCTGACGATAGAAGTCTTCCGCTGTAGCTTTGCTAGTTTTATAACATTTCAGTTAATTCAGTAGACAGTTGGTTTTGAGAACATGTATCGTATTTTGGTATTTGGTTTCAGTTGTAACCTTTCACTAAACTTATATTATTTAAAGTTGTTTCGTTATTGTCTTATGAATATCATGCCTCGGGTAACCGAGATGGTGGCATCCTTATACCTGAGTGGTCTTGGTAAGGCACTTGGAGTATGGGGGTGTTACACTATTCTAGCTGAATCTCTTTCCTCATTCTTGATCACCTTTCTTTACCTTCCGACAGTTTGTTGAATTTTCGGCTCAAAGTTTTTTGTTTTCTTTTTCTCCATTTGTTTTGGGCATGATGGCCTTCTGCATGTTTTTTTTTTTTGATTCATGATATTAATCACCTTCTATAACATTGCTAACTCTTGTCATATTTTTGAAATTTGGTTCTGAAAATTTTGAAAGTTTAATGTTCATGTGTATGTTTTGATTTTCGTGTTTACAAACTTAGTTTAGTTTGTTAATGAGGCACAAGAATCTTCTCGCGCTTAAGTTTTGATTTTTCTTTGTTAGTAACGGCATGTATTACTTTGAACCAAAATTTCATCTTAAAATGTTGTCCAAATCTATTGACATTTCATCTTAAAACGAATGATTTTGATCTTTGCACTCAAAACGGGATCCAATTGTTTCTTGGTATTTAGTGTTTGTTGCGATGCATTTTGTTGTATTAGGCTAGCGGTTTTGCCTTACAAAACGCCTCAAGTATTGGCATGTATGTTAGTTATACCGACAAATCCGATTTTTATATACTTCATTTATTTTGTCTAATTATGTCATAAAGATTCAAATGTCGTTAAATGATGTTAGGTATGGTCTTCAAATTTGAAAATTTCGTTTTAAAGTTTTCTTGATTTCATTGAGTAATAAGGTTTCAATTTTTGAAAATAATGCTACGTATTGTCTGAATCGAGAATCTTACCTTAAAATTTTGCCTGAATTTTTATTTATTTATCATAGTGTATATGATTAGAATTAAACTCTTCTACATAGTTTCATTGTTTCGTAGTGTTACAATCTTTGTTAATAATGTGTTATTTTGCTTATATATGGGTCCTAATGCTTTGTTTACCTTGTGGGTTGTATGGTTTCAATGAGTAAAGACGTGTAGACGCACGTGGTTATGATTGAGAGGATGTGAAACAAGAGTAAGTCGACGAGCTTATGAAGATAAAGGGGCACGTGTTCATAATGTGTGATGAGTGGTGTTGCAACTTGAGAGTTTTTTTTTTTTTTTTGGGAAAGGTAAGTATATATATATATATATCATCATCATAAAGAATTACATCTCTCCATATAGAATGTACATAAAAAAAACGGATCAGCCAAAAAGAACTAAGCTACAAAAATTACAAGTTTTGGAACCATGCTTGATCTCTAGGGAGTAGAGGAGCATTGTTAAGAGCCAAAACTCTAGCTTTTATATCAAGAAGAACTTGTAGCACAAGTACTTCAAGCCTCCTCACTACTGCATTCATCCTAGCTTCATTTCTAATTCTCCATAACCAATAAATATGAGCCACATGACACGCGCCAATAAACCTCTTCTGCAGTTTAGTGAGTCTTCTTACAGTAGAAAACCAGTGAACAAGATCCTGCACTCTGAACCAAATGTGCAGCCTGCAGTGAAGAAGTTTAAAACATTCTATTTCATAGGCACATTCATAAACCAGATGAGAGTGAGTCTCAGGTGCTTGGCAACAAGTAGGACAAACTGGATCAATTGAAAAACCCATCCTGATCAGTCTATCTCTTGTGGGCAGACGCTAATGTATAAATTCCCAGCAGATAAATGAAGACTTTGGCAAATTAAGATGATTCCAGCAGACATAACTCCAATCTACCTTAGGTTGCTGACCTCTAAGCCAATCATATCCAGCTTTAACCGAATACTCTTTAGAAGAATTTAACCAGTTGTTGCTAACATAGGCTTGCTTGAAAATAGACATAATGAGGAAAATCTTCTTCCAAGACTAACTACAATAAGAAGGAGCCATGTAGTCAGTCTAGGATGTACCTTTCATATAAACATGATTCACCCACCGTACTCAAAGATGATCCTTTTTGTTAGCAAGCCACCAAACATATTTGCCCAAGAAAGCCTTATTCAAATTTTTTGCATCTTTAACACCAAGCCCCCCTTCTTCCTTTTGCATGCAACAGGTATCCCAATTAATGTTGGGAGGATTCTTATAATCAGATGAAGCACCCCATAAGAAATTTCTGCAAATAGAATTAATTTTATTCATGATGCCACTAGGGATCAAAAAAATAGTAGCCCAATATGAATGGAGAGAGGTCAAGACAGATTGTACCAAAACCAATCTACCAGTATAGGATAGATTCTTTGCTCCCCACCCCCTAATCCTAGCAACAATTCTATCAGTGATCTTCATCCCCTCATGTTTTGTCAATTTTTTTGAAGAGATAGGGATACCCAAATACCTAAAAGGGAGAGTACCCCTATGAAACCCAGAAACTTGTAAAATTGAATCCACTGTATCAGTCTTAACCCCATTAAAGTAGATCTCATACTTATTCTTGTTCAAACATAAACCAAATACAGCAGAAAAGGTGGTAAAGGCTCTAAGCATCCACATAATAGAAGAATCAGTCCCTTTACAGAATAAGAGCAAATCATCTGCAAAGAGGAGGTGATTCAAACGAGTAGGGCCACACAAAGGATGAAATCTGAAGTCCTCCTGTTGAGCAACAATGGCAAGAATCCTAGACAAATATTACATACAAAGAGTAAAAAGGAGGGGAGAGAGTGGATCCCCTTACCTTAATCCTTTTTTCCCTTTAAAGAAACCAAAATTATTTCCATTGACTGAAAGAGAATAAGTAGGACTGATCACACATGCCATCACCAGATCAATGAAGTGTCTAGGGAACTTGAGAGCATACAACATTTGATGTAAAAATTCCTATTCCACAGAATCATAATCTTTTTTAAGGTCTATTTTAATTAAGCACCTTGGTGATGCAGCTTTCCTATTGTATAGTCTTACCAAATCTTGAGAAATAAGAACATTTTCTACAATGTTTCTACCCTTAACAAACCCTCCTTGATTCTCACTAACTATGTCAGGTAGGACTTTACCAAGTCTATTGCATAAAACCTTAGCCAACACCTTGTAAATTGTGTTACAACAATCAATAGGACGAAATTCCAGTACACTAGCAGGATTGGAAGTTTTAGGAATAAGAGTAAGAGTTGTAGTATTCACCTGCTTTAATAGATGACCAGTCTGAAAAAAGTCCTTAATTGCAGCAGTGACATCACCCCCAACAGTCTCCCAAGAGTCTTTAAAGAATTGACTTAAATATCCATCAGGTCCTGAAGATTTAGAGGACCCAATATCAAATAAGCATTCTTTAATTTCAATGTCAGTCATAGCAGCAAGCAACATAGAGTGATGTTGTAATACTCCGTATTTATAAGTCTTGGGGTAATCTATCGAGTAGGCCTTACTCTGTCGAGTAAGGGTAAGTTGCGTTTTAGAAAAGTTTCTGACCTGTTGGGTACTCGATCGAGTAGCTGGGGCACTCGATCGAGTAAGGGGGTACTCGAACGAGTACCTCGGGTACTCGATCGAGTAGTGGGTTTTACGGGGAGTTTTCTCGGGTTTTGTTAATTATGCGATTAAGGTATATAAGCTTCGTCGTCATTATTCTAAATCACTTTTGTAAAACCTAAATTACTTATTAAGAGAGAAAGCAAGCAAGTTCTTCATCCTAATCGCATTATTAGCAATACCCGGAGTGTGGAAGGTCAGTTCTTAGCGTTGATTATACCGTTGAGTTCCTTGCGTCGAGGGTAAGATCTATGTACCCTTTTTATTGTCTTTCCTTTGATTTGGTTAAACCCTAATTTAGAGATTTGGGGGTTTATGTATAGTATGTGATTTGGTAGCCTTTATATGTTGTATGATAGGAGGAGGGTTCATAGAGGAAGCTTTTTGATTCAGCAGTAGAGACCGTCTGATTGTGTGCTTACGAGGTAGGATTTCCTACTCAGTATTAGTCCCATAATGGGATATTGGTTGATATGTTCAGATTAATTGTTGATGTAATAATTGTATTGTGACGGTTGTGATTGCGATTGTGTTTGTGATTGTTGTCTGTGGTTCTTGAGGCGTGTCCTCGGCTGAGTGGGGTCACTTGCGGGAGTGGCTTCACGCCCTAGTTTCGCCTTCTGTGGAACCCGCCACGAAAGGGGATGTGCACATTAATGGACAGGGTTATCGCTCACTATGTGGAGCGGGGATTTGGTGGGTACGGTGCGGTCCCCCCCAGTGGTGGTCCAGTGGACGATTAGTGATTGAGATGATTGGATTTGGCGTGATTGTGTGTGTGTGATTAAGTTAAGTCTGTCTGTTTATCTTATTGTTAGTATATATTAAATTGTGTGATTAGTACCGACCCGGTGTTGTTTTGTAAACCTGCGGTGATCCATTCGGGGATGGTGAGCAGATATTGAGCAGGTATTGAGATGAGTACTGGGATAGCTGGGATTGCCACGATATGATGATAGGAGTCTTCCACTGTAGCTTATTAGTTATTTACATTTCAGCTAGAACAGTCAGTTTGAGAACATGTATTGTACTTTTGGTTTGGTTTTGAGAATTGTAACTCTTCGCTAAGTATTTATATTTAAACGTTGTTTCTTCATTGTTATTTGATTATCATTGCCTCGGGTAACCGAGATGGTAATGTCTTCATACCTGAGTGGTCCTGGTAAGGCACTTGGAGTATGGGGGTGTTACAAATGGTATCAGAGCAACGATCCTGAAACCTGTAACCAATGAACCTAATGAACCTAGGGAGTCAATTAAAATGAACCCGGGGTAAAAGTTATAGGAGCTAATGCAAAGGCTTGGGAGACGTCCTAAAGTCGCGAAGTCGCCCTACAATTTTGAACCGGTCACATGGGGGGAGTGTTTGTCGAGTCGTATGTGTTGTTTGGTTAACTTGTGTGTGAATGTGATGAAGTGTGTAATTGATGGATGTTTGGAGTAGAAAATTTGAAAATGTGAAAGGAAGGTTGGTGATATATGGAAATTTGTAGTTGGAATGGTAACATGATGGATGTTTACAAGGTGGCGTTTAATAACATGATATAATGATCTCGTAGATCGTATGAAAAGATGCGTAGCATTATACGTTTAGTTATGTTATAATATGTGGTTTTATGAAGTTTTTAGCATGTTAGTATATGACATAGCATGCGGGTAGCGTTTCTGGGTTAGCATGACTCGATCGAGTGGGACTGACTTGATCGGGTGGGTTTTTGATGATTTTGAGTCCAGAATCGAGTTTTGGGGTACTCGATCGAGTAACTAGGGGTACTCGATCGAGTAGGGGGTCACTCGATCGAGTAGCCTAGCCACTCGGTCGAGTATGTAAGAGATCAGAAGGTCTGTTTGGGGTCTGATGTTGGGGCACTCGATCGAGTATGGAGGGCACTCGATCGAGTAGCCCGTTACTCGATCGAGTATGTTTGGACACTCGATCGAGTGGGTTCTGGGCAGCGTGTTTTCGTGTTTTGAGGTTTAGTACGTGTGTTTATGTCTACCATTTCTTATATATAGTTTCAAGATGCCGCCCAAGAAGACTGCTTTGTATGCGAGAGCTGAGCTTATGAACATAGATGACATCGTTAAGATGTTGGAGCATCAGGATGCTCTCACTGAGGCTTTAAAGACTGTGGGGAAAGATAAGGATAAGGATAAGGAGAAGGAGGTTGATCATTCTAAAATCAGCCTCTATATCGCGAGGTTTAACCCGAAAGAGTACAAGGGAGTTGGGGAGCCTAACCTTCTTGATAGTTGGCTGAGAGAGATGGAGAACATATTAGATTTGGTTCACTGTCCTGATGAGATGAGAGTGGAACAAGTGCGTTCTATCCGAGGGAGGCGGTGGCAAGTGGTGGGATACGGTGAAAGTGAATGCTAAGGAGATTTATACAAACCAAGGTTTACCTGCTATACCTTGGAAGGAGTTTCGTAGGGCTGTGAGGAAGGAGTTCGTACCGGAGCATGTGAGGAGTAAGTTAAGGGAAGAGTTTGACAGTTTTAAGATGACCCATTTGAGATGTCGTGGCCGAGTACTACGGGCAATTCAATGAGAAGTCTAGGTATGCTGAGGATATGGGTTTGAGTGAGGAGAACCTGGCGTTGAGGTTTGAGAGGGGGTTGACCCCTAAGATTATGGATAAGTTACCTGTGGGAATCCTTACTGATGTTAAGGAAGCTTATGAGAGGGCTGGGAGAGCTGAGAGGTTGGTGGAGATGGCTCAGGAGAGGTTAGGTGGTGAGAAAAGGAAGTCTGAGAGCGAGGGTGGTGGCCAGTCTAATCACAAGAAAGGCAACCACAATCAGTCTAAGGGGTTTTCTTCTGGGCCAGGGTTCAGTGCTGGGGCTTCCTTTGGGTGCGACTGTGGAATTGTTAGTGGTAGTTAGGGAGTGACCTGCTATAGCTGTGGTGGTGTAGGCCACAAGAGATATGAGTGCACAAGTGCACCGGGATCTTTCCAGAGACCTGCACAGAGCTTCGCGAGCAACAGACCGGCTGGATCATGGCCAAACCGGGGAAGTCGAGTTGAGTGGAGGCAACCGCAACGGCGGTAATTCTTATCGAAACCACCAACGAACAACAACAACGATCAAGGGTCGGGTGCTAAGCCGACCACTTCGCCTAATCTTGTCCGGGAGGTGGACGGAAGACCGATGGAAAGTTATTCATGATGGAGAAGAAAGCGGTGAGGAAGATGCGCACGTTATCACCGGTACATTCCTTGTTAATGGTATTCCTACCTTTGTTTTGTTTGATTCGGGGGCTTCTCAGTCGTTTGTGTCTTCAAGTCATGTTAAACAGTTGGGTTTGAGGGTATATGAGTCTGTTAGTGAGCGAGTTTTTATACCTTCGGGTGAGTCTGTATCATGTGGGAGATTGTTTAGAGACGTATCTATGATAGTTGGGCAAGTTGATCTACCTGTAGACTTGCTAGAGTTTCCTTTTGACGGTTTTGAGATGATAGTCGGGATGGATTGGTTAGGAAAGTATAAAGCTAAGATAGACTGTCATCAAAAGAAAGTGTCTTTAAGAGGTCCTAAGGGCGTTAATGTGTCTTATCGCGGGTTTCTAGTCAAACCCAAAGTTAAGTTGATTGCAGTTGTCACCTTGAAGTCTTATCTGAGGAAGGGATGTCCTTTGATCTTGTGCCATGTGAGAGATGAGCGGATAGAGAGTCCGACAGTTGATGCGATACCTGTGGTGGGAGTGTTTGCAGATGTTTTTCCTGATGAGATTCCGGGGTTGCCACCAAAGAGGGAGATAGATTTCACCGTTGAGTTGAAACCAGGGACGGGGCCAATCTCTAAGGCACCGTATCGTATGGGTCCTAAGGAGATGGAGGAGCTTAGGAAGCAGTTGGATGATTTGATAGAGAAGGGATACATTAGACCAAGTGTATCGCCGTGGGGAGCACCAGTTCTTTTCGTGAAGAAGAAAGATGAGAGTTTGAGGTTATGCATAGATTACAGGGAGCTGAACCGAGTGACGATAAAGAACAAGTATCCTTTGCCAAGGATAGATGACAAGTTTGATCAGTTGAGTGGTGCATCAGTCTTTTCTAAGATTGATTTGAGGTCGGGGTACCATCAGGTGAAGATTAGAGAGGTGGACATACCAAAGACAGCTTTCACGTCGAGGTATGGTCATTATGAGTATGTGGTGATGCCGTTTGGGTTGTCTAATGCACCGGCAGTGTTTATGGATTTGATGAATAGAATCTTCAGACAGTTCTTGGACCAGTTTGTAGTGGTATTTATCGATGACATCTTAGTCTACTCTAAGACTAAGGAGGAGCATGAGGAGCATCTGAGGATCGTGTTGCAAACTTTGAGGGATCATGAGTTGTATGCTAAGCTGTCCAAGTGTGAGTTATGGTTAGAGAAAGTTGCTTTTCTGGGACATGTGATCTCTAAGGAGAGAGTAGCTGTGGATCCGGCGAAGATTGAGGCAGTGACAAAGTGGGAAGCACCTAAGAATGTTGCTGAGGTTAGGAGTTTCTTGGGTTTAGCTGGATACTACAGACGGTTCGTGAAAAATTTCTCCAAGATAGCTAGACCTATGACAGCGTTGATGAGAAAAGAGAACAGGTTTCGTTGGGATGAGAGTTGTGAGACGGCGTTCCAAACATTAAAGGAGCGTTTGACCACAGCTCCTGTCTTAGCATTGCCTGAAGGGAGCGAGAACTTTGAGGTTTATACAGATGCCTCGAAGAATGGGTTAGGATGTGTGTTGATGCAGAATGGTAAAGTGATTGCCTATGCTTCTAGGCAATTGAAGTCTTATGAGGAGAACTACCCTAATCATGATCTGGAGTTGGGTGCGGTGGTGTTTGCTCTCAAGATTTGGAGACATTACCTTTATGGAGCAATCTTTAAGGTATTTTCTGATCACAAGAGTCTCAAGTACATCTTCACTCAAAAGGAGTTGAACATGAGACAGAGGAGGTGGATGGAGCTGATTGGCGATTATGACATGGAAATCATCTACCATGAAGGGAAGGCCAATGTTGTTGCTGATGCTTTGAGTAGGAAGAGTGTACATTCTCTGTGTACAGCTCTATCTTTGATGAGGCTGAGAGATGAGGTAGCGAGTTTTGGGATACATATGATGCAGAAAGGTGATGCCATGGGTGATATGACAGTACAGCTTGAGTTTTATGATGACATTCGAGGTAAGCAGGCTTTGGATCCTAAGATAGTTGAGTGGAGAGCTGGAGTAGAGAAAGGGACAGTGTCCCGCTTTTCTATTCATACAGATGGTAGTTTGAGGTTTGATGGTAGGTGGTGTGTCCCTAATGATGAGGTGTTGAAAAAGATTATCATGACTGAGGCACATTGTACACCATATTCGGTACATCCGGGTGGTGACAATCTATACAAGGATTTGAAGAAAACGTTTTGGTGGCCTGGGATGAAGAAAGAGACAGCTGAGTTTGTGTCCCGTTGTTTGACATGCCAGAGAGTTAAAGGGGAACAGCGACGACCACAAGGTAAGATTCAGTCTTTAGAGGTACCTGAGTGGAAGTGGGAATCCATTTCCATGGATTTCATTGTGGGTTTGCCAAAGAGTCAACAAGGTAACAACATGATTTGGGTAATAGTGGATCGACTGACCAAGTCAGCTCACTTTGTTCCAATGAAAGATACATGGACTAAGGCACAATTGGCTATGGCCTATCGAAAGAACGTGCTTAAGTTACATGGAGTCCCTAAGGACATGGTGTCTGACAGAGATGCGAGGTTTATATCGAGGTTTTGGAAGGAGTTGCAGGAATCGTTGGGAACAACTTTGAAGATGAGTACAGCATTTCATCCTGCGACAGACGAACAGACTGAGAGAACAATCAAGACTCTTGAGGATATGTTGCGAGCTTATGTGATGGATTTTGGTGGTAGCTGGGAACAGAGGTTGGACTTGATAGAATTTTCTTACAATAACAGCTATCACACTAGTATTGGTATGGCACCGTTTGAGGCTTTGTATGGGAGGAGATGTAGGAGTCCAATCTGTTGGGACGATAGTGCTGAGGCAGTGGTTTTAGGACCAGAGATGGTGCATGAGATGGTGGAACAGATTAAGATGATCAGGGAACGGATGAGAGCAGCTCAGGATAGACAAAAGAGTTATGCAGATCTACATCGCCGAGACATAGAGTTTCAAGCTGGGGACAAGGTTCTTTTGAAAGTGTCTCCTATGCGTAGGGTTATGAGATTTGGGAAGAAAGGCAAGCTAAGTCAGAAGTTTATAGGGCCTTATGAGATCGTAGAGCGAGTTGGGGAAGTTGCATATCGTCTGGCTTTACCAGCTGCATTAGAAAGAGTGCATAATGTGTTTCATGTATCGCAGCTGCGGAAGTATGTGAGTGATCCCTCACATGTATTAGAGGCCGAGAACTTAGAGCTAGATGAGTCCTTATCATATCTTGAGGTGCCTAAGCAGATTCTTGACCGAAAGGTTAGAAAGACTAGGAGTGGTGAGACAGTTCTGCTCTAGATCCTTTGGTCTAACCACGAGACCGAGGAAGCTACATGGGAGCCAGAGGAGGCTATGAAAGAGCGTTACCCTTTTCTCTTTGATCAGGTATGTATGGTTACGGGGACGTAACCTTGTTTCTTTTAGGGGGGTAGGAGATGATCGCGAACAGTTTTTTAAGAGTTTTTATACCCTTTTTATGTTGTGTCGGTATAGTTGTTGTCGTTGAGTCGGGTTGAGTTTGAGTTAGTAACAAGTTTTTATGTTGATTTTGTTTTGGTTGTTGAGTCGGGAATGTTATGGGAGTACCTTTGTTTAGTAGTGGTTTGAACTTCGGGGACGAAGTTCCTTTTAAGGAGGGAAGACTGTAATACTCCGTATTTATAAGTCTTGGGGTACTCTATCGAGTAGGCCTTACTCTGTCGAGTAAGGGTAAGTTGCGTTTTAGAAAAGTTTCGACTGTTGGGTACTCGATCGAGTAGTGGGGCACTCGATCGAGTAAGGGGTACTCGATCGAGTACCTCGGGTACTCGATCGAGTAGCCGGTTTTACGGGGAGTTTTCTCGGGTTTTGTTAATTATGCGATTAAGGTATATAAGCTTCGTCGTCATTATTCTAAATCACTTTTGCAAAACCTAAATTACTGTTTAAGAGAGAAAGCAAGCAAGTTCTTCATCCTAATCGCATTATTAGCAATACCCGGAGTGTGGAAGGTCAGTTCTTAGCGTTGATTATACCGTTGAGTTCCTTGCGTCGAGGGTAAGATCTATGTACCCTTTTTATTGTCTTTCCTTTGATTTGGTTAAACCCTAATTTAGAGATTTGGGGGTTTATGTGTAGTATGTGATTTGGTAGCCTTTATATGTTGTATGATAGGAGGAGGGTTCATAGAGGAAGCTTTTTGATTCAGCAGTAGAGACCGCCTGATTGGGTGCTTACCAGGTAGGATTTCCTACTCAGTATTAGTCCCATAATGGGATATTGGTTGATATGTTGAGATTAATTGTTGATGTAATAATTGTATTGTGACGGTTGTGATTGCGATTGTGTTTGTGATTGTTGTCTGTGGTTCTTGAGGCGTGTCCTCGGCTGAGTGGGGTCACTTGCGGGAGTGGCTTCACGCCCTAGTTTCGCCTTCTGTGGAACCCGCCACAGAAGGGATGTGCACATTAATGGACAGGGTTATCGCTCACTATGTGGAGCGGGGATTTGGTGGGTACGGCTGCGGTCCCCCATCGCGTGGTGGGTCCAAAGTGGACGGTCAGTGATTGAGATGATTGGATTTGGCGTGATTGTGTGTGTGTGTGAGTTAAGTCGTTCTGTTTATCTTATTGTTAGTATATATTGAATTGTGTGATTAGTCGACCCGGTGTTGTTTTGTAAACCTGCGGTGATCCATTCGGGGATGGTGAGCAGATATTGAGCAGGTATTGAGATGAGTACTGGGATAGCTGGGATTGCCACGATATGATGATAGGAGTCTTCCGCTGTAGCTTATTAGTTATTTACATTTAAGCTAGAACAGTCAGTTTGAGAACATGTATTGTACTTTTGGTTTGGTTTTGATAAATGTAACTCTTCGCTAAGTATTTATATTTAAACGTTGTTTCTTCATTGTTATTTGATTATCATTGCCTCGGGTAACCGAGATGGTAATGTCTTCATACCTGAGTGGTCCTGGTAAGGCACTTGGAGTATGGGGGTGTTACAGATGTTCCTCAGTAAGTAGCTTCCCTTTCCTAATAGTAGGCACATGGACAGGCTAAGTAGGCATGGAAGATCCAAGGAGGCTTTTATAATAGTCTAAAAAAGCCTCCTCAATCTCAGGGCAGGTGGAGTACAGGCAGCCATCTAAGCCATGAATGCTCATAACTCTATTATGACCATGCCTAGCTCTGATCTTAGAATGAAAAAACTTGGAATTTTCATCTCTATGAGATAACCAGTTAGCCTTAGCTTTCTGAGATAAGAAGTTATGGTGCATTTTACACAGTTGCCTATAAGACTCAGCTACATCAGTCTCAGCTGCAAGAAGACCCAAATCAGTGGGCTTTGCATGCATAGCAAGTTGAAGCTCCTCCAAGAGAGCCTTAGCAACAGCTACTATTTTCCCAATATCAGAAAAGCCATTTCCATTAAGCATTCTCAGAGGCTTCTTGAGATTTTTCAATTTAGTCACCAATTTAAACATAGGAGTCCCTTTTATCTTACAGTTCCAAGACTGATGCACAATATTCTTGAACTCAGGATCCATGCTTCACATATTATAGTACTTAAAATGACCCTTTCTTTTCTCCCCACTTATACTCCTATAGCAGACAATAGGAGTATGATCAAATAACCCCTCAGGGAGGAAATGTGCATAAGAATTAGGGTATAAATCCATCCACTCAACATTCACCAGAAATCTATCAATCCTAGAAAATCCCCTTGTAGCAGGAGCTTGCTTGTTATTCCAAGTGAAGAAAGCACCCTGTCCCTTGATATCATTGAAACCACAATAATGAACACAGTCTCTAAAGTAAGAAATATCAGCCCATAGAACATCATTGCCAATTCTCTCATTAAAATTTAAAACATTATTGAAGTCCCCATAGACCCCCCAAGGACCATGATATTGATTTTTCATAGTCCTCAGATGAGTCCAGAGATCATGTCTCTCCACATCATCATTAGAGCCATAAACAATAGACAGCAAAAAATTATCTCCTGTAGCTAGTTCTGTAATACTACGGTTTTATGAGTCTCTGGGTACTCTATCGAGTGGGCCTTACTCTGTCAAGTAAGGGTGGTTTGCAGTTTAAAATAGTTTCTGACCTGTTGGGTACTCGATCGAGTAACTTAGATACTCGATCGAGTAAGGGGGAACTCGATCGAGTACCTCAGCTACTCGATCGAGTAGCCGGTTTACGGGGTGATGATTTGACGGGTTTTGTTAATAATGCGATTGAATATATAAACAACTCCGTCACTTCCTTAATATATTTTATCAAACCTAATTACATTCAAAGAGAAAACAAACTACGTTCTTCGCATCAATCACATTATTGACAAATCCCGGAGCTTGAGAGGTCGGATTTCATCGTTCTTTACATCTTTGTGATCCTTGCGTCGAGGGTAAGATCTACGTATCGAATTTGTTATATTTAATTAAGTTTCGTTAAACCCTAATTTTGGAAATTGGGGATTTGTGGTAGTTTTGTGTAATTAGTGATTATGTGATTATATGTTAGGAGGAGGATTCGTAGAAGAGGAATTTTGATACAGCTGTTGAGACCGTCTGATTGTGTTGCTGTTCCAGGTAGGGTTTCCCTACTCAGTATTAATTACATAATGTGTGGTGATTGTGCTGTAGTTAGTGATTGTTGATTGATTCAGACGGTTGTGATTGTATATTGTTGATTGATTCAGACGGTTGTGATTGTATATTGTTGATTGATTCAGACGGTTGTTGATGTTGTATTGTGATTGCTGATTGTTTGTCTCTGGTTCTCGAGATGCGTTCTCGGCTGAGTGGAGTCACTTGCGGGAGTGGCTTCACGCCCTAGTTTCGCCCTTCGTGGAACCCGCCACGGAAGGGGTTGTGCACATTAATGGGACAGGGTTATCGCTCGGAATGATGAGCGGGGATTTGGTGGGTACGGCTGCGGTCCCCCCGGCGTGGTGGTCGGTGGACGATCGGTGACGGAGATTGATTGGAGGGGGTGTGATTGTGTGTGTGACCGTTTGTTTGTGTTGTTTGTTGTGTTGTTGGTTTATATAAATTGTGTGATTAGATCTTGACCCGTTTAAATGTTTTAAAAACTTTGGTGATCCATTCGGGGTGGTGAGCGATTATTGAGCGGTATGATATGACGCGTATGGGATAGCCGGGATGAGTCATCACGTGGGCGTTAGAAGTCTTCCGCCGTGTCGACGATGTCTAGTAGCTTTGATAGTTTTAGCAGTAGACCGTCTGAGAACCTTGTATTTCTTTTTATCGGTTTTGGAGTTGGTTTGTAATCACTTTAAACATTATTTACTTTTAAGTATGTTTCGTTATTGTCTCATGATTATCATTGCCTCGGGAAACCGAGATGGTGGTACTTCCATGCCGTAAGTGGTCCCTGTAAGGCACTTGGAGTATGGGGGTGTTACAAAATGGTATCAGAGCGACGATCCTGAAACCTGTAACCAATGAACCTAATGAATATAGGGAGTCAAATTAAAATGAACCCGGGGTAAAAGTTGTAGGAGCTAATGCAAAGGCTTGGGAGACGTCCTAAAGTCGCGAACTCGCCCTACAATTTTGAACCGGTAACCATGGGATATGAGTCAGGATCGCTATGTGTTTATCTTGTGAACTGTGTATCTATATAGTGATGTGTGGTATGAATCAGTGGATGTATGTATGTGGAGAATGGGGAATGTGTAGAAAAGATGGTGATGATGTGATTTCGTAAGTTATTGATTTAAAGCATGATAGTTGTTTTACGATATGGCATTATAGAAATACGGAAAGAAATTTTTTTTGATTTGAGTTATACATAGAGTTATGTATACATATATGTTGTTGGTAGTGTTGTACGAGTTTATATAGCTGAAAGTTTGAGTAAGAGCATGAATAATTAGTAGAAAAAGATGATAATTGTTGCATGATAATATGATATTTTTTTTATAACGCATGTTGTATGATGGAAGAGATTTTATAAGGTTGTTATGCTTGTAACATGTGAATATGATACTTGATGTCATATAATTGTGATTTTGTTTACGTAAAGTTATATAATAAAAACATGTGGGTAATATGTGATTGGTAAGTTGAATGATATATGTGCATCGAGTTATTTGTTGCTTGGCTTTTGAAGTTAGTAACATGTGGTTAGGGATACTGGTTTTATGAGCATCGAGTTGTTTTTGTTTACCATGTTGTCGTTTAAGTTGTTGGGAAGTAAAATCAAGTAGTTGTGTTTTCGATTATAGGGAGGTTGTCTTTAAACTGTTATAACTTGAGATTTATAAATGATTTTAATGTGATTCCAATTGGAGGTGATAGCTTGTTCTTTTACGATTCTAACGATAGGTCACACGCCCAAAACGACCAAGAAATGAGTGAGTTATGGCTGTTTTACGAAAACTGGACAGTGCTGATTAATGCGTAGGTACTCGATCGAGTAGCCTTAGTACTCGATCGAGTAGGGGGGAACTCGATCGAGTACGACAGTTACTCGATCGAGTAGCCCTGGTGATTTGTTTTACGTGCTTCTGACCTTCACCTACTCGATCGAGTAAGTCCCTTACTCGATCGAGTGGCCTGTACTCGATCTAGTGACCCCTGTTTTGGGTCATATGCTTATCTTTTGACATTCGTTGCATATTATGTTTAATTCAAAGCTGTTATATTACTTCTTTATGCACTGTTTTACGTTTGTGTTGGTCCTGAAGCGTAAGTTACCCAATCTTATGATGTAAAGAGTGGCACCTATGATGAGTGTGAGTTCGATGGGGAGGACATGAGTTATATGTGGTTGTGATAGATAGTGGAAAAAGAAAAGGAAGATCGTTATGGCTTAATTGAGATATAGAACAGGTTTTGTGAGACGAGATGAGTGATATGATTGTGTGTTGGGTAATGTAAAAGTAAGTGAAAGTGGGTAAGGGATGATGTGGGTCTAAGGAACGTAAGAATGAAAAGATTGAAAGGAAGGATTGGATAGTGGCAACTTGAGATGTGTAAAGAATTATGGAGGGAGATGTTTAGGAGTCGTGTGGGTCAAGAATATATGTAGTGAAAGTTCATTTTAAAGGGGTTGAGAAGAGTGGTATATAGTGAACTTTATGGAGACATGTTGCAAGGTGGATTTGTAGACAGTGAGTGAGTTTGGAAGATTTGGTTTATTAAGAGGTGAAACTACGTGTGATTTCTTTGGGCATTTAATGGTATGAAATGAATTTTGATTTCTAGAGATGTACGAAGGAGATGCAATTGTTTGAACAGTGAACGTCGATTTTATGGATAGATTAGTGGCAAGTGTGAGTGATAGCATAATAAGAGAAGATCCATGGTAAGAAAGAGTGAGATGATATCGATATGAAATAATGAGATTTGAGTTTTGGAGCGATGAGAAGGTAATTGGAGCACTAAAGGGTTAGGTAGAAGTAATAAGGAGTTGAGATATTAAATGGAATTGTTAAGTATAAAGAGAAAAGAAGGATAAAAGTAAGCTGAAAAAAAAAATGTTCACCGGAGTTATGTGATATAAAAGTAAGGAATCATCCGGATGTATGATACTACCAAGAGTAATTGAGTTAATGGTTATACAGAAGTTTCAGGAAAACATGATTAATCATGAGTTTTGAGGAATTAAGGAAGCAAGAGGTTGATTTAGTATCTGCACTCTATGAGATTTTGGTGGAGAGTTAGATGACTATACAATTAAGGATGGAATTGGAAATAGTGTTGAGGTGATTTTGTTGATGTATGTGATGTTCGTTATTTGGGATGTTAACCAAAGATAGAAAAGAAATCGTGATGTTTAGAGATGAGTGTAAGAGGTTTGATGTCCGGACAGTGGTGGTGTCATGGTTTGTGACTAGTGGTTAAGGGTGGTGGTATATTAGAAAGGTAGCAATTCTAAAGAGGTTGATTTTGTAGAGACCAGATTGATATATACGGTTATGAAAGAGTATAAGATGTGGTTATATGAGGCGGTTGTTAGTAGTTGAGTATTAATGGTGTGGCTACATTTGGCAGGGGGTGATGGATATGCGAATAGGAGAATATGTTATGAGGGGCATATGAGTTAAGCTCGGGCGACAGGTAACCTTTGTTGAGTGGTAACTTACGTGATCAGGATTGACTGGTTGGATGTAATTACGGGTCTGTGATATATATAAATGTCTGTCTGAGGTTTTGACCTCACAAGAAGTTGTATGGTGTGATTATTATAACGTTGTATTTGAATGTTCTGTAATGCATGTTGGGTACGCTAATCTAATTGAATGATATTCAAAAAGGTAATAATTTGAGTGATCTGGCGTGACTGGTTATACTTGTATGCATTCATGATATATGTTATTCCGTGATATGGTAAGGGGATGATATTCATGAGGTTATTATCTGTTTAATTCATATAATATGTTGCATTGTGATTTAGTAAAGTGGATCTGAGTAAGTTTTCCTTGTTCGAGAAGTTATGTTGAGTCAGTGTTTATGGGATTGTGTAAGTTGTGATGACTATCGATGTGGTTGTTGTGTCTCGGGTGGTGATCCGGGCACGGTACTTAGTGTTGTGATGCGGGTATTTTCGCACTGCGGTGTGGTTGTTGGTGGCGGTGTTGCGATGCCGCACCGGTTGTGGTGGAGTAGGCGAGATGATTACGATGCGATTTTTCGAAAGTACGTACCAATTAAACATAGATTGTTGTTTTGTTTGTTGCTATTCCTTGTGAGTTTTGGTTGAACATGTAGACTGTTGTTTTGTTTGTTGATGTTTCTTACCAGTTTCAGCTTGGGTGTGAGGGTAGAGTATGATATGAAGGAGAGTTGTATATGTTTTCGTTGTTGTCATGATATAGTGATATTCTGTTGATGGGACATAGTTGTGAGAAGTTGTTACAGTAATTTTGATCTTGTTTTAAGATGAGGCATCGGTAGTCATAGTCATGGCAAGTGATTCGTGGAACATGTGTTGTAATGATCTGAAAGCGGCAGGTGGTTCATAATCCTTTGTTGAAGAGAGTGAGTGTAGGGTGTTGGGTATTAGTGTCATGTTAAGTTATGTATGAGTTTTGCGGTAATGAAAGAAAAGGACTCGAGGATCTAGTGTGAGTGTACGTAACGAATGTGGATCGTGAGTTATGCTGTTGACGATGAGAGTTTTATATAGTTTATATAGAGAGGTATGTCCTGTTGCGGTAATGTGGAAGAGTTGAAGTTTCGGGTTAAGCTAAAGATTTTGAGGTATAGGTTAGGTGGTGTGACGAGTGAATCGAAGTATGAGAATTGTTTAAGTAAGAGAGCCTTGGATACATGCATGGCGAGTGTTTAGAGTATAGGTGGTTATCTATGACATGTGATGATGATGAGAATAATGAGAAGATATAACTAAGGATATAGTATTAGTAAGTTACGAGGACGTAACATTTATCTTAAGAGGAGTAGGATGCGACAAGAGAGTTTAATGGTTGTATCGGTTGTAGTCGATTTGGAAGTTTGAGTCTTGATGAAGAATAAAAGATGGATTCGTGTTGTGGTTGATTTTGTTAAAGGCCATGGCCGTGCTTGTAGTAGTGTGATGTTTAGGAGTGTGAGAATATTTCACTAGTGTTGACAGTTGAATGATGAGGTTATGAGTGTGAGTAAACTTCGAGGACGAAGTTCCTTTTAAGGGTGGTAGAATGTAACATTCCGTTTGATGTCTATGAGTGTCTTGATATGGGATTTGGTAGTGGATGATATATTATGGAGCTAGCAGCGTTAGAGGATGGTAGTTGGTAGTGTATGGAGTTAGTGTTGAGAGAGATATAATGAAGTTGATACGATATCGTGAGCCATGTTGTGGAGGTAGGAATAGTTGGTGGAGTTTGTGTTAAGAGTTCATGGTTTCATGTTTGGTCGGTTGGGGTTTTATTTTAAGTTCTCAGTTACGTTGTTGTGTCTTGATCGAGTTAGCATGTTTGTTTTTGAGTATGGGTTGAACTTCGGGGACGAAGTTCTTTTTAAGGAGGGAAGACTGTAATACTACGGTTTTATGAGTCTCTGGGTACTCTATCGAGTGGGCCTTACTCTGTCGAGTAAGGGTGGTTTGCAGTTTAAAATAGTTTCTGACCTGTTGGGTACTCGATCGAGTAACTTAGATACTCGATCGAGTACCTCAGCTACTCGATCGAGTAGCCGGTTTACGGGGTGATGATTTGACGGGTTTTGTTAATAATGCGATTGAATATATAAACAACTCCGTCACTTCCTTAATACATTTTATCAAACCTAATTACGTTCAAAGAGAAAACAAACTACGTTCTTCGCATCAATCACATTATTGACAAATCCCGGAGCTCGAGAGGTCGGATTTCATCGTTCTTTACATCTTTGTGATCCTTGCGTCGAGGGTATGATCTACGTATCGAATTTGTTATATTTAATTAAGTTTCGTTAAACCCTAATTTTGGGAATTGGGGATTTGTGGTAGTTTTGTGTAATTAGTGATTATGTGATTATATGTTAGGAGGAGGATTCGTAGAAAAGGAATTTTGATAAAGCTGTTGAGACCGTCTGATTGTGTTGCTGTTCCAGGTAGGGTTTCCCTACTCAGTATTAATTACATAATGTGTGGTGATTGTGCTGTAGTTAGTGATTGTTGATTGATTCAGACGGTTGCGATTGTATATTGTTGATTGATTCAGACGGTTGTGATTGTATATTGTTGATTGATTCAGACGGTTGTTGATGTTGTATTGTGATTGCTGATTGTTTGTCTCTGGTTCTCGAGATGCGTTCTCGGCTGAGTGGAGTCACTTGCGGGAGAGGCTTCACGCCCTAGTTTCGCCCTTCGTGAAACCTGCCACGGAAGGGGATGTGCACATTAATGGGACATGGTTATCGCTCGGAATGATGGGGGTGTTACAAGTTCAGTCACCTGAACTGTAATAACTTGAACATTCATATGAAGAGGGGTATGCAACTTGAGAGTTATGAATGTGAAACATGTGTTTTATTGGGATTGATGTAAGTTGTCTGTTTGAAGTGGATTTGAACCGTGTAAGTTGGTAGGTGTATGATTCATGTTTGGAAATTAGGATTAGAAGAAAGTGACTTTAGCTTGCGTAAGGTGTCTTGAATTGAGTAAAATACTGGTATGAGGTAATTTGTGGATAATGAGTGATGCGTGATCTAGGTCGGACATTTGAACTTATGGATAATGAATGAGGTTTGAGTTACATGATGAGGGATATTGTTATTAAGCATTGATGTAGCTCTTAATTGCGCACATTTAGTCCCCTAATTGAACCTAATTTTGCATACTATATAGCATTTTATGGCCATTTCATCCGTCAAATCATTTCTATTTTGCTTTCCTAGTGCATTTTATATGTTATATAGGAAAGGAGATAATGAGACGGAATTCCCGACTCTCCCGCATATTCGGAAGCTTGTTGACGATCTTGGATGGACTAGTATGGAGAAGAGGCAAGAATGATGACCAAGGATGTAGGAATAAAGAGTTTAAAGAAGGATCAGAGGCTTAAAAGCAAGAAAAAGGGAAACTGCAGCTCAACCCGCTCGGGTCAAGAACAACCCGCTTCAGTTGTTTCTCAACCCGCTCCAGTTGAAGCTTAGGACGCGCGTTTTCACTCGGTTCGAGCGGATCCTTATGCTGCAAGCTAGGACGCGCGTGTCCTCGAGGGAGTTGCAAGCTAGGATGTGCATGTTGGGAAATGTGTCCTCGACAATAGTGCGATCACATGATTTAAATATCATTATTAAATCTCATACTAAGAATACGTGAGGGATGATTATTTATATAGTCGACTGACCGTCATTAATCGGTAATGATTGGCTAACTAGAGTTTGACATTACTGTCGTGTGACGGTGGTGGTCAGTTGATCCCTTTAGGTCACACCTATAGGATGAGGCCCAAATAGATATTTAATTAATTGTATGCGATACAGATTAATTAATTCCTTAATTATGGGAGTGCAATTTTGCGTCTTATTATAATGTGATTAAATAAGATTTAATTTAGTAATTAAGTGTTAAATTGCTAAATTAGTTGAGGCATTTTATAAGTTTTGAGGTAGATGTAATTAGTTATTTAAAGTTACAAGAAGTTGTAATTTTAACTAACTAGTTATTATGGGACCCATTATATGTTGATATAATGGTAGTATACTACTCAAAAAGTGGAGTGTATATTATATTATTAATTGTAATATTTAAGTGTTAAATGATTACATTAATAATTAAATATGTAAGATAGTTAAACATATGATTTATAAGCATTAGTGGGACAAATGACAAAAGGCAAAAATGGACCAAAATGGTTCCATTTTTTCGGCCATATGGAAGAGAGCAAAAGATGCTCTTTTGTCTTTGTTGGTTTTTGTTTAAAGCATGATAGTGACACTTCATACTAGCTTTAATCATGCATATATCTTACACAACTCTACCTATACTAAACAAGCAAGTAAAAACAAAAGGGAATTATTCCCCTATGCTATACCAACTGGTTTTGGTGCTCTTAAAATGAGCACTTGTTGCTCATTTTTTGACACTCTAGTTTTTACTTCTTTTGCCTATTTCTTCCTCACATGCAAAGTAACAAAACTCTCTAAAAATACTAATACATTCAATCTATTACTAGAGGTAGTAATACAAGAAATATTAGTATTATTAAGGTTATATTTCTACTATATATCTAGTTAATATTAGTAGGAATTTTTGGGATTAATCTTGGGTGCAACTTATTGGAGTGTCTTCTATACTTGGAGTCTTAGGAGGATCATCCATCTCATTAAGCTCAAGAACAAGTGAAGGAAGGTGACCTTACTTGTGCCCATATATTTCGAACCAACCATCAATGTAAGGGGACATTGTTTTTCTTATAAATCTTTCATTTTGTTATGCATGCACTAGATCTAAAGAACAAATAATTAACAAGTTAATTATTTCATTATTAGAGGAGTCTAATAATAGGTATATGAACCTTACAAGTGGTATCAGAGCATAAGGATGTTGCATGCATAATCGGTTATTGTTTTTCCGAGTTAAAAGGTTAACATATAAAACTAAAAATTTGTGATTTATAAGTATAAGCCACGAAATCACCATGCATGTTATATATTCTGGTCCTAAAATATTTTTAGGTCATTTTTATGATTTATGGAAATTTATTGCTCATTTTAATGATTTTTGGTCATTTTATTACATTTTTATGACTAAAATGGGAATTAAAATGCTAAAAATAGTTAAACTATGTTTCTGACCTTGAAACTTTTATATGACCTCACATGCATATTTTAAAAGTTGTGTGTAAAAAGTCGAGTTAATTTGATTAATATTGCACGATTTAATATTTTTATGAGATAAAAATGGATTAAAAGAGGTAAAATAGTTAAAAAGAGTTAAATCTCGAATTAAGCCATGATCTTTTAATATGATGTCACATGCATAATTTACAGAGAGTATGTAAATTTCTAGATTAAAAGACCTCTTTTAGCATGATTTATGGATTTTTAGAGTAAAAATGGCATAAATAGTGACTATTTTAGCAAAATTACCTAAAACGTATTGCATGGCTTGAGAAAATTTTTTTAAGTTGCATTAATATCCCACTAATCAGATCTAAGGTTGTAAAATTATTGGAGTAATTTTTGGATAATTTATTTATTTTATGAGATAAAACCGATAAAATGCAACTATATTTTGTCAAAATTAATTCGAAAATTTTAACCATGATTTTTGACATTATTAGTGTCATGGAATTATTCCAGAATATTCAAAAATTTAAAATTCGAATTTTGAAATTTTTATAAATTAATTTGGATTTATTTCATAAATATTATGATTTTAAGGTCAAAAATGAGCATAAAATTAAATCAAGTTGAATTATTGTCAAAGATTATGTGATGACTAATTTTTGAGTCACGCATTTCCATAAAACCGGGTTATATATACGACATAAGTTAAATAGGGCGATTTGGCATATCATTTGGCATAATAGGTACATATTATAATGCTGCATATTTCAATTGTTGAATGTCTTTTATTTATATAATTTTGAATTATGTAATTTTATCTTAGTATGGCCTTAGTTTTAATCGATATTACCCGTAATGAAAGGGAATTTTCATTTGGTTGTAATTTAATGTGATCTCGTATCACTTTTATTTTTATTAGTTTTTCTATTTTACAAATGTATAATAGGAATAGCTTTGTATTTTTATTATTATTTGTAATTATGGAGCATCTTCAAAGACGGTGCCATTCGGAAAGGTGATCCGACGAAGACGGTGTCTTGGGAGGCGTGCCAGTTGAAGATTAAAGGGACCAAAGGAGTTGGTTTCCGAATATATAATAGATTATTTGATTTTCTATTTTTTTTAGGAAGGCCATACTAGGAATTTTATTTATTGCTTTGCATTTCTCTTAATATGTTACATGCATTGCCAAATCGCCATAACAACACATGCATATCATATCGAGTCATCGACCGTGTCAATTATAATTATCGTAGTTCACCGCTTTAGTTAACTTAAAACGTGATAGATAATAAATTGACAAGACCTCTCACATATAATAATTGAGAAATAGCCTTAACAAATAGTAGAAACCCATGAAGTACCAATTTCATAAGGGAGTTGAGCCGGCTTTACCGTAATACAAACCTTGTTACGTTGGCGAAGTGGGGTAGTAAAATGTTATTACATTGAAATTTGGATTGAGCTCAACGGAAGTATTGTTGACCGTAGTCGCATGTGTTCCGGGCTAAAGATGAGAATTAGAGTAATTTTTATCGACCGAGAGTTCTAAAGATAGAATCGATTAAAGAGTTAATCCACCGAGTTATATTAATAAGGGATGACTCGGCTTACCGTACCCGTATTAATATGAATTTGGATCTCGGAATCATTTATATAGTTGGGTGGAGGTCACTATATAAATGCAATACTTGTAGTTAAATTTACGAGTATTATTAAAACGATAGATGATTATTAATTCCTTCATTTCCTATTTTGTAGTCAAATTTGTTTTACCAACCGCAATGGCAACTCCAATCACGTCCGCATCCACTAGTTCCACCTCGCTTACCAATGTGTCATGGCTCCGATCCTTCATGGATCGTTGTAAGTTAGAAAAGAATGGGTCTAATTTCGCCGATTGGGACGCGCAACTTCGCTTGGCCGCGCAAGGTGACGACAAGCTTCGTTACCTTAGCGAGGCATCTCCCACCGAACCTAATGCTAGGTCCACCCCCGCTGCTAGGCAAACCTATGAGGTTTACCAAAAGGAGTCGGCCGCGATCAAAAATGTGTTGATCTTTGCTATGGAGGCCGAACTCCAACGAAGTGCTATAAAGATTAGCACCGCTCATGAGATCTACATGAAGCTTGTGAACATGTTTTCACGAGCTCCTAGGGTCATTCAATATGAGGCGGCTTCCGCATTCTTTGATCTTAACATCAAAGAGGGCCAAAAGGTGAGCCCTCATGTGCTCAAGTTGATGGAGCATGTTGAGACCTTAAAAATGCATAAGGTGGAAATTCCCAATGAACTCGTAATTGATCGAATTCTTCATTCCCTCAACAAAATCAAAGCATATGTTCAATTCCGGGTGAATTTTAATATGCAAGATAAGAAAGTTTCTCTTGATGAGTTGCACAAAATGCTTGTGCAAGCCGAAAGGGACATAGGGCTAAGTGTTAGCACCACAAGAGATGTGCTCAATGTCAATCATAAGAGCAAGGGAACCTTCAAGAAAGGCGGGAAGAAGGGGAAGAAGCGAACTCCCAACAAGAATATAGCAAAAGCTTGTGAAGCTAGTACCTCCAAGCCCAAGTACAGTGCCCCCACCGGGGACAAGTGCCACTATTGTTGTGGTGTTAGGAATTGGAAGAGAAACTGTTCCAAGTACCTTGGCGACATCAAAGCTGGAAAGGTTATTCCAGTAGGTATATAACTATCCCTATCTTTTATGTTTCAATCTCAACCTTGGTATGATGATACAAGTTGTGATGATTACCCTTTTTATTCTAAATAGGGCCTCCTACCAAGGACAAAGGCAAGGAGAAGGAAGCCTAGAGGATCATATGGGAAGCTAGAGTAGCCGACCGTGGTGATGGATCAATTGAAGCTTGGCTTTAATTTGCTTTGTCTTTAATTTTATGATGTATTTCAAGTTTTTAGAACTATTTTGATTTCCTTGTGTGACTTGGAAATTGGTTTGTATCCTTTAAACACGAGTTGTATTTTGGATATTGGTGACTTGGTTTTCAACCCAAGTCACTTGTTTTATTATGATTACTTATTCTAAAAACATCATCATTAATTACTTGCGTAGAGAAACCTTAGATAAACAACTCAAATTGATCAAATAGACAATTATGATGATGGGATCATTATATGTCCATAAGCTATGAATTTGATTCTCCTTATGTCATCATTACTAAAAGTAACAACTTACTTATGTAAGATCAATTAAAGTTGTAATAAGTTTTTGAACTCATCAAGTAGGAAATTTACGATACCATATGGACACATTATTCTAAACGGATGGTCAACCATGAGATACCTAGAATATAGAGTCTATTAAACAGATGACATGGATAAGACTCGTATATTATCAAGCTGCCATGTTAGGATGGCCTTTTGAAAGCTAATACATAGTCTATGTAAAACTCCTAATACTCCGTTAAATATATATGTTTGTGTCTCACAAAGCTATCTCTCATGAATATTGATATATTTCTGAGAGATAGAGTGGGAGTACATTGAATCGTCACAAACATCTCTTATAGTTGAAATATTACTTTGTGAAAGTAATAGAATTATAGAGTGGGAGTTGGTATTGAACTATAGTCTATGAAGATAGAATGAGAGCATAGTTTAGTAGGAGTTTATCGCACATGTCTTATTACTTTGTGAAAGTGATAGTATCATGACCTTGTTACATACGAGCCATCGCATTACTTTCACTCTATTGTTACTCAAGAGTAGATTTACTTTAAGGCGGAGGTCTCCACAAGGGTAAATAGAGCTTAACAGTACACAAAAGCATAAGATTTACATGAAGATGTTGATCAAGATAAATTGTGTTAGGAATTGCCGCATTTCATTTTAATGAAGAATGGCAAATGAGATTAAAATCCGCTTTTCTAAAATGGGAATTTAGAGAAGGAAGTGTTTGAAAGAAGAAAGTGTTTGAAACACGAGACCTTAGATGAAGATCTAAGATTCCTAACATATTATGCGTAGCTATCTTAAGTGATCACAAGATGGTCTTAAGCTAGCATTAAAGGATTATGTTTTTCATTCATGTGATAATACTGGATGGTTTCATTCACATGATTGAAGAATCATGATTATACATGAAGTTAAGTGGGAGCTAGAATTGTTTCTCCATGTCTTATATGTTGATAACATATTACTTATTGAGAATAATGTACCAATGCTCTCTTCTGGCAAGAGTGATTGGGAGACTAGAAAAGGGTGCAATATACTTTAGATTACCGAATCTATGTGAAAGTATATTGGCATATAGTTAAGAGTCTTATGAGGATAAGTTCTTTCGTATCTGTTGTACATCAACAAGGTTGAATAGGCTATTCATGTTGATGAAAGTGGAATTACAATGATGGAGTCATAATCGTTCACTGAACCTATTAAGTTGTTGATCACATGAAATCAATAGCTAATGTTTCCGCCATTAGAATGATCATGTATGACAGTAGACGCACACGCCGTGATGTACCATATGCTAGGAACATTATGAGTCAATAATAAGTTAATTCATAAGATGGGCTTGTGAAAGCCTTAAAGTACAATTGATGGCTTGCACACATGTTTGGATGATAAACTAAGTTAGGTGTTGAAGGGTTGCACAAACTTTAGTTTCCAAGCTTAAAAGGATTTGATGAAATCCTAAGCTAATGTTATTGACGAAGGAGTAAGAAACTAAGAAAAGTGTTTCAGTTTCGCGCATTGCAAATTCTACAAAAGGAATCTAAGTAAAATTGTGATAAAATAGTCAACGTATGGATTAAGGGTGAATCCCTCTATAAATGACTTTATCACAAGTTATGCGATAACAGTGGGAGCATCTTTCAAGTTAAAGAGCCCAAATCAAGCAAGAAGACTAGACAAATACTTAGAGATAAATTCATGTCATTAGAGATGACATTGAATGGAAGGAAATAGCAATTAATAAAGTTGGAATATATGGATATCGGGTATATCTACTTGCCAAGCTTATATTGCATTTTAACTAGTGTTAATAATACACTAAAGATTATAGAATACGAAGTAGTAATAGTGTATTGACTATTCATATGTGATAATCACGTTTATCGTTTGAGTTTCATTAAACTCACCTGCTACCTTGTCATATCCGAATGGGTTGTAGAGACAAATTGAACCCCATTAAAGTGAACTGGATTGACATGGTATCCGCCCCTAGTTACTTATATGAGGTGACGTCTCGAAGTGACTAGAGTGTGATGCGATTGATGGCAAGTTCAAGTGCTATAGAGTCATATGGGATGACTAGTCGATCACATAGGCAGACTGTATGGGACACTCTGTCGGGCAGTGACCGCTTATAGAGTTCTGGTAATTCATAAAGCCTGGTCGTGGAAAGAGCTACTATAGTATTCTTATGATTCAATTCTTTTGACTAGAGACTATTCGCCCAAGTTGGCACAACTTCTGATTAGCTTTGATTTATACTCTACGATTTCGTAAATGAGGTCAAACTGGGTATATTTTGGGTTATGATGGACTGTGGCTGAACGAAGGGAATAGGGCGATAGGAATTGTCCACCCCTTGTCAGGGTTATTTGAAATCTCAAGGCCACTCGAGGAGTAGTTAACTGGAAATGCGTGGCCACGCTCGGAAGGTATCTCTGATAGATAATTCTGGTCAGTCAGTTAATCTCCAAATCGAGAAAACCACTCAAGATATGATCAAGTGTAAGTACGACCTGCAAGACACCTTACATTGAGTGGGAGATTGTAATAGGACAAGAAAAATGGTGACGCACACTTGTCTAGGACAAGTGGGAGATTGGTGGGAAATGTGTCCTCGACAATAGTGCGATCACATGATTTAATTATCATTATTAAACCTCATACTAAGAATACGTGAGGGACGATTCTTTATATAGTCGACTGACCGTCATTAATCGGTAATGATTTGCTAACTAGAGTTTGACATTACTGTCGTGTGACGGTGGTGGTCAGTTGATCCCTTTAGGTCACACCTATAGGATGAGGCCAAAATAGATATTTAATTAATTGTATGCGATACAGATTAATTAATTCCTTAATTATGGGAATGCAATTTTGCGTCTTATTATAATGTGGTTAAATAAGATTTAATTTAGTAATTAAGTGTTAAATTGCTAGATTAGTTGAGGCATTTTATAAGTTTTGAGGTAGAGGTAATTAGTTATTTAAAGTTACAAGAAGTTGTAATTTTAACTAACTAGTTATTATGGGACCCATTATATGTTGATATAATGGTAGTATACTACTCAAAAAGTGGAGTGTATATTATATTATTAATTGTAATATTTAAGTGTTAAATGATTACATTAATAATTAAATATGTAAGATAGTTAAACATATGACTTATAAGCATTTGTGGGACAAATGACAAAAGGCAAAAATGGACCAAAATGGTTCCATTTTTTCGGCCATATGGAAGAGAGCAAAAGATGCTCTTTTGTCTTTGTTGGTTTTTGTTTAAAGCATGATAGTGACACTTGATATTAGCTTTAATCATGCCTATATCTTACACAACTCTACCTATACTAAACAAGCAAGTAAAAACAAAAGGGAATTATTCCCCTATGCTATACCAACCGGTTTTGGTGCTCTTAAAATGAGCACTTGTTGCTCATTTTTTGACACTCTAGTTTTTACTTCTTTTGCCTATTTCTTCCTCACATGCAAAGTAACAAAACTCTCTAAAAATACTAATACATTCAATCTATTACTAGAGGTAGTAAAACAAGAAACATTAGTATTATTAAGGTTATATTTCTACTATATATCTAGTTAATATTAGTAGGAATTTTTGGGATTAATCTTGGGTGCAACTTATTGGAGTGTCTTCTATACTTGAAGTCTTAGGAGGATCATCCATCTCATTAAGCTCAAGAACAAGTGAAGGAAAGTGACCTTACTTGTGCCCATATATTTCGAACCAACCATCAATATAAGGGGACATTGTTTTTCTTATAAATCTTTCATTTTGTTATGCATGCACTAGATCTAAAGAACAAATAATTAACAAGTTAATTAGTTCATTATTAGAGGAGTCTAATAATAGGTATATGAACCTTACAGTGCATGTCCCTGTGGGACTTGCAAAGATCTATTCAACACTTAAGCATGTTATTTACTAATCTACCCTTGCTTAACCTAATGATGTACCACTATATATACTCCATTTGTAGTAATCAAATAGACCAAGCCCTCTTAGTGGAGGCCAGGCTTTCATTAGGTCTAGATTAGAATAGATTAATTTCAATCATTCCACAAAATTACACATTAATATTTCCTTAATTATTGTTCAAGTTTATTATTGGGTAATTGAAGATTATTGGGTTATTATTGGAGAATTGGCAACTCTTCATCAATCAATCAAGTTTTATTCTATTATTCTTTCCTTTACAATTATTCATCTTAAGTTTGGTATAATCTCTTTACTCTTTACTCTTTATTGTTTATTTCCTCACTTTTTAATCATGTTTATTCTTATTGTGAGGATTCACACCATTACTAACATGTCTTCCATGATAATGTGTGAGTAGTTACTTAACTAGGACTAGTGAGGGATTAAGGGAGTTAATCATGGGATAGATTTATGCTTAATGAGTTCATATGAATGCTTGCTTATTGTTCTTCAACTTATGCACGTATCATGTTTGATGAAATGCTTGATTGACAACCTAGCATGTTTCTCTTATCCTTTCAACAAGGCTTGTAAGATATAAACCAACTCAAGCCTTGTTAGACCTTGCATATAGTTAAAGTAGGGAAAACCCAAGTCGACTTGTAGGTGTTGTAAAGTCTTACCCGACTCGGCTCCGAGACGTAAGTTTCTATGAGAATTGGTTTATCATGCCTGTAGTTTAATAGGAATAATTAAGTCGACTTGTAGGTGTTGTAAAGTCACAAATGACTCGGCTCCGGGACCCAAATCTTCATACGATTTATGCTATCTTACCATGATTCCTTTATAATCCCATGACATCCTAGTATCTTAATCAATTGTTTACATCTTTTAATCTATTGGTCGTTTTACTTTATTGCTTTCATTACTTTAGACTCATCAACTTCAAACCCCAACAATTGTGACACTAGCATAAATTGAGATAGATAGACTTAGAACCCAAAGCACACCCTCCCGTGGATCGACCTCGACTTAACCACTAACTAGTTGTTTGTTGAGATTATAAATGTGTTTGATGGAGTGAACAACGACACGCTCAGCAAAATGGCGCCGTTGCCGGGGACGGTGTTATGTGATTAAGTTCTTACTTGTGTGTCTATTTTAATTGTGCTTTAACCTTGAGGAACTTGTTCCTCTACGTCGTTCTTACCGTTTTATTGTAATTTCCGTGCTTGTAGTTGTTTCCTTGTCTTAGCTATGATGATGGCTCAAGACTTGACATATGGAGTATATGGTGGAGCTTTTGAGTATGAATATGGGTATGGGGAGTTTGAGGAGCAAGTCAACACAAACCTACCTTACAACTCATAAAATGAAAGTCCTAACTACTACCCCAACTTTCCCCACCAAAATCACCACACCCATTATCCACAACAACCACCCACCCAAAACTCACTTTACAACCAATTTCAAATGCCACAATATGAGCACTTTCACACCCACCCACAACAAAAAGATGAGCCCAACTTTGACATTCAAAATATGGTTCTCCAAATGATGGGAGACCAACAAAATTTCTTCACACAAATTCTAGAAGAGAGCCAAAATAGGAACAATGTTCTCCAAAGCATTGTTACCCATGGTGATGAGTTAGAAATTCGAATTGCCCAAATGAAGGCAACCCAAGCAACAACCCAAGTAACCACTCCCCACCAATCCTTGAGCATTGCCCATAAATCTGAATTTAAGGCAATGACCTTTGATGAAGAAGATGTGAAGTGGGAAGAGCCAATCTCCTTGAGCTCTTGTGAGTATGAAAGTGTGGTATTTGATGAGGAAGATATGAGGTTGAGTAAGCTAAATACTCTTAGCCTTTGTGAGTATGAGGGTATGTCATTTGATGTGGACATTAAGGTGTTGGAGAAAGAGTTAATGAAGAGGAGTGAAGCCCCTATCTATGATTCGTATGGAGATAGCGATGATGACAAGTCTATGGAAGAAGCTTATGCGGAATATGTGTCTTGTAAGGACTTATGGAATGAAAAAGAGGAATTGAGTTGTGAGATTACCTCACTTGAGGAGCCCATCATTGAGAAGTTTGAGGTATGCTTCCATGGAGAAGATGAATGTCTCGTTCCTATTGACTATGAAGACTTTTTCGCACCCACCATGGAACCTATGATTGTTGGAGATGATATGGTAAACCTTCTCCAAGAAGTCAAATTGTCATATAAAAGGTACTTGGTGGAGAAGCTCAAGAACAAAGTTATGAATGAGGTTACTTGTGGAGAGTTGGCACCCACAATCTCAATTCTTAAGCTACCCCGTCATCAATGCTATGAGAATTCTCCTTCTATTCTTGAAGCATTGATAAATCCAAATGCTATCATCATCACCATATTTGAGGGAGGCGGGAGAGAATGGAAGCCTCCCTTTGAAAGAATTCTAAGCTTGCTAGTTTGCAGAGACAAGAAGGCTATGGTGAAAAGGCCAAAGTGAAGGGGAGGAATTTTTGTAATAAGCCCCTTGTGGAGGATTGGCTCTATTCTATTTTGAAGTGGCCAAGGTCCTACATGTGCTTATTTGAGGCCTATTCACAAGCCTTTGATCGCCTACTAAGAGCATTAAGCTCCATGGACAAAGAAAATTTTCATTTGACTTAGTATTGGTGGAGTCCTATCTCAAACCACCATTTGTAATATACTTGCATTAAATCTTGCATGCATTCATCACATGAGAGATGAAAAGGAGGGGTCTCATATTTTGATTGAGTATCTTGAAAAAAATTGATGAAAATGAGAAGATGGAAATTGTAAAGAAATGAAGAAAATGGAGAATTTGGGCTTGTGCATATCCTACATATCATTATAGGAGTTTTGGGCCAAGTAGTGCATCAATCCGTGGGGACCAAGCCCAACTCGCGCGGGTTTAAGACCAAGGACAGATAGAATTATTCTAGTCTAAGAATTTGGGCGAGTTCCTGAGAAAACGCGCGTCCCAGAGCTTCAACCCGAGCGGGTCAAAATCGACTCGAGCGGGTTATATTTGACTAGAGCGGGTTGACCTTGAAATTCAACTTTTCCTCTCATTTGGCTCGTGGCATGGCTATATATGCATCCTATCTACCATCTTCATCTCCTACAATGATTGTAAGAACCCTTTTCTTTCCTTATCTCTCATGTATAGTTAAATTTATGTAGTTACCTCAATTTTAAACCTCTTTCTTCCTACATTAGCAATAGTGTTTAAATTCGGTTTGGGGAGGTTCAAGCATGAACTAACATACATCATAGTTAATCATATAGTATAGCTTGCATTGTAATATATCTCACATGATTCATGTAGTTAGTTGCATATAGACTAGAACTCATGCATAGTCACTAGTGACCAAACCAATTCCTTTCTACACTAGAAATAATGATTAAATCAGTTTGGGGAGGTTTGATCATAGGAGAGATCATGCATCATTTAGTGTAGTTTAGATTGCATTCATTTGTTATATATGTCATATAGAATTGCATTTAGTTAGAACGTGCATTCATTAATATCATATCATTGCATTTGTACTTCAAGTCCCATTAAACTTTAAAAATCCAAAAACATGTATTTCTTTTTCATTCCTACTCCTACATGTACATTGAGGACAATGTCCAAAATAAAGTGGGGGATGGGAATTTATATTCCAAAAATGCATAAAAATTGAAAAATTTCAAAAAATCCCAAAAATATATTTTTTAATTTCATAAAAACAAAATCCATAAAAACTTGAAAATTTAAAAATTCTAGAAACATGTTCTTTCTTTTGTAGTGTAGAATTGTATATATTGTATATATTTGTGTGCTTGTTTGCCACTCTTATCACATTGGGTCGACTACGCCATATTCGAGGCACGAAGGAAATAGAAGACCGCATGGTATGATCTTTCCAAATCTCCTTCCTCCTTTTTATATGTTAATGACAATGTGGCTATATTTTAATTGATGCGGTATGAACCAATGTGTTGCTAAGAGTTTGCATCTAGAATATATGGCATTTTAGTTGATAGAAGCATATGTATTATAGTTGTATATATGTTAGTTGCATCATGGCATGTAGTTTGCATGGTTAGAAAATTTTTGTGAAAATGCCTATTTGGGAAGCTCGACAAGTGTATATAAGGCCCTTGTAAATAATTTTTCTCCTTGAGACTTTGTTCGCTAGAATACCTTCAAGACACCATAGGATGTGTCATACTAGTATCTTTTGACCCATTGACTAAGGCCTAGTCAAGAGTACCTTGTAGTGTGATAACTCCTGTTGGACTTAGTGTCCTCCACAATAGTGCGTTAACATAATAAATCTCATTAATGGAATATAATCAGATATTTAATTATTTGATCCTCGTCAGTTGATTAACGTAAATCGATAACGGTTGGCTAACTAGAGTTTGACATTATTGTTGTGAGACGGCGGTGATCAACTGACCCCTTTCGGTCACACCTATAGGAACGAACCCCAATAGACAACTAATTAATTGTATGAGATACAATTTATTTATTCCCTTGATTTGTAGACTGAAAGGTTAGTCAATTATTTTAAGAGAGAATTCGAGTTGTGAACTCGAGGAACGGCAGTTATTATTTAATTATGTGATAATTAAATAATAAATTTCGGGAGACGGGTTTTAGTTAATTCACTAAAATTGTACTAATTGATTAATGTGATTAATATTAGTACGTAAATAATATGTGTAGTGGTACACGTATATTTACGGAGTGATTTGGACGAATTAATTATGGAAGTATTTAAACATGAAACGATGTTTAAAATAAAATTACACGTATTTGTGCGACAAATATAAGAACCAACATGGACCCGTAAATGGGCAAGTGGACCGTGTAAAATAGAGTAGTGGATGATTACTCACATAATCATTTCACCTTATTTTGTATACTACCATAAGTTATCTTATATAAGATTTTGCATGTGATGTAAGATGAAAAATATAAGACAAAATTTGTCCACTCCACCACTCCATTTCCACCCGCCACTTATCCCTTCCTTTATACTCCACCCTTTTTCATTTCTACACTACATTTTTTGTATGTTTTGCATGTGAACATAAATCATTCATCTCTCTAAATAATTATTCATCTTTACTAAGATTGTTAGTAAATAAAATTTATTACTAAGACTTGTTAGTAATATTACAAATAATATCAAGGGTATAATAATAACAAGTTCTAGTTAAATACTTGTTATTATTTTTGGGTAAGTTCTTGGGTGCAACAAGAAGGAGATCTTCTCTTTGAAGATTTGTAAGGAGGATCATCCATTTGGTATAAGCTCAAGAACAAGCTAGTAAGGTGAACTAGTTTGTGCCCTTTTTACCACAAAATCAATATAAGGAATGTTATAGAATAAGAATTAGAGAAGAAAGTGTAGAGAGAAAACAAGCATATAGAATGAGAGAGGTAAGAGAGTTATCTTATTAATCTCATATGAGGGGTATATATAGTACATAGAAGGAGAGTGATATACTACCCTAGTTACATATATAATGACCATAATGGGTACAAGCCCAATGGACATCCACACTAACAAATATTTCATAACACTCCCCCTTGGATGTACATTACTAAAGAAAAATGCCTCGTTAAAACCTCACTAGAAAAACCCAGTGGGAAAAACACTAGTAAAGAAAAAGAGTACAATATTTCTTTAACACGCAAACTAATAAGCTGCCTCATTAAAACCTTTCTATGGAAAACCCAGTGGGACAAAACCATAGATAAGGAAAAAGAGTACAGCGCGTGCACACTCCCCCTGATGATTACATCACTTATAGAACGATAATGCAACCCATGATGTGACGAACTTTATCGATCTGGAATAGATGTCATCGTATTTGATCAACTTGATAGCTGTCTTCAATTAATAGGACTCGTTGATTGCTTCAAATTTCATAATATGAAGATAGTAATTCATAACGATTTTTGCATCTTCACTTCAAATAATCTTGTCACTTTTGTAATACTGCACCTTTCTTTGAATGATCATATTATCAACAATAATGTGCATGCATATGATATGTGACTAGATTCTAAACTATAAGATATGAAGTAATGCAATGATGTAATAAAAAACAATAGAAAATGCTTAACTTAATCTCTATATATGCACATGCATGATGACTCGATAATGCAAACTGTACAGTTTTATATTCAATATCCATGATTTGAATGGATTTCAGGTTTATGAGCTCGTTAATAACCATATATATGTCGACTGTCAAATGGACTTATAAAGTCCTAATTCAATTGGCAATTGAATATTGCGCGCAAATGTGTATCCGTTTCATATGGATATACTTTTATGATCATATTAGAAATGTCAAGAATCGTCATTCTTCATATATTACACTGTAAGTGTAATTTAATATGATAAAACTTGTTTTGTTTTACCAACTTTTCACTTACTTTCTCCCCCTAAGGTGGTAAAAACTATATTCAAGATAGATTGCAATCATTCACTTGACCACCTTAGAATGTGATTTCTCTTGATAAATGAGATTTTATGAGTGGGCATTATTGTAAGATTTTATAAGATATCTAGGGAGTAGTATATAATGTAATTGATTATCAATTTGCTAAAAAAATGCCCATTAAGAAGATCAACTTGTTCACATAATAAGAATAAAATTGTGAATTTTAACGGCACAAAGAACTTGTATTTGTGTTATGCGGCTATTAAGCCACTGAAGACAATATCAATTTGTACAATTGAACTTACAAGGTCTTTTCTACTTTGAGTACTGTTATCCAACTTCAATGTTTAGATCTTCTATGTATCAATACACGCAATTTTAGTTTTTGTACTTGCGTGTAATAAAATGTATATGCTATACTCGAAAGAGTGTCAGCACATTACTGTTTGAGTAGAATCAAAGCTTAAGAAAACGGGTATAGAAGGGACCCCGATGGCCTCAATTTTAAATCATAATTCTTTTATTCTTGAAGCATGGTGATCATATAAGTTCAATCATCATTTCATGTTAACATTTGATAGTAGTTCGCAATGCATTATAATACTCCATAGTTGGAGTTGGATGCCTTAATTGTGCAATTACCAAATTTAGAGTTGAATGCTAACTTATGGTTAGCTATTATATCATATGTGCAAAGAAATGATGTGGTATAGCGAATATGACACGTTTTGTGTCTCATGTAAAAGTAAATTGACAAACAATGACGACGAAGTTATTCATTTTGAGTAACCATTAGTTTGTCGTCTTAATAGTGTTAACAATTACTCCGTATGACGAATAATTTAAGTGTGTGGAGAATTTGACTTTTCATTTGGGGTAATGAAAATAAATAATATGGGTAAGATTACTCCATAATAAATTATTCTCCATTTAAATTTATAGGAAACCAAAACGAACTTTTAGTTCAATCCACAGAGCATACGGATATTTAACCGATAGAAATTGTGCTTTTAAAGATTCATCAAGGAGAGGACGGAGAAAAATTAAGGCGTTTTAACGAACCTCAATGGATTCTTTATTGCCCTTCATAATAATTTTCTCAAGATATGCAGCGCTAAGGTGCACTTTAGCGACTAAAATCGACATATGAAATTAATAATAAAAAGGCAGAAGAAAAAAAAATACAAAATTAGATTAAAGGAAATTTGTACGAAATCATGAAACATCTGATCCCGTTACCTTTAGTTTTTACTAACACTACCTTTGTCTTAGTATAGAAAAAAAAATGCAACAAGTAAACAAGAATATTAACAGTTGTGTGTAGGGAAGTGATGAATGGCAAATGCAGGACTACAAGTAGTTTCTGAATTTTAGCCAAAATCAACAACTTATCACTTTCATAATTCACATGTCAGTTTAATCCACTACCACTGAATTTGATAGGGGATCGTCTCACACAATATTGATAAGAGACTAAATTACATTAATTTAATAATAGATCGTCTCATATTAAATATATTAAATTGAAAGAAGATCGTCTTAACTCATAATGACGATCGTCTCATGTTAAATAGATACGAGATCGGTCGTCTCACATTAATTTGATAAAAACCCGTCTCAATTAGATTGATATGAGATCGTCTCGAATAAAATAGATAGGAATCGGTCTTACATTGAATAGATAGAGAAGCCCATCTTGTACCATAATGACATTAGATTGTCTCACTTAAATTGATAGAAGATCGTCTTAAATTAATGATGAAGATCGTCTTATGTTCAATAGATATGAGATCATCTTACATTAATTAGGGTAAGACCTCGTCTCAATTAAATAGATATGAGTCTCAATTAAATAGATATGAGATCGTCTCGAATTAAATGAATAGAGGACCGTCTCTTATTGTAAAGACATGAGATTGTTTCAAATTTGATAGGAGACAAATAATTACATACTCCATAACTCGGATGCTTAAGAATTGAAAACAATATAAAATCAAGATCAACGACAGACATAGAAATCAAAGGGTTTAGAGTACCAACCTGTATAAATCATCATTGAAATCAAATAAAGAGTTAAAGACTTAAATACCTACCTGTATGCCGTATGAACTATTGCTATATCAACCAATTAACCCTAGTATTGGTAGTTGGTACGAAATTACGAACCGTAGGAATTTTTTCTTAAACTAAAGGGACAAACCATAGGTTTATATGATTTGGTATGCTCAATTCGGTAAGGATCGTGCTGATAACATGTTATAGAATAAGAATTAGAGAAGAAAGTGTAGAGAGAAAACAAGCATATAGAATGAGAGAGGTAAGAGAGTTATCTTATTAATCTCATATGAGGGGTATATATAGTACATAGAAGGAGAGTGATATACTACCCTAGTTACATATATAATGACCATAATGGGTACAAGCCCAATGGACATCCACACTAACAAATATTTCATAACAAGGAAATTGTTTTTCCTTATACTTTCATTTTTATGCTTTCATATTAGCATGCATGTTACATAGATCACCTAAATGACAAATTATGAGATAATTTAATTTTTATTAGAGAGTCTAATATAGATCTATGATCTTTCAAGTGGTATCAGAGAGCATAGGCTTGTAATTTGCATGTTGATTTTAAGCATTTTAATGAATTATGAGATAATTTATAAAAACTCAAAAATGGTGTTAGAAGAGGTTTTAGCACGAAATTTTTGGGGCATGAATACCTACTGATCTTAAAAAGTTTGTGGTTAAGTTTGGTGATTTGTGAAGTTATTTTGCTATTTTTAATGTTTTTTGGTAGAAAACCGAGTCAAAATGTCGTATTTTAGTTAAAAAATTGACTAAAAATAGTTAAAGGTTGATTCGGTGCATGGATTTTTTATGGTATTTCATTCATTTTTTCTACTGATTGTATGCAAAAGGTTGAAGGTTGGTTCGAATTTTTTGCATGTTTATTGATTTTATGAGATAAAACTCGATAAAAGTGAAATTAATTAATCATAATTTCGAAACATTTGATTCTGCCCATTATAAATTTATGTACATTTAAAAATATTATTTAAATGTTAAAAGTGAATTTTAAAATATGTTTTCACCTTGTTTTGATGTTTATTGGTTTTAGTGGTTAAAAACCGATAAATATCGATCTTTTTCTTCATAAAATTTATCCGGAATTTTTGGGCAATTTTTCTGACATTTTGGTGTTCTTGGGAGTGTTCCAGAATACTAAAATTTTTTGTTTCAAATTTTGGGTAATTTTTCAATTATTTTGGATTTTTACTTAAATTTTATGATTTTACCGATTAAATTAGCAAAATATCACCAAATCAAACTAATTATTTATCATAAAATTAGTAAGGACTAATTTTGAGGTTCAAAAAAGTTTGGACAATTAGTTTGGACTTAAATGAGATTTAAGTGTTGATTATTGATTTTTACATGTTAAAAATCGATTAAATCCACAAAGACCGAGATGGATACCAACGATTGATAGATAGGGCGATTTTTGCATCATTTTACAGCATTTTGAGCATATTTATTTAAGTTGAATGAATGATTGTCATTTATTTAAAGTATTTATCTTGTTGTACCTAGTATGGCCTAGTTAATTTAATCGTTATTACCCGAAATGGATGGGAATATCGATTTGTTTGTAATTAAATACAATCTCGTATCGTCAGTTTGTAATTAATTAATAGTTTTATTTATTTTATTAATTAATGTATAATAGGAATAGCTATGTAATTCAATTGTAATAGTTATTTTTACCGGCATTTCCAAAAGACGGATTACATCGTGACGGAGTCTATTTTTGGAAGGTGTATATAAAGATCCATTGTGTATTGGTTGCTTTGTTTTTCTGAGGAAGTTGTGTTTTGCCTATTGATCATCCTGTTTGTACTGTTTTTAAACTGGGTTTAATTGATCGCGGGGCGTAATATTTTGATACAGGATTGAAATTTTGCACTGCACAGCTGCTGGAATGCTATTTTTCAGCAGCAGCTGAAAAAATAGCATTTCAGCAGCTGCTACAAATGCTGCTGAAAAAATAGCATTTCAGCGGCTGCTAGAACAGGCTAAAATCATTTTTTAAAAAACTAAAAAAAATTAAAAACGATAACGGTTAAAAACAACCCGTTGCAAACAATTATTTGACAACGTTTTTACTAAGATAAATAACCGTTGACATATTTCCTCTCCCATTCAAACCGCCAAAAATATAAAATAACGAACGATAACCGTTGTCGAGTTCAAAACTTTTACAACGGTTTATTTAAGCAGAACCGTTGTCAAAATGTCATCAATAAAAATAGATAACGGTTACATACCGTTTTCAACAGATGAATATAACAACGGTTTTGCACGTAATAAAGCCGTTGTTAAATTTTGACATTCAATTAAATAAGATAATGAAATGAACCGTTATCATATATATTATTTAACAACGGTTTTGGAACGTAAGACGTTGTCAATAGTAAACTACGACAACGGATTTGAAACCGTTCTTAAGATTTAATAACGATTTCTTAGAAGATTTTATAACGGTTCTTGATGTTATATAACGGTCGCGTATTATTTGTACAACTGTGGTATATATTTAACAACCGTCGTTACAATAACGGTCCTGTGTTTCTATTTAAAAACGGTAATTGCATTATTTGACCGTTATTGAATGTCTTATTTGGCGTAGTGCTAGTGGCGTCGTGGGCGTGTCCCTGACACCGGTGTGTTGGAGCTGGGTGTTTGAGTTGTTATGCATCCATGTATTAAATCCTTACTTGCATATTCATGTAGATTATCATTGTAGTATGCATTCATGAACATTTGTATTATTGGAGCTAACTAAAGTGTTTTCAAAATGTCAGTGGTGAACCAAATTATGATTTCCGCTCATATGGGGAGCAGTGACTTGACAGGTTAGCTTGCATGTATTCGGAGACTTGGGGGCGGTCTTCACATTGTTGTCATCACTTTTGTTGTTGTCTAGTTTTTGAATCTTAATCTCCACTTTTCACTTCAATATGGTTGTAACTAAATGGAATGGTATTTGCATCCCTAAACATGTAACTAATTATCTAACTACAACTTATCTATTTAAATTGTAGTCTGAAGTTACTCTTTACTCGTTTGTTCGCACTACAAGCTTGGGGAACCAAGTATTGTGACACTCTCATGTGTTGGGATTTCCTTGAGGAAGGATCGCGACTTATGGGGGTGTTACAAAGTTGTATCAGAGCGATGATTTTGGAGCCTAAAATAATGAATCAATCAACTTAGGTGTCTCGATGTAAAATGAACCCGATTTGAGTTTTAGGGAACTTGTGGCAAGCTAGGGAGACGTCCCAATGTTGTACTCTTGTCCTCTTAACTTGAATCCGTCACAACACGTGGGGTAATGGGACGTTCTTGATGTATGTGGTTGTTGAATATTCTTGCTTGATACTTGTGAAGTAGTTTCATGTTTAGTAGCACTTGATGTGGTGACATAGATGACTATTGTCAAGCTAGTAAGGAACATGTTGGATGTTTATGTGTGACCATATTGAAGTGTTAAAGTTGGTAAGTTGTAAATAGGAATGTAAATCACATGTTAATTATCATCTTGTGTATATCGTATGTCACATCTACGCTTATATTTTCCCTTGCTTGCATTTAGAAACATGCAAAATAGGGTTATATATGGACTTATGTGAATCGGAATGGGTAGATGATCCATTAAGGAAGGGGTTGAGAGGGGGGTGTACTTGGTTAATTGAAAGAGGGGACTCGGCCGAATTGAAGGCACTCGACCAAGTGCCCATGCCACTCGACCGAGTGGACAATTTTCCAGATCCTGTAAAATTCCTGATGTTGAAACACTCGATCGAGTATAGGACCCACTCGGCCGAGTGTGAGCCACTCGACCGAGTGGAACATCACTCGACCGAGTGAAGCCCTATACTCGATCGAGTGGACATGTATCGTGGTCAATATCGTTTGTCTCTTATTGTGCGACATATATTGACGTTTGCTATGGTTATTGAAGAGATAAGACGCCGAGAACTCGTGCAAGGACACCATCACCATCACCACCACTCCGTGGGTCCGAGGAGAAGGTGGACCGGATCATTGCAAAAAATGAAGCTCTCGCCAAAGCTTTTCGCAATGTCACTAGAGAGAGGGACGCAGAAATGGATGCCTTGGCCGTGAGCACCGCTATCTCATGCCACCGACCCACCAAATACATTAGAGTGGGCGAGCCTAATCTCTTTAGTGATTTGGTAAGAGAAATGTAAAATGTCTTTGAGGTGGTAAGATGTCCCGAAGAACTCAAGGTGGAGCAAGCCGCCTTCTACCTTGGGGGTCTAGCGGGAGGTTGGTGGTATAACGAAACGGATGCTATGAGGGACTACTATAATGAAAGGGGTGAGGCCATAATTCCTTGGGCCGACTTCAAGATGGAGATGAGGAACGGGTTTATGTTGGAGTATGTGTCCTCGAAAATAACGCGATAACATGTTTAAATCTTATAATAAGAATGCATGAGGGATTGTAACATTTTATTGTCAACTGATCCACATTAATCGGTAATGATTAGCTGACTAGAGTTTGACATTACTGTCGTATGACGGTGGTGATCAGTTGATCCCTTAAGGTCATACCTCTAGGGTAACACTTTTAATTGATTAATTAATTAATTGTATGTTGATACAAGTTAATTAATTCCTTAAAATTGAACGAATGATTTTGTGAGTGTGAATTCATATCTTATTGTAATCCGATTAAATAAGATTCGTTCTAAGTAATGTAAAATTGTTTTATTACTTAGGTTTTATTATTGATTATGAAATAATTAAAATAAAAATGAATGATCTATTATAAATACAAGTTGTTGTGATTTATAATTCAATGACCCATCTTAAGTACTTGTAATTATGAATTACTAGTTAATTTTTGTATGTGATTTATTTTGTTTATATAATGATTTTTAATGAGTTAAAAATGCATTATTAAATAATATGTCTAGTAACATGTCCAATATGTCACACTATACAAATTAACATATGACAAACTTAAAATGGACCCTTTTAAAATAGGGTGTCTTAGTGTAAATGGAGGGGTTGGGTAGGTTTAGGACTTAATTGTTGCTCTAATTGAGAATTAAGCATAATGATTATGTTTCTAAAAGACATATACCTAGGCCTACACCCTACACCTTGAGAAGAACAATATTGAGCATGTATTGGGCCTTCTTCCCCATGTATTTCGGCCACCCACATGAATAAGGAGAGTTTTCTCTTCTTATTCCCTTAAATCATTCTTACAAAACATACATTGAAAATTTGTGTATTCTCTCATAAGTTAAGAACTCTCAAGAAGGAAAATCAGAAAATCACTAATATTTATATATTATTACTAGAAGTAGTAAACTATATTATTTGTTGTTAATTTAAGGGCACTTATACTAATTTCTAGTAACAAATTAGTACTTGTATTAAGAGGGTTTCTTGGTACAAATCCTTGAGGAGTAGATTGTATTATTGAATATAAGGTTTTCTTGGAGCACTAAGATTTTCTTAAGAAGACTAATTTGGAAGGTGTCCAAATTAGTATACCCATTTCAGCCCTCCTTGTAAGTAGATCGGTTTTCTTCTTACTTTGCATTTTATTGTTATGCATGCATAAGATCTTGTTAGTTTATGACTAAACTAAATTTATATAGTTATTATAAATTTCTAATAAGTGGTTTATGAATCCTCAATTGGTATCAGAGCAATGGTTGTTGCATGCATAATCGGTCATTGTTTTTCCGAGTTAAAATGTTAACATATAAAACTAGAAATTTGTGATTTATGAGGATAAATACCACGAAATTTTTGCATGAATAACATTATGGTCCTAAATTGAGTTTAGGTCATTTTGATGATTTATGGTATAAATATTGCTCTTTAATTTATTTTTAGTATTTTTATTACATTTTATTTGATAAAATGACTTTTAAATACTAAAATATGTTAGACTATGATTCTGACCTTGAAATTTTAACACGACCTCACATGCATATTTTACTTATTGTGTGTAAAATTTCGTATAAAAGTGTTTTATATTGCATGTTTTATGATTTTTACATGAAAAAAATGGATTAAATGGAGGTAATTTTGTTAAAATTAGTTAGACTTCGTTTCTGTCCATGAAATTTCAGTATGTTGTCACATGCAATATTTACACTCTGTATGTAAATTTTGAGGTAAAATAGTTTTATTTTGCATGATTTATGACTTTTAGATGTAAAAATCATTTAAATAGTGACTATATTAGCAAAAATAGCTAAAGTAAATTTTATGGTATAAATTTTTTTTCAAAGGTTGTATATATGATATGAATATCAGATCTAAAGTTTTATGTCAAATTTCATTTGATTTGGATGTTTATTGATTTTTATATAGTAAAATTGATAAATAGCAACTTTAATAGTCATAATTGTAAATTTGATTTTTGGACCTAAAAAAATTTGTCTTTTTCAGGTTCTAGAAACTTACATAGAATATTCAAAATTTTAATTTTGATGTTTTACATAATTTTATGTTTTATTTGGAACTAAGGGGTTAAACTTATGTATTCTGCGATTTATTTGTGAAATAAATTAAAATATTCTATGGGCAAATTTTTATTGAAATTTTGGAATGTTGGGAATTTTTCAGAATATACAAAATTATGATTTTGAAATTTTAGAATTTTTATAACTTATTGGAAATTATTTCTTTATTATTATGAATAATAGTGTTCAAGGAGCAATAATAAAATATCAAGTTGAATTATTGTCAAATATTTAGTGAAGACTAAATTTTTCAGTCCTAAGAAGGTTGGGGTAATTAACTTGGATATACATTTGATTTATGTAATATTGTGTGATTTTAATAAGTTAATAGTCACAATTATCCATAAAACCGGATCAAATATACGATATTAGCTTAAATAGCGCGATTTGGCACATCACATGACATGTTTCATACATTTATTAATGCTGCATTTTTAGTATGAATGTCATGTTTTATTTTATATAATTTTAAATTATGTAATTTGTACTTAGTATGGCCTTAGTTTTTAATTGATATTTCCCGAAATGAATGGGGATATCGATTCGGTTGTAATTAATGTGATCTCGTATCACTTTTATTTTAGTTTTTGTTATTTGTTTTTATAATGTATAAAGTAGAAAAGCTATGTAATTTATTTATTCTGGAGATCCTTGAAGACGGTGTCATTTCGAAAGGCGTTCCGACAAAGACGGTGTTGCCTTGGAGTGCGTGCCAAATGAAGTTCAAGGGACCAAAGGAGTTGGTTTCCGAGTTTGTAAATAGTTTATTAGATTTACTATTTTAGCAAGACCATAATAGAATTTTATTGCTTTGCTTTGCATTTATTTTATATGTTTGCATGCATAGCCAAATCGCCATAACTACACATGCATATCATTTTTTATCGAGTCATCGACCGTGTCAATTATAATTATCGTAGTTCACCGCTTTAGTTCACTTTAATGAGATAGATAATAAATTGACAAGACCTCTCACTAAATAAAAATTGAGAATTAGCCTTACCAAATAGTAGAACCATGAGTCCCAATTTCATAAGGAAGTAGACTCGGCTCACCGGGGTGCTAAACTTGTTACGTTGGGTAAGTGGGTAGTAAATTGTTATTACATCGAAATTTGGATTGAGCTCAACGGAAGTATTCGCGACCGTAGCCGCATGTGTTCCGGGCTTAAGATAAATATTAAAGTAATTTTATCGACCGAGAGTTCTAGAAGTAGAATCGATTAAAGAGTTAATCCACCGAATTATATTGATTAGGGATGAATCGGCTCACCGTGCCCGAATTAATATGAATTTCGATCTCGGGATCATTTGTAATAGTTTAGTAGAGGTCACTATATAAATGCTTAAAACTAGTTTAAAATATTTACAAGTATTATTAAAACGATAAATGTTTATTAACTCCTTCACTTCCTATTTTGTAGTCAAAATTGTTTTCTCAATTGCAATGACAACTCCAAATTCATCCGCAAACACTAGCTCGACCACTCTCACCAATGTTTCTTGGCTCCGATCCTTCATGGATCGATGTAAACTAGAAAAGAATTGGTCCAACTTCGCCGATTGGGACGCTCAACTCCATTTGGCCGCGGAGGGTGACGACAAGCTTCGTTACCTCACCGAGGCCTCTCCCGCCATACCTACCGCAAGGTCTACCCCCGCCGCTAGGTAAGCCTATGAGACTTACCAAAAGGAGTCGGCCGCGATCAAAAATGTGTTAATATTCTCTATGGAGGCCGATCTCCAAAGGAGTTCTATAAAGATTAGCACCGCATATGAGATCTATACGAAGCTTGTGACCATGTTTTCACAAGCTCCAAGGATCATACAATATGAAGCGGCATCCGCATTTTTCGATCTCAATATCAAGGAGGGCCAAAACATTAACCCTCATGTGCTCAAGTTGATGGAGCATGTTGAGACTTTAAAAATGCAAAAGGAAGAAAATCCCGAGGAACTCATCATTGACCGAATTCTTCATTCCTTGAACAAGGTTAAGGCATATGTACAATTCAAGGTGAATTTTAATATGCAAAACTTGAAAGTTTCCCTCGATGAATTGCACAAAATGCTTGTGCAAGTCGAGAGGGACATGGGGCTAAATGTTATTACCACCAAGGATGTGCTCAACATTAATCAAAAGAGCAAAGGGAAATTTAAGAAAGGTGGCAACAAGGGAAAGAAGCCAACTCCCAACAAGGGCAAAGGGAAGGCTTTTGAAGCTAGCTCCTCTAAGTCCAAAAGGAGTGCCTCCTCCGAGGACAAATGACACTATTGTAATGGTATTGGACATTGGAAGAGGAATTGTCCAAAGTATCTTGGCGATATCAAAGCTGGAAATATTGTTCCAGTGGGTAAATAACTATCCCTATCTTTTTGTTTCGATATCAACTTTGGTATTTTGATACAAGTTGTGATGATTACTCTTTTTATTGTACTTAGGGCATCCAAGCAAGGACAAAGGCAAAGACAAGCAAGCCTAAAAGATCTTGAGCGAAGCTATATGTAGCCGCCCATGGTGCTAGATCTATAGAAGCTTGGCCTTATTTTGCTTTTTCTTGATTATCGTGTTGTATTTTGAAATTTTAGAAATCTTTTTAATTTCCTCGTTCGACTTGGAAATTTGTTTGTTTCCTTTAAGCAATGGTTGTATTTTGGATATTGGTGACTTGGTTTACAACCCAAGTCACTCACCTTATCGTATCGTTTGTTCTAAAATTTGTCATCATACACTTCTTGCATCCAGAAACATTACGATTTTATCAACTTAAATTGATCATTAGACAAATATAATGATCGAATCGTTATATGTCCATAAGCTATGTATTTGATTCTCCTTATGCCATTGTGAATAAAGTCACAACTTATTTATGTAAGATTAATTATAAAGTTGTGATTGAGTTATTGAACTCACACTAGGGAACGTTACCAACACTATTTGATACACCTATCAAATTTGAATCGTCTAGTCTAAATTATCTTTTCAATATGTCTCAAATAGATCTCTATAGGTTGACATGTGAAATATTTTCCTCCTTCACCATCATTATTTGTGGCTGAAAAGCTATCTTTGGAGAGATTTAGTGCATTTTTCCTAAAGATCCTAAATTTCTCCAAAGATAGAGTGGGAGTGAATTTAGCCACAAACCTTGACTAGATGGGATCTACGTGAGGAGACCAAAAGAAGATGTTCTTAACTATGGGATCTACGTGAGGAGACCAAAAGAAGATGTTCTTAGGTTAGACTCTTGAGGTGAGGAGATCAAAATAAAGCGTTCTTAAGAAAATTGAGACTTATAAAAAGACGAAAGAATATGTTCTAGGAAAATAAGATTTTGATCAACGAAATGGATATACCTAGAGATTTTAATCTTCGACATTTTACTTAAGAGCCTTATGAAACGAAATGGTATCTATGCAAGTAAATGGATTTATTTGGGATTGTTAAGACTAATCTAAAGTAAATAGAACTTTGTGATTAAGAGTTGCATAGATAGGCATGTTGATGTCTACAAAAGCTATGTTAATTGGTAACTATGCTAGATTCAAATCATTGCTATACCTCATTGTGAAAATGAATAAGTTAGATATTAAAACCTCCTTCCAAATGGGTATTTAGAAAGGGATATGTGAATGACATATTTGTATGGTTTTAACTAATACTTAGAAAAGCAATGACCATTCCAAATCATGTAATGTTTCGAATGAGTTGTCGTAAACGAAACATGTGTACACATGGAATTGAGTGGGAGTCAGTGACAGTCATGTTTAGACATGAAGTTGAGTGGGAGCAATCATCATTCATGAATTGCATAACATATTACTCATTGAGAATGACGTGCAAATACTGTCTTTTATAAAGAAGTATTTAGGTTTTCAATTCTGGATGAAATTAGACATTATGCAAATCTATTATATGGGTGCCGGGAATATGACCGAGCAATGGCGAGGCCATCATCAAACAACTGCCGAGAATCAGCGAGCAATGGCTAGGCCATGTGCAGCAAATGAGGCCACGGCCACCATGACCAAGCATTGCCTTGGCCATGTGCAGCAAATGCCTAGGCCACGGCCACAATGACCGATCACTGCCTAGGCTATGTGCAGCAAATGCCTAGGCCATAGGCACAATGACCGATCAAGGCCTAGGCCATGACCAGCAAGTGCCTAGGCCATGTGCAGCAATGACCGAGCATTGCCTAGGCCATGGGCACCAATGACCGAGCAATGCCCAGACCATGACCGATCACTGCCTAGGCCATAGGCACCAATGACCGAGCACTGCCTAGGCCATGGGCACCAATGACCGAGCAATGCCAAGGACATGTGCAGCCATGACCGAGCATTGCCTAGCCATGACCAAGCACTCCCTAGGCCATGAGCACCAATGACCGAGCAATGCCCAGGCCATGTGCAGCAATGACCGATCACTGCCTAGGCTATGGCCACCCATGACGGAGCACTCCCTAGGCCATAGGCACCAATGACCGATCACTGCCTTGGGCTTCCCTTGAATAGCCATGCCTAGGCATTTTGAGGTTAGTTGCCTAGGCCATGGGCGTGAAATGCCTAGGCCAAGGGGCATTTTGAGGTTAGTTGCCTTGGCCAAGGGGCATTTCGAGGTTAGCTGGCTAGGCCATGACCGTGCATTGCCTAGCCATAGGCGCCTTATGAAGCCATGCGTAGGCCATCATGCCAAGACGGGGCCGTGGGCACCGTGAAACGCAATGGAACGGGAATTTAAGAGGTTTCTAAGGTAATTATATGATTGGGTGACCACGAGTCATGTAACACCCCAAGTTATTGAGAGTAAGGTTGTCCCACATCGGGGAATTGAGGAGGTTGTGATATGTTTATAACGGATTCCACCCACCACTTAGTAACAAGGCCTTGTGCTTTTGGGCTTAAGTGAGGACAAATAACTGGCCCAAAAGTGCACACCCATCTTATTGGGTTGTGTTACGACAGTGGTGGGTCGGGTTGTTATAAATGGTATCAGAGCGACCCTGCGACCGTGTGGTGAGCCCGTGGTCGGGAGTCCCCGGGTCACACACCTAGCGGGGGAGGATTCTGGGCTTGGCTGCGGTCAAGTTGGAGGCACAACGAGGACGTTGTGTTCTTTAAGTGGGAGAGATTGTAACACCCCAAGTTATTGAGAGTAAGGTTGTCCCACATCGGGGAATTGAGGAGGTTGTGATATGTTTATAAGGGATTCCACCCACCACTTAGTAACAAGGCCTTGTGCTTTTGGGCTTAAGTGATGACAAATAACTGGCCCAAAAGTGCACACCCATCTTATTGGGTTGTGTTACGACAGTGGTGGGTCGGGTTGTTATAAGTCATAAAGGACAACCAACCGAAAGTCATCCCGACTCGGTTACCTTGATCGCTCCTTAGCACAAGGTAGGAAAGGCTATTCCTCAACTACCGAGATGACATCCCGGGTCATCGTACCAAAATACTTTGTAGAGTTGTTGGGGACGGTCATAGGGTAAATTTTAACAAGTAATGGACACTAGATGCTTGCTTTGTCCCATACGACGCACCACCGACACACACACCCGATGCTCACCGAACGGCTCCGTGGGCATTTTTTAATTCCGAACGGATTTTACCAAGCAACGAAGCCTAAAAATGCTCAAAACCATAGGTAATGTGATATTAAGGTGCAAAGTGGGCGGAAAATGAGATGGAGGATGTCGAAAGTGCCCAACACAACCCACACAAAGGGAACATCCAACACGCATAGAGACACCGCTCGCCCCGACGCGGTTTCCGGGACCTAAACAAGTCGGAATAAATATTTTCTTTAGCCTAAGACCAACTACTCCAAGTTAGCTACCCAAAAATACAGGGTTTGCACAATGGCCACCTGGTTTGGTCCCCCAAAGTCCCCCCACACCGAGAGCTAGGCAGCAGACGCGTCCGCAGAAAATGACCCGACTTCGTAGACCTATAACTCCCTCAAACAAAATCGAAATGACGAAATTGTTTTTTCCAGCATCAAGTACTCCAAGTTACGTTTCCAGCCATATATCAACCTCCCCAAACAAAGTTAATTTGGTCCTCTACAACGGCGATACAATAATATATCGCTATTCTGCACACTCAATGTTTCATGCTACAAGACCAAAACTATCAAAAAAGCCTCTATAGGGGGTAGTAAGGAGTTAAGCGGCTGGACACCATGGTGCATGTTGGCGTAGGCATAAGGACCCCCACTCCGAGGCGTGGGCATGGCAAGACCCTTTCATCGAAAAACAAAAATAATTTTTTTCCGCCATGCATCCCATATCGGGGGCCCGTGACTGGCACACGGGTTTCGGCATCGTTGGCTATAGCGGCCATCGTGTAAGTCCGCACAACCCCGAGGCGTGGTAGACGGTGATTCCTTTTTCGATCAAAATTTATTTTTGAAAATCACCACGTCTCGGGGGATAGACGGGATTGGGCATCGATAGCTGGAGTGACGGGTACAGGAGGCCATCGAGTAAGACCCTTTGTCCGAGGCGTGTGTAATACTACGGATTTTATAGGCTGGTACTCGACCGAGTATGGCCTACTCGGTCGAGTAGTGTGTGTCGTGGAGTCTGTTTGGCTACTGCCGAGGAACACTCGGCCGAGTATGATGAATACTCGACCGAGTAGAGGATACTCGGCCGAGTATAATCTATACTCGACCGAGTATCCGGTCTGACGGGTGTTATTTTCCGTGGTTTGGTTAAGGTGATTAGAGATTATATAAATTATGTTTACAGTTTCTAAATTATTTTTACCAAAACCTAACGACGTTCATCTCTCCCTCTCTAATCACCCTAATCACTCTCAAGGCTATTTGGTCGATCGCAAGTCTACACTTTCTTCTTTTGTCTCGATTTCGTTGGTGAGTCTCTGATGCTTTATAATCAGTTAATAGATTGTGTTTAGGGTTTTGCCCTAATAATTGATTTGGGTTAATTTGGGGATTGTTGATTATAATTGTTGTAGGTGACGATGTGGTATTTGTTATGCATGTTGTATGATTGATTGCAGCATAGCGGATGGCGAAAAGGTAGGGTTTCCCTACTCAGTTACTGTTAATTGATTTAAGATTGTGTTTGTATTGTAATTGTTGTTACCTGCTGATCATCGGAGTATGGGTGTTGTGGTGACGGTGGTGATGTGGTTGTGTTGTGACGGTGGTGGTGTTGTGACAGCTGTGATGCTATGGTACTGTGATGTGTGTGTTGATTGTGGTGGAGTCACTTGCGGGAGTGGCTTCACACCCTAGTTCGCCCTCCGTGGAACCCGTCACGGGAGGGGATGTGCACATTAAGGGACAGGGTTGTCGCTCGTTGATGAGCGGGATTTAGGTGGAGATGGGCTGCGGTCCCCTACCGGCGGAGTGGATTACCTGTTGCGATGGGTAATCCGGCAGGGCTGCACACTTCGGTGTGTAGTCAGTTACTGTGGAGGATGATCAGCCGGTTACATTATCTGTCTGTCTTATCTTGATTGAACGGTACTGACCCCGTGTTGTTGTTTTGTAAAACCTACGGTGATCCATTCGGGGATGGTGAGCAGATTATGACAGGTAATGCAGATGTTTAGCTATGGGACAGTCATGGTGAGTCATCACTCGAATCTAGCTTCCGCCGTCAAGAGACTTAGCTTGCATTCTTTGTAGTTGTTAGACCTTTCACAATTATACTGTGGTTTGGTTTTGGAATCATGTAATCACTAACTCTTTATACTTTAATAAAGGTTGTTTGGAATTGGTAACTTTGATATACTATCCTCGGGAAACCGAGATGGTAACAGTCTTTCATGCTAGGGTAGTCCTTGGTAAGGTACCTTGGTATGAGGGGGTGTTACAAAGTGGTTCGGTCGAGTAATCTCGCTGTGATAATTCTGTTTAGCTTCTGGAGTCATGAACTCGGCTGAGTAGTGTCATTACTCGACCGAGTATCCTGTACTCGGCCTAGTATGCCATGTACTCGACCGAGTACCTCTGTGGGCGGCCATTTTGAGTCGGTGGCTATGTTTTTATCCTAATTTTGAGTCGGTGGTTATGTTCTTACCTTCTTTTTGAGTCGGTGGCTTTGTTCTTACATTTGTTTTGAGTCGTGGGGTACGTGCACACGTATGTTTTGAGTCTTAACGCATTCTTTTATATGTGACGGTCTTGATACGTAAGTTACCGGACGTGATGATATGGAGAATGCCGGCTTATGAGGGACATGTGTTGGATAAGAAAGACATGCGTTAATGTGGTTGTGAGGGATAGTGGAAAAAGGAAAGGGAGGAATGATGAGCAAATCGAGGTAAAGAACATGTTTTGTGAGATATGGTGAGTGATATAGTCGTGTGTTGAATAATATAAAAGTAAGTGTTTATGGGCAAGGGTGAAGTAAGTGTAAAGAAACATGAGAATGAAAGATTGGGATGAGGAATATGAATAGTGAAATAGTGGTAGGTGTAAGGATTTATGGAGGGAGACGGTTAGCATTGTGTTGCTTAAGGATATATGTAATGAAAGGTTGCTTTAGAGGGATGGAGAAGAGGGGTATATAGTGAACTTAGATGAAGTTATGTCGCGACGTGGATTTGTAGATAGTGACCAAGTTGGGAATTTGGATTATCAAGAGGTGAGTCTAATGTAAAATTCTTTGGGCAATTAACGGTTTGAGGTGAATTGTTGGTTTTCTAGGGATACGAAAGGGAGATACAACTAATTAAAGGGTAACAGCTAGTCGTGGGGACTTGATGGTGACAAGTGTGAGTAAGTAGTAAGATGAGAGAGGATGAGTGATAAATAAGAATGGGAGGATATTTATATGAATTAATGGAATTTGAGTTGTGGAACAAAAATGAGGTAATCGGATTACTAAAGAGTTAGGTAGAAAGAGGAAGGAGATGAATTATTACTTGGTATTACTGTGTGAAAAGAGGGAAAGAGGGATGGAAGTAAGTAGGAAATTACGGAAATGTACGATTGCCTCATTAGAGGGTGTGAGTTAATGGTTATATAGGAGTACATGACGATGTGTTAGTCATGAGTTTTGAGGTATTAAGGGAATAAGAAGCTTGTAGAGTGTTTGCACGATCTGAGATTTTGGTGGAGAGCTAGGTGACGATACGATAAAGGATAGAATGGGGAATAATGTTGAGGAAAATTTTGTTGATGGATATGATGCTCGTTATATGGGATGACAACCAAAAGAGGAAATAAACTGTTGTATAAATAAGTGATAGTGAGAGAGCGGTCACATGAAAGGGTGTTGGTGTCGTATTGTTGTCACTTGAAAGTTGGTTGTCCTAATGGGGTTGATTTTGTGGAGACTGATCAGTATGTATGGTTGTGAGGGAGTATAAGAGGTGGATATATGAAGTGTTCGCTAGAAATTGGGTACTGATGATTTGGTTACGTCCACCGGGTGGTGATAATTGTGTGTATGAGAGGATATGTTATGAAGGGAACCTGAGTTAAGTCCGGATGAGAGGTATTCATTATCAAGTGGTAACTTACGTGATCAGGAATGGCTAGTTAGATTCGATTATGGGTCCATGAGGTGTGTAAAACTTTGTGTGAGGTCCTCGCCTCACGAGTAATGGTATGGCGTGATAGATACGAGTCGTTATATGTGTGTTCCGCGTCATATGTTATACTTATATGTGTATGTATGATATCTGTAAGTAATGGTGTGAGGTTCCGGCCTCAAGGGTCATGGTATGGATAATATTCATAAGGTTGGTATTTGTGATCCCGTCTAATATGCTGCGTCGTGATCTGGTCGAGCAGTTTTAAGAAAGTCTTGTGGTCAAGGAAGTTGTGCTGAGTCAGTGTTATGAGATTATAAAAGTTGTGATGGCTCTCGATGTGGTTTTGTGCACTGTGCACGGTAATTCGTGTTGTGATACGAGTATTTTCGTGTTGTCATAGATCGTTGTTTGTTTACTGCTATTTCTTGTCAGTGTCGGTCGGGGTATATAGACCGTTGTTTTGTTTCCCGATGTTCCTTACCAGTGTCAGCTTGGGAGTGATAATAGAGTATGATATGAGAGAGAGTTGGGTATGGTGCTGTTGTTGTCATGGCATAGTAATATTCTGTTAATGGGACACAACGTGAGAGGTTGTTGGAGTACTTTGGATCTTGTGTTAGATGAGGCATTGGTGGACATAGTTGCGTAAAGAAATTGTGGAACATGTGTGGTATTGAACTTGAAGCTACGGGTGGTTTAACACCTTTTATTGGGGCAGTCAGTACGGTGTTTTGGAACTTAATGTCATGTCAAGTCAAGTTAAGGGTGAGTTTTGTGGTAATAAAAGAGATAAACTTGAGAAGTTAATGTGAATATGTTTAACAATTGTGGATTGTGAGCTAAGATCGTGAGATGAGTGTATAGGTATATGGAAGTATGTTGTTTTGCGGTAATGTGGAAGAGATGGAGTGGTGGTTATACCGATGATTTTATGATATATGTTATGGGAGTACAGAATAATTGGAGGCATGAGAACTGTTATAGAAAGAGAGTCCTGGATATAGGAATGGTTGTAGGTGTTGAGGTTATACTGGATTATTGTTGTCATGCGGTAGTAATGAGGATTATGGGAGGTATAGCAAAGGACCTAGTACTAGTGAGTTACAAGGACGTAACATTTATCTTAAGAGTAGTAGGATGCGACAAGAGAGTTTGATGGTTGTACATGTTATGGTACAATTGGAAGTTTGAGTGTTGGTGTAGAGTATAGAATGGATTCGGGTTGTGGTTAATTTTATTACAGTTAATGGTAGTGCTTGTAGTAGTATGATGTTTACGAGTGTGAGTAAACTTCGAGGACGAAATTCGTTTTAAGGGTGGTAGAATTTAACATTCCGTCTTGATGGTTGATCTTGTCCGGTGGATTGTCTTGGTAATTGAGTTGCTAGTGAGTGTTATAGAAGGGAGACAGAGTTGGCAACATTATATTGTGGTTATTCGGTAATATTATGGAGTCAGTATTATGAGGCTATGTTGAGATGTTATCGTGAGCCGTGTTGTGGAAGTAAGCGTGGTTGGTGGACTTAGTGTTGGGTGTCCAGGTTTTATAGGTTGGGATGGAACTTCGGGAACGAAGTTCTTTTTAAGGAGGGAAGACTGTAATACTACGGATTTTATAGGCTGGTACTCGACCGAGTATGGCCTACTCGGTCGAGTAGTGTGTGTCGTGAAGTCTGTTTGGCTACTGCCGAGGAACACTCGGCCGAGTATAATGAATACTCGACCGAGTAGAGGATACTCGGCCGAGTATAGTCTATACTCGACCGAGTATCCGGTCTGACGGGTGTTATTTTCCGTGGTTTGGTTAAGGTGATTAGAGATTATATAAATTATGTTTACAGTTTCTAAATTATTTTTACCAAAACCTAACGACGTTCATCTCTCCCTCTCTAATCGCCCTAATCACTCTCAAGGCTATTTGGTCGATCGCAAGTGTACACTTCCGTCTTTTGTCTCGATTTCGTTGGTGAGTCTCAGATGCTTTGTAATCAGTTAATAGATTGTGTTTAGGGTTTTGCCCTAATTATTGATTTGGGTTAATTTGGGGATTGTTGATTATAATTGTTGTAGGTGACGATGTGGTATTTGTTATGCATGTTGTATGATTGATTGCAGCATAGCGGATGGCGAAAAGGTAGGGTTTCCCTACTCAGTTACTGTTAATTGATTTAAGATTGTGTTTGTATTGTAATTGTTGTTACCTGCTGATCATCGGAGTATGGGTGTTGTGGTGACGGTGGTGATGTGGTTGTGTTGTGACGGTGGTGGTGTTGTGACAGCTGTGATGCTGTGGTACTGTGATGTGTGTGTTGATTGTGGTGGAGTCACTTGCTGGAGTGGCTTCACACCCTAGTTCGCCCTCCGTGAAAACCGTCACGCGAGGGAATGTGCACATTAAGGGACAGGGTTGTCGCTCGTTGATGAGCGGGATTTAGGTGAGGATGGGCTGCGGTCCCCCACCGGCGGAGTGGATTACATGTTGCGATGGGTAATCCGGCAGGGCTGCACACTTCGGTGTGTAGTCAGTTACTGTGGAGGATGATCAGCCGGTTACATTATCTGTCTGTCTTATCTTGATTGAACGGTACTGACCCCGTGTTGTTGTTTTGTAAAACCTACGGTGATCCATTCGGGGATGGTGAGCAGATTATGACAGGTAATGCAGATGTTTAGCTATGGGACAATCATGGGGAGTCATCACTCGAGTCAAGCTTCCGCCGTCAAGAGACTTAGCTTGCATTCTTTGTAGTTGTTAGACCTTTCACAATTATACTTTGGTTTGGTTTTGGAATCATGTAATCACTAACTCTTTATACTTTAATAAAGGTTGTTTGGAATTGGTAATTTTGATATACTAACCTCGGGAAACCGAGATGGTAACAGTCTTTCATGCTAGGGTAGTCCTTGGTAAGGTACCTTGGTATGAGGGGGTGTTACAGCGTGGTGCGTGGTGGTGAAAAACTTTTATTCCGAAAAAAAATATTTTTTTTTTTTTTTGAAAAATCACCACGCCACGGCGGTCCCTTCTATGACGGTTGTGGGCATCGATGACTAGACTGTCAAGTGTACTTGTTCATCGTGTAAGTCCCATCGCCCGAGGCGTGGTGCATTTCATAAAACAAATTTTCATAAAAAAATAAATTTTCATAAAAAAACCATTTTTCATAAAACAATAAAACAATTATTCATAAAACTATTTTTGATGGCCATGACGGGTTTGTCGGAATTTTTTTTTTTTCAAAACACCAGATCTCGGAAATAACCGGCTATGATGGGTTTGTTGGAAATCGGTTTTCGAGAATCGTTGCCCCTTCGTTGTCCCTCGGAGTGATTGGGTGCTAATGAGCAAGGCCACAATCTTTAGTAGATAAATAGGGATTGCAATGACGAGAGTAGTTAGCGAAGAAATCCGCTTGGAGTGAGTTATCACCAAGACCAAGCCGATGATGCACTGATGAATGGGTAGTCGTTGCGTCCCGAACCGATTATTGAGCGTGTTTGATCACCAAGTAATCTAATCCATGAATCCTTTCTCGATTGCTGAATCCGATAGACCTTGAGCCGGGTTGTCACTTGTTGCTAGGAATGTCCCTCAGTTTTCGTGGCTACATGTGCTTTGAAAGGGTCGGCCCCCCGCAGCCACGGATCTTTATCGGTCCTAGTGTGTTAGGGGGGGATGTCCTCGACAAGGCTTTGTTGCTCGAAATGTCCCTCGGTTTTCGCGGCTACATGTGCTTTGAAAGGGTCGGCCCCCCGCAGCCACGGATCTTTACCGGTCCTAGTGTGTTAGGGGGAATGTGCTCGCCAAGGCATTGTTGCTCGGAATGTCCCTCGGTTTTTGCGGCTGGTGCGTGTCATTTATATGATGTTTTACACCTCATTTTACACGCATTTCAGAGCTCATTTGTGTAGTTTAAGCTACCATTTCCCCTATTTCCGTCTACTTTCGTGTTTTTGTACTTTATTGCAGAAATGTGAAGAATTCAGCGGAAATCAAAGCTAAATCCGTCCCTGAGTATCCTGCATTGCATTTGACGTGAAGTATTCACTTAAGGAACGAGCTTGGTGCGCATTTCAAGGCCCAAAAGACAAATCCACGAAATTATAGAAGTCAATATCAGCTAAAGCAGTCGATCGACCACTACCTTCAGTCGATCGACCAACCTGCGGGTTCCAGAAGCTACTGTACACTGCTACTCAGTCGATCGACCGCCACTCTTAGTCGATCGACCAAGCCGCTATCCCAGACGAGAATTAAAAGATCGAGGAAACGCAAGCCCATTGTGTTTAGGTTTTGATAATAAGTGTTACGTATATTTGCTATATAACGTAACCTAGTTTACAGATACAAGGATGGAGCTTTTATTGAGAAATTTACCTAGTTTTACATTGAGTTTTAGAATATCAAATAATTAGGGTTCGGAATATTGGTTTGCATCGGATTTTCGTTCGTACTTCTAATCATTCCGTTACAATTCCTCTGAAATTTCGGTATTCCTTCTGTTCTATTTCAGTTTATCTTTATCGCATTGATAGTATAGAAATTGCTAGTTAATATCCAAAGCCAATTCATCGTTTATGTTAATTGTTTGTTCTATTATTTCAAGCATGAATTCTTCTGTCTATTTTATTAGTTTTATTGTTGTTATCATCCTTAGTATGAGTAGCTAAATAGCTTGTGCTAGGATGTAGGGGAATTATAGTATAGGCGGCGTAGAATAATTTGGACTGAAATCGCGTGTCAGTCGATCGACTGCCATACCCGGTCGATCGACTGGCCACGTGAGGTTTGACCTTCGTTTTAATTGTTTTAATTCTTTATTCGACGAGTCAAGTGCACACGACTAGTTGAATGTTTAGGATATGACTGACCCATTAGATCGAGAGATAGGGACAGTTGTTAAGATCACCAATTAAAATGACTAAACTATGCTGAGATCGAAAGATAGGGAAAGTTTAGATTATAAGTCACTTTTCAGGACGAAAGTTAGTATTAGTGATATTAGGGACTTATAGCGAGATCGAAAGATGCTATTTGTTAAGAGTGGACCGAGAGGACCTCTTTATTTCCCGCCTCAAGTGTTTGATTTAGACCGACTTAGTTTGCTGCCGCCGAAACTATAACGAACCGACCATCCAAGTACCCTTCTTTTATCTGTTTTATCCGTTTATCTAGTTTATTGTCTTTCATTACTCTTAGCTATAGACCAAATCAAATCAACCCCCACATTCGTTACCTTAGACTAAATTAGACAATTATTAATTACATTCGCCTCCTTGTGGTTCGACCCTGTTACCACTAGCCTAGGTTAGTCTTAATAGGAATTATAAATTTATTTTTGGTACTCACAACGACGGGTATCAAATTTTGGCGCCGTTGCCGGGGAGGCAATTGTTCTAATTTTTAGTTGTTTTATTTTAGTCTTTCTTAGTTTAAGGGACATCCGTTCCTTAAACTTTTCTTATATTATTTTTGTAGTTTCTTCTTATGCGCAGGTCACAGGGTGGTGAACTATTACCGTTCGATCCTGAGATTGAGAAATCTTTGTGCGAGTTGAGACGATCACAAAGAGTATTACCGACAGAAGAAGAGCTGAGTACTCTTTCAAGCTTTTACGAGAACGAGCTATTCGAAGAAGATCCACCTACATCTCCTGCTTCTACTTCTTCAGCTGAGACAGTCACATCTCCGGAAATTCCAGTCATGGCTGAAGAAGCAACTATAGCAAGCCACTCTGAGCCGACAGCCGCGAATCTCTATAAGGGATTTGCTCTACCAGGGACAGACAGGAAATTTGAGCCGAAACCTGCTTATATCAACTTGGTTGAGAGAAACCAATTTTGGGGAGCTGCAACTGAAGATGCAGATAAGCATATGGAGATATTTATCGATTATTGCTGCTCTATACGCCCGCCGACCGGTGTGACCCAGGACCAGATAAAGGAAACTATGTTTATATTCTCACTCTGCGATGCTGCAAGGGAGTGGTACAGAGATCTGGATCGAGCTGCTCATGGGATCACCGACTGGAATTCCTTGGCCTTGGCATTCTACAAGAAATACTTCTCTGCCTCAAAGACGAATGCCATTAGAGCTCAGATCACGAGCTTTAAACAAGGGCCGGATGAGAATTTTCATGAAGCATGGGTCCGTTTCAAAAAGCTGGTGCGAACCATTCCGCACCATGGGTTCGAAAAGTGGAGTCTGTGCAATCAGTTCTATAATGGGCTGTACGACGATTAGAGGGCTATCTTGGATGCTGCAGCCAATGGCCGATTTGCTGAAAATATGGGAGAGACTAAGGGGTGGAAGATCATTGATGATTTGGCCACTCATAAGGCTGAATATGGGAATTTCCGGGGGAATCAAAGGAGAATGGTTTAATCTCCTTCTGTGGCTGCATTAGAAGCTCTCACGGCGAGGTTTGACAAATATGAGTTGGGAGGAGCTTCAAAAGGAGGGATGTATCATGTGAATGCTGTTTTAGACGGTCCTTTCGTCTGTAAAAGATGTGGAGCTGAGGGACATGTTTCAGAAAATTGTCCTAGTCCCTTTGAGTCTTGTGCTGCCTTTCAACATTATAGGCAGACAAACACGTACTATGAGCCGAATGTCCACCTAAACTTGAGGTGGAGTAGCCAAAATGTCCTAAATCCGACTCAACCTCCACAACAACAGCAGCAGCAAGCTTATGTGCCCCCTCATCATAAGCAACAACAATATCAAAAACCTCCCTATGTGCCGCAGCAGCAACAAACACAAAATTCCGACTTTGCTGAATTTAAGAACTTGTTGCTAAAAGAGTCCCACGCTAGAGAGGTCGGGATGAAGCTACTAGAGAGCCAAATTGCTCAATTGGCTAGCAAGAGTACAACTCGAGCTCCGGGACACTTACCGACTCAAACTGACAAAAAGGAGACCCTTAATGCCATCACTTCGAGGAGCGGGTCCACCCTGGAGGGGCCTGCTATGATTGAGGATGCCCCTGAAAAAGATAAGCCGGAACCGAGTCAAAACAAAGCTGGAACGAACAAAGGAAAGAAAAAGACGAACAACAGGTATGTCAGACGATCGACTGACATACCCAGTCGATCGACTGAAGTGCGTGTTACAGGAGCTTCTGGTACTGTTGAAACCAGTCGATCGACTGACCAATCTGGTCGATCGACTGGAACCGTTGCTGAGGGTGAGCAATTTCGTCCTCCGATGCCCGACAACCTGAGGGATCACTTGTTTTGGGGTACGACAGTCCCGAAAATATTGGGGCAAGACCCGAGTGCTGATGGGTCAGTCCCAGCTCCGAAGTACGACCTGATGTCGATCAATGGCTCTCATTTGAGACGGTCTGAAGAGGGTTGAAGCTTCAATAAAGAGAAGGTGGTGGACTTTCAGCCTAAGTCCACGGATGCCGGCATGTGTGATTTAGAGGAGAGGGCTAAGTTGCTACTTACAGCCCCATACCCAGAGAGACTAGTGCCGACGAAGGAACATGTATCTTTCAATAAATTTGAAAAAGTTATTCGTAGCTTGAATATACAAGTGCCTTTCCTTGAGTTAGTCAATCAAGTGCCTGCTTACACTAAATTCATGAAACAACTCTTGAGTAAGAAAAAGTCACTTGAAACTGTGCATACTGTCGCATTAACTAAAGAGTCATGCTCTTATTTGTCTCATACTGCACCCCTTAAGCTAGAAGACCCGGGTAGTTTTTCAGTCCCGTGTAATATTGGCACCTTTCCTATTGAGAAAGCCTTACGTGACTTAGGAGCCAGTATTAGCGTAATGCCCTTAAGTCTTGCTAGAAAGCTCAAATTGACTAGGTTTGCAGTGACCGACATGACAGTACAGATGGCTGATCGCTCTGCGGTCCAGCCTATAGGAGTCCTAGAGGACATCCCTGTGCAAATAGGGAAGTTTTTCTTCCCTGTTGACTTCGTGGTGCTCGATATGCCCGAAAATGCCCACATTCCCATTATTTTGGGTAGAACATTTCTGCACACTGCTGGTGCAGTTATTGATGTTGGCTCTGGGACCCTGACTTTCAAAGTGGGGAAGCACTCTATTGTCTTTTCTAAGACAGCTAGGAAGAAGGACCCCATGTGGCCTGTCACCTGTAATACGGTTTCTGAAAAGAAATCATACTTTGTGCTTCCTGACATGCCTATCTCTATTCCTGTTTCTGTTGTAATACCTCCGCCCCAGACTGGGAGCAAGAAGGAGGAAGATTCTGTTGTTTTAGACATTGCAGGAGCTGGTTTGGGGAAGCAAGAGCTGCGGGTTGTTCCAGCTGTGACGGAGCAAATCGTTTCGAGAGGCGGTCTAGGGTGCCTGAGCTATGGCACTGACGAGGAGCTAGAAGATGAGCCAGTCAAAGTAAGGGAGTCCGACTTGGATTCCGACGAGCTAGAGGAGGTCCTTGATTGGGGAGATGACGAAGCTGTTGATCCGTTGAGTTCTGCGGACGTGAAAGCTAAGAACGGTGCAGCTGGGAAGATGAGCACCATTGAGGCTACCTCTTGTAGCCAGAAGCCGACGAAGTGGGCCATACCATGGCCGTTTTTGATCAACTACTAGTTGATCACATGTTTTATCAAAAACTTTATTTATTTGCTTTGTTAGACTTTCCTTTTATTGCATTTGTGTGCGCGAAACTTCGCCGTTTCCGTTTGCTTAGGATTTTAAACTCTTTAGATGGTTACTTTGGGTTTTGCGCAATTTTGGGCGCGTATTTTTCTGCATTTGCAGGTTTTAGACCTCCTTAGCTCAAGTAATTGAGCAAATACGAAGAAATCAGAAAATTACAGCAGTATTTCCAGTCGATCTACCGCATACCCTAGTCGATCGACTGAGGTGCGACTTCCAGGAGCTTCTGTTCCTGTTCAATCCAGTCGATCGACTGCCTGCTATGGTCGATCGACCGCCCTGCACTGCTGTACCTGTTCACGACCTCTCCCCTGCTGTGTTTGGTCGATTTGCGGAATTGAGGGAGTTTTCTAATCCACTTTATCTTCTGTCAAATTATTTATTTCTTCTCCTTTTCTCAATTGTGCACATAATTACCGCTTCAAAATTGTCTTCTCGATTTTATGCGTGGGTTTTGTTTGTCTTTCAGGTACTTATTGGTAGCACTGCTGGCTACTGAAACCTCCTAGCTCATGCTGGTTTGGGGAGGTTTCCTTTGCTGCGCTTTAAGTCTCGTGAGTTCCCGATTTCCACTTCATGTCGTTTTTATTTATTTTCACGCAAATTCCCGTTTCTCTTTTCTTTCATTACATGATTTTGCACAATGGGGACATTGTGCGATTTGGTTTGGGGAAGGGTTTTGCGTCGCATATCATTTGCTTGCATTCACGTTTACATTTTGTTTTGCATTGTTTATTTCATTTCTCATATATATCAAAAATTCAAAAAAAAAAATTGAAAACAATTTCAAAAATTTCAATAAAAATGCACGTTTATTTTAGCATATAGGTCGAGTCGGAACGGTAGTATTTCAATGATGACATTGCATTTGCAGCTGTTTTTGCCTGAGCCTTGCTAATTGTCATGTTATTAGTAGAATCATATATGCATATCTACGAGTTTTCGTTAAATTTCTTGCTGAACTTGAGACTTGACTTAGATTTTTGGCAAACTACTTATATTTCTGAGATTTAGAGCTTATAACAGGTGTCATTCATGATCGGTTTATCTAGGAATGTGAGTAGTACTCCTTATGAGACATGTTACATAAATGTGCATAAATATGAACTTGATCTACTTAATACATGTATGCATTCGGTCTGTGGTTTGTTGACACATGTGGTAGAGGTTTCCCTTTTCTCATTTTACCCATAAGCTCCACACTGCCAAAATAGCCTTTTTGTCCTATTTACTACATCCTACATTTAGCCTGCCTTTGTCAAGCTAGTAGTTTACGTTTTTGGGATTGTTACTCGTTTTTGGTGGCAGATGCTCTGTTGAGATGATGATTGGAAAATGGAAAAGGAAAGAAAGAAACAAAAAGAAATAGAAAATAGCATAAATCGAAAAAGAAAAAAAAGAGTTTTGTACTGTTCAAAGCAGTCGATCGACTGCCATCATTGGTCGATCGACTGGAGTCCGAAAGAAAGAAGAAGAAAATCAATTTCGCATGATTCAAGCCTTTATCTTATGGCGATTTTTGCTCCCATGATTCATTTATATCTTATGGGGAGTTGGTTGATTACTTTTATAATTTAGGAGATTGTGAGTTTAGTGCTTGCTATAGCACCGTTTCGGTTGATTATGAGCAAGAAGTTGGATGTTGCCATATGGTCCCGTTTAGGTACTAGCTTGATCACCTGTACCTCCACTTTACCATAAACGTTTTGCCTCTTCTTACCCATACTTCACATATCCATATTTACCTCGGCATGTGTCATGGTCTTTTGTTGGTTGGAATGCATATGTACGGTCATAGAGATTACTTTCATATTATATTGCAGGCATGTTCTTATAGGTCGTAGTTAGGTGAGTGTCATTACAAAATGAATTCTTTCTATCTATACATTATTCACCTGTGCTTATGTGTGATATGAGCGACCCGTGAGAGTCCAATTTGATAAGTCTCTATAGTTGACGGTTCAGCAGTGTTTTAACGACTTCATAACTCGGTTGCATGATTCATAGTTGCTAATTGATTGTTGGTTAATGCATTAAAATGGTTTAGGCTTTACAGTTTGCAATTCGCTCTGAGATTGAACTCGTTCCATTAGGTCATTAAATCGAGTCTAGTTCTTGCTTGGGGACAAGCAAGGGTTTGGTTTGGGGAAGTTTGATGCGTGTCATTTATATGATGTTTTACACCTCATTTTACACGCATTTCAGAGCTCATTTGTGTAGTTTAAGCTACCATTTCCCCTATTTCCGTCTACTTTCGTGTTTTTGTACTTTATTGCAGAAATGTGAAGAATTCAGCGGAAATCAAAGCTAAATCCGTTCCTGAGTATCCTGCATTGCATTTGACGTGAAGTATTCACTTAAGGAACGAGCTTGGTGCGCATTTCAAGGCCCAAAAGACAAATCCACGAGATTATAGAAGTCAATATCGGCTAAAGCAGTCGATCGACCACTACCTTCAGTCGATCGACCAACCTGCGGGTTCCAGAAGCTACTGTACACTGCTACTCAGTCGATCGACCGCCACTCTTAGTCGATCGACCAAGCCGCTATTCCAGACGAGAATTAAAAGATCGAGGAAACGCAAGCCCATTGTGTTTAGGTTTTGATAATAAGTATTACGTATATTTGCTATATAACGTAACCTAGTTTACAGATACAAGGATGGAGCTTTTATTGAGAAATTTACCTAGTTTTACATTGAGTTTTAGAATATCAAATAATTAGGGTTCGGAATATTGGTTTGCATCGGATTTTCGTTCGTACTTCTAATCATTCCGTTACAATTCCTCTGAAATTTCGGTATTCCTTCTGTTCTATTCCAGTTTATCTTTATCGCATTGATAGTATAGAAATTGCTAGTTAATATCCAAAGCCAATTCATCGTTTATGTTAATTGTTTGTTCTAATATTTCAAGCATGAATTCTTCTGTCTATTTTATTAGTTTTATTGTTGTTATCATCCTTAGTATGAGTAGCTAAATAGCTTGTGCTAGGATGTAGGGGAATTATAGTGTAGGCGGCGTAGAATAATTTGGACTGAAATCGCGTGTCAGTCGATCGACTGCCATACCCGGTCGATCGACTGACCACGTGAGGTTTGACCTTCGTTTTAATTTTTTTAATTCTTTATTCGACGAATCAAGTGCACACGACTAGTTGAATGTTTAGGATATGACTGACCCATTAGATCGAGAGATAGGGACAGTTGTTAAGATCACCAATTAAAATGACTAAACTATGCCGAGATTGAAAGATAGGTAAAGTTTAGATTATAAGTCACTTTTCAGGACGAAAGTTAGTATTAGTGATATTAGGGACTTATAGCGAGATCGAAAGATGCTATTTGTTAAGAGTGGACCGAGAGGACCTCTTTACTTCCCACCTCATGTGTTTGATTTAGACCGACTTAGTTTGCTGCCGCCGAAACTATAACGAACCGACCATCCTAGTACCCTTCTTTTATCTGTTTTATCCGTTTATCTAGTTTATTGTCTTTCATTACTCTTAGCTATAGACCAAATCAAATCAACCCCCACATTCGTTACCTTAGACTAAATTAGACAATTATTAATTACATTCGCCTCCTTGTGGTTCGACCCTGTTACCACTAGCCTAGGTTAGTCTTAATAGGAATTATAAATTTATTTTTGGTACTCAGAACGACGGGTATCAGCGGCTATGATGGCTTTGTTGAAAATCGGCTTTCAATAATCGTTTCCCCTTGGTTGTCCCTCGGACTGATTAGGTGGTAATAAGTAAGGCTACAATCTTTAGTCGCGAAGTAAGGATGCAATGGGGAACCTTATTAGCGAAGAAGTCCTCTTCAAGTGAGTATACTCACCAAGACCAAGCCGATGATGCGCTGATAAGTAGTACGATTGCTTCCGGAAATCAATTATTGAGCGTTGTTTTATCACCATGTAATCTAATCAATGCTTTGTTTCTCGATTGCCGATTCCTATACGCCTTGAGCCGGCTTGTCCCTCGTTGCTTGGAATGTCCCTCGGTTTTCGACGCTATATGTGCTTTGAAAGGGTCGGACCCCCGCAGCCACGGAGCTTTATTGATCCTAGTGTGTTAGGGGGAATGTCCTTGTCAAGGCGTAATTGCTCGGAATGTCCCTCGGTTATCGACGCTACATGTGCTTTGAAAGGGTCGGCCCCCCCGCAGCCACGGAGCTTTATTGGTCCTAGTGTGTTAGGGGGAAATGTCCTGGCCAAGGCATCGTTCTCGGAATGTCCCTCAGTTTTGACGGCTAGTTGTGCTACGATGGGGTTTGCTTCCCGCAGCCGCCGACCTTTGTAGGGTCCTAGTGTGTTAGGTAAAATGACCTCGTTATGGCGTTAGCGAATCGCGTGAGTGGCGTTGGGATTTATTGAGTTGGCGGGCTCTTTGCTTGTGCATTGAACCGTTGACTCGTAATCCGCTTCAGTGTTGCCTACAAGTGCTCTCATGGCCTTCGGTGAAGGAGTTTTCCTGCGTTGCTTTTCTAAGTATTAGTTAAAACCATACAAATATGTCATTCACATATCCCTTTCTAAATACCCATTTGGAATGAGGTTTTAATATCTAACTTATTCATTTTCATAATGAGGTATAGCAATGATTTGAATCTAGCATAGTTACCAATAATTAACATAGCTTTTGTAGACATCAACATGCCTATCTGTGCAACTCTTAATCACAAAGTTCTATTTACTTTGGATTAGTCTTAACAATCCCAAATAAATCCATTTACTTGCATAGATACCATTTTGGTTTCATAAGGCTCTTAAGTAAAATGTCGAACTTCAAAATCTCTAGGTATATATCCATTTCATTGATCAAAATCTTATTTTCCTAGAACATATTCTTTCGTCTTTTCATAAGTCTCAATCATGTAATGTTTCGAATGAGTTGTCGAAAACGAAACATGTGTACACATGGAATTGAGTGAGAGTCAGTGACAGTCATGTTTAGACATGAAGTTGAGTGGGAGCAATCATCCTTCATGAATTGCATAACATATTACTCATTGAGAATGACGTGCAAATACTGTCTTTTATAAAAAAGTATTTAGGTTTTCAATTCTGGATGAAATTAGACATTATGAAAATCTATTATAACATGGGATGTTGGATTGGCACTTAGATAGGTATCTTATGTTGATAATGATCCTTCATCTTAAAGATATCAACAAGTTAAGTAGGTTGTTCATATTGATGAAAATTGAATTATCATAGAATTATGATTATTCACATGAACCTAAGAACTGTTGTCTACATGAAATCGATTACTAATGTTTCCGCCATTTGAATAATCATGTATACCATAATGCATGTCCTAGATGAATCGCATGCTTGGAGCATGATAAGTCGATGACAAGTTAACCCATATGAGAGTCATTGTTAAGCCTTAAGGAACCGTCATGAATCCTCATGGAGAACTAATGGTCTGTTCTGGACTTTAGAAGAAGACTAAGTTGTGTGTTAATAGGTTACACAAACTCAAGTTTCCAAACTCATTACGATTTATAAAAATCCTAGGCGGATTTTATTGATCTAAGGAGCAAAAAACTAGAAAAGGGTATTTTATTGTCATCCATTGCAAGATTCTATAAAATGAACCTAAGTACGTTGTGATTGGGTGGTGTGCTTTGATGACTATGAGTAGTATCGTCCACCAAAAACCCACATCCCGAGTTATATGATAATAGCGTGAGCTTCTTTCAAGTTAAAGAACCTGAGTCTAGTATGAAGTCTAGACATGTACTTAGTAAAATTCATGCTATAAGAGATAACATGAAATTGAAGGAAATTGCAATTCATAAAGTTTGAACTCTTGGACATATGGTATGTTCAAAAGCTAAACTTTTATTGCATTTGGCAAGCGTATAAATACACTTATAATTATAAAACATAGAGTAGTAATATGGTATTGACTACTCATATATGATAATCACATTTATCGTTTCAGTTATCGTTAACTCATCTTGTACTTTGTTACATCCAAATGGGTTGTTGAGACAATGTTGAACCCCATTAAAGTGAACTAGATTAACATAGTATTCGCCACTAGTTTCTTAAATGAGGTGACATCTCGAAGTAACTAGAGTGTGATGCGATTGATGGTGAGTTCAAGTGTCATAGAGTCATGAGAGATGACTAGTCGATCACATAGACAGACTGTGAGGGACACTCTGTCGGGCTTATGACCGCCTATAGAGTTCTGGAAATTTTTATAGCCTGGTCGTGGCTAGAGCTACTATAGTATTCTTATGAGTCGATTCTTTGACTAAAGATTGTTCGCCTAAGATGGCACAGCTTCAGAGTGACTTTGATTTATGTTCTACCACCTTCGTAATTGGGGTCAAATGGGCATGTTTTGGGTCATGATGAGTTGTAGCTGTTCAAGGGAAGAGTGCAATAAGAATTTTCCATCCCTGTCAGGTTTATCTTATATATCAAGGCCACTCGAGGAGTAATGAACTCGAAATGCGTGGCCACGATCGGAAGGTATCTACGGTACATAATTCCGGTCAGACAGTTATTCTTCAGATCGAGGAAACCACTCATGATATGATCAAGTGCAAGTACGACCTGCAAGACACCTTGCATTAAGTGGAAGATAGCAATAGGACAAGAGAATTGGTGACGCACACTTGTCGCAGACAAGTGGGAGATTGTTGGAGTATGTGTCCTCGACAATAATGCGATCACATGTTTAAATCTCATAATAAGAATGCATGAGGGATTGTAACATTTTATTGTCAACTGATCCACATTAATCGGTAATGATTGGCTGACTAGAGTTTGACATTACAGTCATATGACGGTGGTGATCAGTTGATCCCTTAATGTCATACCTCCAGGGTAACACTCTTAATTGATTAATTAATTAATTGTATGTTGATTCAAGTTAATTAATTCCTTAAAATTGAACGAATGATTTTGTGAGTGAGAATTCGTATCTTATTTTAATCCGATTAAATAAGATTCGTTCTAAGTAATGTAAAATTGTTTTATTACTTAGGTTTTATTATTGTTTATGAAACAATTAAAATAAGAATGAATGATCTATTATAAATACAAGTTGTTGTGATTTATAATTCAATGACCCATTTTAAGTACTTGTAATTATGAATTACTAGTTAATTTTTGTATGTAATTTATTTTGTTTATATAATGATATTAAATGACTTAAAAATGCATTATTAAATAACATGTCTAGTAACATGTCCAATATGTCACACTACACAAATTAACATATGACAAACTTAAAATGGACCCTTTTAAAATAGGGTGTGCCGTGTAAATGGAGGGGTTGGGTAGGTTTAGGACTTAATTGTTGCTCTAATTGAGAATTGAGCATAATGATTATGTTTCTAAAAGACCTATACCTAGCCCTACACCCTACGCCTTGAGAAGAACAATCTTGAGCATGTATTGAGCCTTCTTCCCCATGCATTTCGGCCACCCACATGAATAAAGAGAGTTTTCTATTCTTATTCCCTTAATTCATTCTTACAAAACATACATTGAAAATTTGTGTATTCTCTCATAAGTTAAGAACTCTCAAGAAGGAAAATCACAAAATCACTATATTTATATATCAATACTAGAAGTAGTAAACTATAATATTAGTTGTTAATTTAAGGGCATTTATACTAATTTCTAGTAACAAATTAGTACTCGTATTAAGAGGGTTATCTTGGTACAAATCCTTGAGGAGTAGATTCTATTATTGAATCTAAGTTTTTCTTGGAGCACTGGGATTTTCTTAAGAAGACTAATTTGGAAGGTGTCCAAATTAGTATACCCATTTCGGCCCTCCTTGTAAGTAGATCGGTTTTCTTCTCACTTTGCATTTTATTGTTATGCATGCATAAGATCTTGTTAGTTTATGACTAAACTAAATTTATATAGTTATTAGAAATGTCTAATAAGAGGTTTATGAATCCTACAATTGGTATCAGAGCAATGGTTGTTGCATGCATAATCGGTCATTGTTTTTCCGAGTTAAAATGTTAACATATAAAACTAGAAATTTGTGATTTATGAGGATAAATACCACGAAATTTTTGCATGAATAACATTATGGTCCTAAATTGATTTTAGGTAATTTGATGATTTATGGTATAAATATTGCTCTTTAATTTATTTTTAGTATTTTTATTACATTTTATTTGGTAAAATGACTTTTAAATACTAAAATATGTTAGACTATGATTCTGACCTTAAAATTTTAACATGACCTCACATGCATATTTTAATTATTGTATGTAAAATTTCGTATAAAAGTGTTTTATATTGCATGTTTTATGATTTTTACATGATAAAAATGGATTAAATGGAGGTAATTTTGTTAAAATTAGTTAGACTTCGTTTCTGTTCATAAAATTTTAGTATGTTGTCACATGCAATATTTACACACTGTATGTAAAGTTTTGAGGTAAAATGGTTTTATTTTGCATGATTTATGATTTTTAGATGTAAAAATCATTTAAATAGTGACTATATTAGCAAAAATAGATAAAATAACTTTTATGGCATGAAATTTTTTACAAAGGTTGTATATGTGATATGAACATCAGATCTAAAGTTTCATGTCAAATTTCGTTTGATTTGGATGTTTATTGATTTTTATATTGTAAAATTGATAAATAGCAACTTTAATAGTCATAATTGTAAATTCGATTTTTGGACCTAAAAAAATTAATCTTTTCCAGGTTCTAGAAACTTACATGGAATATTCAAAATTTTAATTTTGATGTTTTACATAATTTTATGTTTAATTTGGAATTAAGAGGTTAAAGTTATGTATTATGCGATTTATATGTGAAATAAATTAAAATATTCTATGGGCAAATTATTATTAAAATTTTGGAATTTTGGGAATTTTCCAGAATATACAAAATTATGATTTTAAAATTTTCGAATTTTTATGACTTATTGGAAATTATTTCTTTATTATTATGAATAAAAGTGTTCAAGGAGCAATAATAAAATATCAAATCGAATTATCGTCAAATATTTAGTGAAGACTAAATTTTTGAGTCCTAAGAAGGTTGGGGTAATTGACTTGGACATAGATTTGATTTATGTAATACTGTGTAATTTTAATAAGTTAATAGTCATAATTATCCATAAAATCGGACCAAATATACGATATTAGCTTAAATAGGGCGATTTGGCACATCACATGACATATTTCATACATATATTAATGCTGCATTTTTAGTATGAATGTCATGTTTTATTTTATATAATTTTGAATTATGTTATTTGTACTTAGTATGGCTTTAGTTTTTAATTGATATTCCCCAAAATGAATGGGGATATCGATTCGGTTGTAATTAATGTGATCTCGTATCACTTTTATTTTATTTTTTGTTTTTTCTTTTTATAATGTATAAAGTAGAAAAGCTATGTAATTTTTATCCCGGAGATCCTTGAAGACGGTGCCATTTCGAAAGGTGTTCCGACAAAGACGGTGTTGCCTTGGAGTGCGTGCCAAATGAAGTTCAAGGGACCAAAGGAGTTAATTTTCGAGTTTGTAAATAGTTTATTACATTTACTATTTTAGGAAGGCCATAGTAGGATTTTATTGCTTTGCTTTGCATTTATTTTATATGTTTGCATGCATAGCCACATCGCCATAACTACACATGCATATCATATTTTATCGAGTCATCGACCGTGTCAATTATAATTATCGTAGTTCACCGCTTTAGTTCACTTTAATGAGATAGATAATAAATTGACAAGACCTCTCACTAAATAATAATTGAGAATTAGCCTTATCAAATAGTAGAACCATGAGTCCCAATTTCATAAGGAAGTAGACTCGGCTCACCGGGGTGCTAAACTTGTTACGTTGGGTAAGTGGGTAGTAAATTGTTATTACATCGAAATTTGGATTGATCTCAACGGAAGTCTTCGCGACCGTAGCCGCATGTGTTCCGGGCTTAAGATAAATATTAAAGTAATTTTATCGACCGAGAGTTCTAGAAGTAGAATCGATTAAAGAGTTAATCCACCGAATTATATTGATTAGGGATTAATCGGCTCACCGTGCCCGAATTAATAGGAATTTGGATCTCGGGATCATTTATAATAGTTGGGTAGAGGTCACTATATAACTGCTTAAAACTTGTTTAAAATGTTTAAAAGTATTATTAAAACGATAAATGTTTATTAATTCCTTTACTTCCTATTTTGTAGTCAAAATTGTTTTCTCAATTGAATTGACAACTCCAAATTCATCCGCAAACACTAGCTCGACCACTCTCACCAATGTTTCTTGGCTCCGATCCTTCATGGATCGATGTAAATTAGAAAAGAATGGGTCCAACTTCGCCGATTGGGACGCTCAACTCCATTTGGCCGCGGAGGGTGACAACAAGGTTCGTTACCTCACCGAGGCCTCTCCCGCCATACCTACCGCAAGGTCTACCCCCGCCGCTAGGCAAGCCTATGAGATTTACCAAAAGGAGTCGGCCGCGATCAAAAATGTGTTGATTTTCTCTATGGAGGCCGATCTCCAAAGGAGTGCTATAAAGATTAGCACCGCATATGAGATCTATACGAAGCTTGTGACCATGTTTGCACAAGCTCCAAGGAACATACAATATGAAGCGGCATCCGCATTTTTCGATCTCAATATCAAGGAGGCCCAAAAAGTTAGTCCCCATGCGCTAAAGTTGATGGAGCATGTTGAGACTTTAAAAATGCAAAAGGTAGAAATTCCCGAGAAACTCATCATTGACCGAATTCTTCATTCCTTGAACCAGGTTAAGGCATATGTACAATTCAGGGTGAATTTTAATATGCAAAACTTGAAATTTCCCTCGATTAATTGCACAAAATGCTTGTGAAAGCCGAGAGGGACTTGGGGCTAAATGTTAGTACCACAAAGGATGTGCTCAACATTAATCAAAAGAGCAAATGGAAATTTAAGAAAGGTGGCAACAAGGGAAAGAAGCCAACTCCCAACAAGGGCAAAGGGAAGGCTTTTGAAGCTAGCTCCTCTAAGTCCAAAAGGGGTGCCTCCTCCGAGGACAAATGCCACTATTGTAATGGTATTGGACATTGGAAGAGGAATTGTCCAAAGTATCTTGGCGATATCAAAGCTGGAAAGATTGTTCCAGTGGGTAAATAACTATCCCTATCTTTTGGTTTCGACCTCAACTTTGGTATTTTGATACAAGTTGTGATGATTACCCTTTTTATTGTACTTAGGGCATCCAAGCAAGGACAAAGGCAAAGACAAGCAAGCCTAAAAGATCTTGAGGGAAGCTATATGTAGCCGCCCATGGTGCTAGATCTATGGAAGCTTGGCCTTATTTTGCGTTGTCTTTATTATCGTGTTGTATTTTGAAATTTTAGAACTCCTTTTAATTTCCTCGTTCGACGTGGACATTTGTTTGTTTCCTTTAAACAATGGTTGTATTTTGGATATTGGTGACTTGGTTTACAACCCAAGTCACTCACCTTATCGTATCGTTTCTTCTAAAATTTGTCATCATACACTTCTTGCATCCAGAAACATTAAGATTTTATCAACTTAAATTGATCATTAGACAAATATAATGATCGAATCATTATATGTCCATAAGCTATGAATTCGATTCTCCTTATGCCATTGTGACTAAAGTCACAACCTATTTATGTAAGATCAGTTATAAAGTTGTGGTTGAGTTATTTAACTAACACTAGGGAATGTTACCAACTCTATTTGATTCACCTATCAAATTTGAATTGTCTAGTCTAAATTATCTTTTCAATATGTCTCAAATAGATCTCTATAGGTTGACATGTGAAATTTTTTCCTCCTTCACCATCATTATTTGTGGCTCAAACGCTATCTTTGGAGAAATTTAGTGCATTTTTCCTAAAGATAGAGTGGGAGTGAATTTAGCCACAAACCTTGACTAGATGGGATCTACGTAAGGAGACCAAAAGAAGATGTTCTTAAGTATGGGATCTACGTGAGGAGACCAAAAGAAGATGTTCTTAGGTTAAACTTTTGACGTGAGGAGACCAAAAGAAAGTGTTCTTAAGAAAATTAAGACTTTTGAAAAGACGAAAGAATATGTTCTAGGAAAAAAAGATTTTGATCAATGAAGTGGATATAGCTAGAGATTTTAAAATTCGACATTTTATTTAAGAGCCTTATGAAACCAAAATGGTATCTATGCAAGTAAATGGATTTATTTGGGATTGTTAAGACTAATCCAAAGTAAATAGAACTTTGTGAATAAGAGTTGCATAGATAGGCATGTTCATGTCTACAAAAGCTATGTTAATTGGTAACTATGCTAGATTCAAATAATTGCTATACCTCATTGGGAAAACGAATAAGTTAGATATTAAAACCTCCTTCCAAATGGGTATTTAGAAAGGGATATGTGAATGACATATTTGTATGGTTTTAACTAATACTTAGAAAAGAAATGACCATTCTAAATCATGTAATGTTTCGAATGAGTTGTCGAAAAAGAAACATGTGTACACATGGAATTGAGTAGGAGTCAGTGACAGTCATGTTTAGACATGAAGTTGAGTGGGAGCAATCATCCTTCATGAATTGCATAACATATTACTCATTGAGAATGACATGCAAATACTGTCTTTTATAAAGAAGTATTAGGTTTTCAATTCTGGATGAAATTAGACATTATGCAAATCTATAATAACATGGGATGTTGGATTGGCACTTAGATAGGTATCTTATGTTGATAATGATCCTTCATCTTAAAGATATCAACAACTTAAGTAGGTTGTTCTTATTGATGAAAATTGAATTATCATAGAATTATGATTATTCACATGAACCTAAGAATTGTTGGAGTATGTGTCCTCGACAATAATGCGATCACATGTTTAAATCTCATAATAAGAATGCATGAGGGATTGTAACATTTTATTGTCAACTGATCCACATTAATCGGTAATGATTGGCTGAGTAGAGTTTGACATTACTGTCGTATGACGGTGGTGATCAGTTGATCCCTTAAGGTCATACCTCTAGGGTAACACTTTTAATTGATTAATTAATTAATTGTATGTTGATACAAGTTAATTAATTCCTTAAAATTGAACGAATGATTTTGTGAGTGAGAATTCATATCTTATTGTAATCCGATTAAATAAGATTCGTTCTAAGTAATGTAAAATTGTTTTATTACATAGGTTTTATTATTGTTTATGAAATAATTAAAATAAGAATGAATAATCTATGATAAATACAAGTTGTTGTGATTTATAATTCAATGACCCATCTTAAGTACTTGTAATTATGAATTACTAGTTAATTTTTGTATGTGATTTATTTTGTTTATATAATGATTTTTAATGAGTTAAAAATGCATTATTAAATAATATGTCTAGTAACATGTCCAATATGTCACACTATACAAATTAACATATGACAAACTTAAAATGGACCCTTTTAAAATAGGGTGTGCCGTGTAAATGGAGGGGTTGGGTAGGTTTAGGACTTAATTGTTGCTCTAATTGAGAATTAAGCATAATGATTATGTTTCTAAAAGACATATACCTAGGCCTACACCCTACACCTTGAGAAGAACAATATTGAGCATGTATTGGGCCTTCTTCCCCATGTATTTCGGTCACCCACATGAATAAGGAGAGTTTTCTCTTCTTATTCCCTTAAATCATTCTTACAAAACATACATTGAAAATTTGTGTATTCTCTCATAAGTTAAGAACTCTCAAGAAGGAAAATCAGAAAATCACTAATATTTATATATCATTACTAGAAGTAGTAAACTATAAAATTTGTTGTTAATTTAAGGGTACTTATACTAATTTCTAGTAACAAATTAGTACTTGAATTAAGAGGGTTATCTTGGTACAAATCCTTGAGGAGTAGATTCTATTATTGAATCTAAGGTTTTCTTGGAGCACTTGGATTTTCTTAAGAAGACTAATTTGGAAGGTGTCCAAATTAGTATACCCATTTCGGCCCTCCTTGTTAGTAGATCGGTTTTCTTCTTACTTTGCATTTTATTGTTATGCATGCATAAGATCTTGTTAGTTTATGACTAAACTAATTTATAAAGTTATTAGAAATGTCTAATAAGAGGTTTATGAACCCTACAGTTTATTCCCGAGCATGTTAGGTGTATGCTCCAGGTAGAGTTTGATCAATTCGTGATGACCGATGCAATGGTGCAATACTACTACATCCGCTTCAGTGAGCTTTCCCCCTACGTGCAAGACTTTCACCTTAGTCAATCTCATTTGGCTCTCAAGTTTGAAGATGGGTTGACCGTGAAAATCTTGGAGAAACTTCTCAACATGACTAAGGATGCCAAGGAATGGATCGGGGAAAAGAGGAAGACCAAAAGTGAAAGCGGGGGACACAAACAAAAGAAGTTTACCTTCAACCAAGCTAAGCCTTATTCAGAGGGATCTCAAGTGAGTGGCTTTGAGAAGTCGGGCAGCTATGGAGGAAGGGCCTCCAGTGAAGGTGGTGGTTTGAGATGCTATAATTGTGGTGGCCTTGGCCATAAGAGGAATGAGTGTACTAGTACTCTAAAAGGGCCCAACCGGAGGTGTGGGCAAGGAAGTTCTTACAACACCCCTTCCCAAAGTCGAGCAAGCAACCGGAACTTGGGAGCATGGAGCAACCAAAGGAAAGTCAACTCTACCAACAATGGTACAAACAACAGTAGGAACTTCAATTGAGGGCGACAAGCTACATTGGAGGTAACACTTCGGGGGCTAGGCCAACCAACTCGGCAAGTAGGGTGCAAGGAGAGGCCAAGGCTAGTGGCAAGATCTTTTCCATGGAAAATAAAAGCGCCGAGGAGGATGCTCATGTTCTCTCCGGTACATTTCTTGTTAATTCTCATCCTTGTTTTGTTTTATTTGACTCGGTAGCCACACATTCCTTTGTGTCTAAGAGTCGTGTGTTTACCCTAGGTTTGGGGTTGGGTGAATTAGCAAATGATGACGTGTCCTTACCTTCGGCAGAGTCTATTGTGTGTTCAAAGATGTTTAAAGAAGTGTCGGTCTTAGTACATGAAACAAATTTTCGGTTAAATCTTTTTGAATTTCCTTTGGAGGGGTTTGATGTAATCCTAGAAATGGATTGGCTAAGTAAGAACATAGCCATATATTGTCATCAAAAGAAAATAGCTTTGAAAGGACCCAAGGGTACTAGGGTGGCGTACAAGGGTTATTTGGTCAAGCCCAAAGTGAAACTCATTTTGGTAATGACCCTAAACATTTGAAGAAGGGTTGTCCTATGCTCTTGTCTCATGTGTGGGATACTAGTATGGAAAGACCACAAGCTCAAGAGATGCCGCTAGTGGGAGAATTTGAGGATATATTTCTGGAGAAGTTGCCCGAACTATCTCCACCAAAAAAAATAGAATTCGGGGTGGACTTGAAATCGAGAACGGGACGAATCTCTAAGGCCCCGTACCGGATGGGTCCAAAGAAGTTAGAAGAATTAAAGAAACAACTTTGTGAATTGACGGATATGGGATACATTAGACCTAGTGTTTCACCATGAGGACCACCGGTTTTTTTTGTGATGAAGAAGGAAGGAACTATGAGGTTGTGTATTTACTATCAGGAGTTGAATAACGTCACCATCAAGAACAAGTATCCATTACCACGAATTGATGATCTATTTGACCAACTTAGTGAAACCAATGTATTTTCAAAGATTGACTTGTGGTCGGGCTACCATCAATTGAAGATTAAGAATGAGGACATTCCAGAAACCGTCTTTAGATCAAGATATGGGCATTATGAATTCGTTGTGATGCCGTTTGGGTTGACAAATGCCCCGGCTGTGTTCATGGACCTCAAGAATATGTGTTTAGCCTGTACTTGGACAAGCTCGTAGTGGCCTTAATAGACGATATATTGGTCTACTCCAAGATCAAGGAGGAGCATGAAGAGCACTTAAAAATCGTGCTGGAAACCTTAAGGAAGCATGAACTTTATGCAATGCATAGTAAGTGTGAGTTTTTGTTGGAGAATGTGGCCTTCCTAGGCCTTGTAATATCAAAGGAAGGAGTTGTCATAGATCCTACAAAGATTGAAGCCGTGTCAAAGTGGGTAGCACCCAAGAATGTGGCGGAAATCCGAAGTTTCCTAGGTCTAGCCGGGTATTATCTATGTTTCGTGAAAGACTTCTCTAAGATCGCTAGGCCTTTGACATCATTGATGAGAAAAGAAAACGGTTTCAAGTGGGACGGAAGTTGTGACACGGGCTTCTTGACCCTAAAGGAGCGCCAAACCACGGCCTCGGTATTAGCCTTGCCAGAAGGGAGTGAAAATTTTAAAGTGTATACCGACACTTCAAAGAATGGTTTGGGATGTTTACTTATGCAAAATGGTTTAGTCTTTGCTTATGCGTCACGAGAATTGAAGCCCTATGAAGAGAATTATCCAACACATGATCTAGATTTGAGAGCCCTTGTCTTTGCCTTGATGATTTCGAGGCATTACGTTTATGGTGCAACCTTCAAGGTGTTTTCCGATCACAATAGTTTGAAATACATCTACACCCAAATGGAGTTGAACATGAGACAAAGAAGATGGATTGAGCTCATTGGGGATTATGACATGGAGATACTATACCCTGAAGGGAAAGCTAATGTGGTGGTAGATGCCTTGAGTAGGAAGTCGGTGCACTCCGTGTGTACTGCCTTATCCATTCTAAGATTAAAGGAAGAAGTGAAGAAGATGGGTATTCACATGATACGAAAAGGGGAGGCAATTGGAGACTTAACTTTAGAGCCCGAGTTGTACGATAAAATTCGGGAGAAGCAAGCAAGTGATGTCAATATGAAAGAGTGAAAATGAGGGTTAGAGAGAGGTAAAACCTCAAGGATTGAGTTGCATGGGGACAGAAGCCTTAGATTTAAAGGCAGGTGTTGCATACCAAATGATGAGGAACTTCAGAAGAAGATCATGCATAAAGCTCATAACACACCTTACTCGGTGCATCTGGGTGGTGATAAGTTGTACAAGGACCTTAAGAAGACATTTTGGTGGTCAAACATGAAGATGGAAGTGGCGGAATTTGTGGCAAGATGGTTGACTTGCCAAAGAGTAAAAAGAGAGCACAAGAGACCACAAGGGAAAGTTCAACCACTAGATATGTCGGAATGGAAGTGGGAATCGATCTATCGATTTCATAGTGAGATTACCAAGGACTCAAAAGGGGAACAACATGATTTGGGTAATTCTGGATAGGCTAACCAAATTGGCTCCTTTGATTGCAATGAAAGACACTTGGAGCAAGGTGGAATTAGCAAACGCATATTGCAAGTATGTGGTCAAGCTTCATGGATTTCTAAAAGATATTGTGTCGGACCGTGATTCGCGGTTCATTTCAAGGTTTTGACAAGAGCTTCAAAGTTTTTTGGGTACTCAATTGAAAATGAGTACGGCTTTCCACCCGGCAACGGATGGATAAACGAAAAGAACCATTCAAACCTTGGAAGACATGTTGAGAACTTTCATCTTAGAATTTGGGGGCTCTTGGGAAGATAGGTTACATTTGATCGAACTTTCTTACAATAAGCTACCATGCTAGCATTGGCATGGCACCATTTGAAGCCTTGTTTGGGATGAAGTGTCGAAGTCTAATATGTTGGGATGATAGTGTAATACCTGGAAATTTTAGTTCCCGCAAAGGAACCTTGGGATGCATGAGAGGACCTCGAGTTTGATGAGTCTACTCGGGAGTGAAGTATGACTATAAAGTGGACCGAGTATAACCTATCCAAGACTTAGTGGAGTTGTTATAATGTCCCCCTATAGAAGGGTCGTCATAAAAATGTCATAACATAAGTCTATACACAGTATTGATGTTATTCCTATTGGAGGTGATAGCTTGTTCTCTTACGATTCCAACGGTAGGTCACACGCCCAAAATGACTAAGAAACGAGTGAGATATGACTGTTTTACGAAAACTAGTCATTGTTGATAACTGCATTGTACTCGACCATGTGGATCGAACACTCGACCAAGTGAGGGTCACTCGATCGAGTGGACTCGGCACTCGACCGAGTGGACTCAACACTTGGTCAAGTGCACTCTTGTTAGACGGGTTTAAAACCCGCAAAACCCCTTCTCCTATTTCATTTGTATCTTCTTCCTTATCTCTCCAAACTCTCTCCGTTCTCTCTAAGACCCTCACAAACATCATATTAGAGGATTCAAGCATGAATTAGATTATTGCTCACTTACTCCTTCATCCGTTCACCTTCTAAGTTGAGATCATTGCTTTTCTAGTCCTATGAACCCTAACTTCTGGAGGTTTCGTATTAGGTTGTTTAATTAGTAATTAGTAGGTATATATGGGTAATTAGTGGGTAATAATAACGGGTTTTGTATTATGTTATAGTGTAGGACGCTTAGTGATAGTTATTACGTGATATTGTAGGATGAGACGGTCTTGTGAGACGGTCTTGTGAGACAGATCTTGCTTATTAATTGGATTGCTTGTGAAGAATGCTAAAAGGAAGGTTAATCCTACTCGGTTTCAATAATTTGGGTATATATTTTTGTGTATTTTGCGTCATTTTCATCTTATGAGTTGTATTTCATCACATGGTAATGTTTGAAGATCTTGGTAAGTCTCTTATGTTGTGGGATTTGCATTATAACATGTGGTTGTTGGTATACATGAATATATGGTATGATTGGCATTCATGGTATATGAGAAAATACACAATTGGTAAGAGGTAGGCATATTCATTATGAAATGGTCATATTGGAATATTGTGATGCATTTAGTGATACATGTGATAGTTGGAACGTGTTTGTGATCCTACTTGTTGTTGAGGAGACGTACGACGGTTGGGAGACCATCTTACGCTTGCGTTGCCTCTTGGAGCTTCCCACTCTAAGAGGTGTTGGAATATGTGTCCTCCGACAATAATGCGATCACAACTGTCGATCATGATGATCACATGTTTAAGTCTCATTTTAAAGAATACATTTGGGAAGTAATATTTTACTGTCAACTGGTCCACACATATCGGTAATGATTGGTTGACTAGAGTTTGACATTACTGTCGTGCGACGGTGGTGATCAGTTGATCCTCTTAGGTCATACCTAAAGGGTAACACTCTTAATTGAATATTTAATTGATCGTATGACGATACGGGTTAATTAAATTACTTAAAATTGACGGACAATTTTGGAAGTAATATTTACGTGTCTCATTGTAATTTGATTAAATAAGATACGGTCTAAGTAATCGAATTGTTTTATTACTTAGATGAAATTATTGTTTACGGAAACAATTGAAACGGAATGAATAATTTATTATAAATACAAGATGTTGTGATTTATAAATTGGTAAACCATTTTTGGTACAAGTAATTGTGAATTACTATGTTAATTTTATAACTGACATATTTTATTAATATGTTGATTTTTAATGGTTAAAAATACATTTTATAAATAAGATGTCATGAAATGTGTCACATGTGACATATTGACAAAATCACAAATAAAATGGACTCATCCATTTTATGTATGTGTACCGAAATGGAGGGAGTATTTAGGATAAAATTGTGTTGATTATGTTAAGTGGAAAACATGATGATTAACCTAATAGACTAGCTTTGCATGCCTAATTGCTTTTGTGAAGAGCATCTTGGCCATGCATTGGGTCCTTTCTTCCCCCCACTCGGTTTTCACCTAGAAAAGAAGAGTGTTTCTTCTTTAATCATTCCTCTTTTACACTACATATTTTTCTAGTGTAATTTTATTCTACTCTCTAATATTATTACAAGAACTTAGAGAGATAGAAAATACTCCATAATTTTTCCCTCTCTTGGCCGAAATACTAGAGAGCAAAAACAATATTTTGGGTCAATTTTTGGTAAGATTAATATTGTTCTAGATCAAGTAATATTAATCTATTAAGGGGTTATCTTGGGTATATGCTTTTGGGAGATGTTCTAATTTGAACCTTGTTCATCCAATATTTGGAAGCTCAAGAACAAGTGAGTAGGAGAACTCACTTGTGCCCTTTTAATCCGAAAATCATATGGTGAGAAAACGATTTCTTCACTTATCTTTTTTAGTTTGCATGCATAAGATCAACATTTAATTTTATGACTAAATTAATTTGAAACATATATGAATATGTTGTTTATGAGATATAGATTTCCTAACAAGCGGTATCATGAGCCTTAGGTTGTTTGCATGCAAATCGGTTATTGTTTTTCCGAGTTATACGATTAATATATAAAACTTATAAATTTGTGTTTATTATGATATATCACGAAATTTATTATGCATGTTAAAGTTTCTAATCCTAAAATGTATTTAGGATATTTTGGTTAATTTATGGATTTTATTGTTCATTTTATATAAAAATTGCATTAAAAATGTGATTTTATGATTAAAATGTCATTTTCGGACTAAAATTAGCTAAACTTCGAATTTTCCAGTGATTTTTGGATATGTTATTACATGTTTTATTTTTAGATGACCTGTAAAGTTTCAGAATTTTTGGAGTTCTTATGCTCGAAATATGGATTTTTCATGATAAAAATCGAATTTAAATGAAAAATAGGTTAATATGAAAATATTTCGAATCTGGTCATAGAAATTTAGTATGTTGTCACATGCAATTTTACAAGATGTGTGTAAAATAATAGGCTATATTGAAGTCTTTATGCATGATTTATGAATTTTTGATGAAAAATAGCATAAATAGTGACTTAATTAGTGAATAATTGCTAAAACATACTCCATGACTTAGGAAAAACGTCACATGTTGTATTTTATTATCTTTTTCAGATCTAAAATTGAAAAGTTGAAGAATATAATTTTTCTCATGTTTTTATGATTATAATTGATATATCCGATAAAACGCAACATTGTTTTTCCCGATAAATTTCGAAATTTTAACCTAAGTTTTTTGAACATTATGAGTGTCATGGTATTTTTTCCAGAATTTTCATGAGTTTAAATTTTGAATTTTGAGTTTATTTGAAATTTTTGTGATTTATTTGAAGTTTATGGCATTTTATTGTAATTTTGAGTCCTTTAATGAACAATTTTAAGAAATATGAGTTAATTATAGTCAAATAGTTAGTGGAGACTAATTTTGAATCCTAAGAGGTTAGGGTAATTAACTTGTGCATAAATATGAATTTATGTAATTATCGTGATTATAAAACGTTGAATCACGCAAATCCGTAAAAACCGTTTAATATACGATATTGGCTCCTTAAAGGCGATTTAGCATAAAATTGGGCATGTTCATACATATTATAATGCTGCATTTTATTTATGATTGTCATAATTTTATTTTATGTAATTTTTGAAATTATGTAATTTTACTTAGTATGGCCTTAGTTTTTTAATTGGTATTACCCGAAATGTATGGGAATATCGATTCGGTTGTAATTTATTGTGATCTTGTATCACCGTTTTGTAATTTAATAGATTTATTTTATTTTATTTACAAATGTATAATAGGAAATTATCTAATTTGTTATGTAATCTATTTATTCCGGAGATCCTTGAAGACGATGCCACTTAAGAAGGCGATCCATTAAAGACGGTGATACCTCGAGATGCGTGCCAAAACCGAAGTTCAAGGGACCAATGGAGTTGGTTTCCGAATATGTAATAGTTAATTAGATTTTCTATTTTAGGAAGGCCATACTAGGATTTAAATTTATGCTTTGCATTTTATTTATATGTCGCATGCATCGCTAAATCGCCATAACTAAAACATGCATTATCATTTTAATCGAGTATATCGACCGTGTCAATTACAATTATCGTAGTTCACCGCTTTAGTTCACTTAAAACGTGATAGATAATAAATTGACATGACCTCTCACTAAAAATATACAATTGAGACTTAGCCTTACCAAATAATAGAAACCATGAAAACCTATTTCGTGAGGGAGTGCACTCGGCTTTACCGGGGTACAAACCTTGTTACGTGAGGGAAGTGGGTGATAAATGTCTACCCACCGAATTTATAAAGATGAGGGTTGTTTTCAGCTTTACCGATGCCCAAGTTGATGTAAATTTGGATCATGGACACATTTATTCGAAATTTGGGTTGAACTCAACGAAAGTATTCTCGACGGTTGCCGGATGTGTTTCGGGCTAAATATAAATATTAATGTAATTTTATCGACCGAGAGTTCTAAAAGTAGAATCGATTAAAGAGTTAATCCACCGAGTTATATTGATGAGGGTTGTATTCGGCTTTACCGATGCCCAAGTTAATATGAATTTGGATCTTGGAATCATTTATCATAGTTGGGTAAAGGTCACTATGTAAATGCTTTACTTGTTATTTACAAGTATTAATAAAACGATAAATGTTCAGTTTTTCCACTATTCTGTTATCAGATTGTTCTATTTCTTTACCACAATTCATTTACAATATCATTTCGTTTTTTGATTCAAATCTCCATTAAAACATCGTAACTAAAGACAAATATGAATTTGCTTCTAAAACCTCATATGAACCATTGCTAAATATCTTTTGTGAAAAGTATAGATAGAAGTTATTCATTATCAAAAAGGGTTTTTTGATTAATGACTAACATGTCAAATTACAATGGATAGTTATTCATATACTTAATTGAATTAAGTACTTTGAAACGTTAAATTGTCTTGGTAATTAGATCGTAATTGACCAAAATAACGCAACCACTTCAATGAAAGTTTTAAGACTAAACGAATAAATTGAAGAGTAGTCTTCATGAAATTAAATTTTTGCTTCTCTAAGCAAAGAATCATTGAAATGAGTGGGAGCATTCTCTTAAACCGTTAAGAAAAGGATGAGGTTTAAAGAAGTAAAATTAAAATGGAACTGATACAAGGTAATGTTAAAAGTAAAGTTATTGAGAATAACGATACTAAACCTATCAATTCCGACCGACAAGTTTCCATTGTCTTAATTGTTGGACACTAGAAGGGAAACTACCCCAAGTTGTTAAAGAATAAGCAAGTTAGTTGTGGGACATCTAATAAGACTTAGTTCTTTATTTATTTGATTGACATAAGTTTTGCTAGTACCATTTCGTCAATATTAGAAACCGATGGTGGTTTTCATCATTGTATTTGATACATAGAATGACTAAAATATGACGACTAGCAACAATGATATCGAGAGATAGAGTCATTGTGTAATCAATCTAGTTTTGGGTTTATATTTATACCTTAATTATGACTATTAAGTGAATAAACTCTAAATAAGAATATAAACTTGTTAAGATACAAAAGAGGTTTCACTTTTGTTGCCCTATACACCACGATTTGATGTATGGCTAGCCCATTATCAAGGTGATTATAGTCTAAACCAAACTAGGATGACATATCATGTAGATGATGCAAGACTCAAATTGGTGACCCAAGATTAAACCTTAAATTCTGGAATGATGAACGCAAAGAGTTATCGAGTACTCTTGAAACCATTAGATCTTATGTTATATGCGTATCTTGTATTCAATGCAAGATATCTCGTGCCTTTTGGTTGAAAAGGAGATCGAGATTGTAAATCATTGATCCAAAATAGATTGATCATTTTCTTTTACCAACGATTTAAGTTGACGCTAATGTGTTCACTTAATAAGGTAAATAGAGAAATCTTTGAAGAAGTTCAAAGAGTTCAAAGAATCACGATTTAGTCGTGATGGGATTATCAAAGTGAAGACTTTGATATAAACCAAAGGAAATGTGATATAGTATCACTAATTAATCTCTCTTAGCACGCATTATGGGATAATGTGTGGTTGGATAAGAAATCAAACGCTATTCGATATGGCTTGGACTTCAATCAAGTTACTTTGAGTTACTTCATCCTTTTGGGGATTTTATCATTTTGTCTAAATTATTTTTCCACTAAATCTAAAACGAATCATATGAGATATGAAATGGTAGGGTACCATGTTTGTAAGCTTACACAAGAAACAAATGCTCATTTTTCCCTTTCAATTATCACGAGTACAATGGGTTTGTGGCTCGTGAAGTTGTCTTCCTAAAATACAAGTTTATTTCTAGAAGACAGAGTGGGAGAAATTATTCCAAAAGCCACAAAGAATGTTATGTCGCAAGAAACTAGTCTTTCTTGGCAACATGAGACGTTTTGTGTAAGACGTTGTTTCTTCAAAACCTAGGAGGTTAAAGTTATCACTTGTTGAAGATGATGAATTAGTGTTACTTTTAGAAAGTAAAGAGCTTGCAACTTACAAAGAAATTGTTTGATTCAAGTTGATTACTTCTGGAAAGTAATGAACATATGACTTACATGAGAGTGTTTAAGTCACAACTCAATACAAGGCTTAGAGCCATGAAAATCCGAAATAAAAGGCTTGATTAGTGACAAAGGGTTTTGCACTAATAAAGAGAGATTTCAAAGCTTGATTGGTTGCAAAGGGTTTTGCACTAGTTGAAATGCTTAAGTCTATTTGGATCTTCTTAGGGATTGTGTTTCATTATGATGATATACATATAGCAAGTGAATCTAAAACCCACTTCTTCAATTAGAAGGAATGTATTCAATACATGTTATGAGTTTTATAGATTCTTACAATCCTAATATAATGTGCAACTTAAGAGATGGTCTTGAGTAGGATATCAATGAGTTGGAATCAATGATTTGATCATGGTATAAAACTTTTCTCGATAAGTAGAGAAGTTGTGTTTATACATGAAGTTTAGTGGGAGTTACGGAAATTTTAATTAGTCTTATATGTGGATGACACATTGATCATTGGGAATGATTTAAGACTTATGGAGTATTATAATACATCTTTAATATCCGGATTTATGAAGATAAATCTACATGATATTAGCGTCAAATAAGAAGTCTTATGTTGATAAGATTCATGACTAGTTCAATCAAATTGAACATATTTGATTGATTCCATTTGCTTCCGCTGCCGAATCAATTAAATAGGAAATGATGTATAAACACTTCATATACCTTAAGTATGATGAATTGTTTCAAATCGAATTTAAGTAATAAGTTACCAAGTAAGCCATAAAGATTACCCTTAAGTGCTTGCAAAAGCATTAAGGATATAATGCAAAGTGTTTTTGATGCAATTTTGTGTAAGGGTGTTACACAAGTGACAATTGACAATTGAGATTGCGCATGGCTTCCGACAAAGCCATAATCGAAACACATTAGGATGGTTAAGATACCATTGTGGCTATGTTATTTAAGGAATAGATTTTCTAGAATCGTTCTAAGCAATAAAGAACAATGAGAAATATTTACAACGGAGATTGAGTACACTTGCAATCATGAGATGTGCAAGAAGGATGAGTCCCGTACACTGTGAAAACAATGGGATCTATTCTAAGGCTAGAGGGCCTATGTCTTGATTGGATCTCGATACGTACTCAGAAAGTTTTGTAATGCAAATGTATACATTACAAAGGAAAACGAGTATGTAGTATGGTTGAGTAAGGTACAAGAAGTTGATAAAACCTACTAACCAAAGCCTTCTCATAGGCTTAACATGATAAGTCATGTCATATGTCATTTCAATTGCATTGAGATGAACAACTACATATAAGATGAAAATGGATTATAAAAATATGAAGTAGTAACCAGATATTGACTATTCATATGAGATAATCACATTTGTCGTTCGAGTTTTTAAATCTGAAAACTCCTTTTATACCTTGTTACATCCAAACGGGTTGTAGAGACAATTGAACCCCGTTAAAGTGAACTCGGATTAACATAGTATTCGCCCATAGTCACTTGTATGAGGTGACGTCTCGAAGTGACTAGAGTGTGATGCGATTGATGGCAAGTTCAGTGCCATACAGTCATGTGAGATGACTAGTCGATCACATAGGCAGACTGTTAGGAACACTTTGTCGGGCCCTATGACCGCTTATTGAGTTCTGGCAAATTTATATAGCCTGGTCGTGGTGAGAGCTACTATAGTATTCTAATGAGTCGATTCTTTTGACTAAAGACTATTCGCCTAACATGGCACAGTTTCAGATTAACTTTGATTTGTGTTACTACGACCTTCATAAATGGGGTCAAATTGGCATATTTTGGGTTATGATGGCTGTGGCTAGTCGAAGGGAATAAGTGCGATAGGAATTATCCACCCCTTGTCAGGGTTATAACAATATCTCAGGGCCACTCGAGGAGTAATGAACTGGAAATCCGTGGCCACGCTCGGAAAATATCTATGGTAGATAAGTCCGGTCAATCAGTTATTCTCCAGATCGAGGAAACCACTCTCGATATGATCACTTGCAAGTACGACCTGAAAGACACCTTGCATTGAGTGGGAGATAGTAATAGGACAAGAGAATTGGTGACGCACACTTATCGAGGACAAGTGGGAGATTGTTGGAATATGTGTCCTCCGACAATAATGCGATCACAACTGTCGATCATGATGATCACATGTTTAAGTCTCATTTTAAAGAATACATTTGGGAAGTAATATTTTACTGTCAACTGGTCCACACATATCGGTAATGATTGGCTGACTAGAGTTTGACATTACTGTTGTGGGACGGTGGTGATCAGTTGATCCCCTTAGGTCATACCTAAATAGGGGTGAACAAAAAGTGGTCCGGACCGGCAAACCGGACCGACCCGGACCGGCCGGTCCGGTACGGTCCAGACCGGATACATACCGGTCCGGTCTCCGGGTCCCCAAAAATATGGTGACCGGTCTCCGGTCCGGTCCGGTCCGGTCCACATAAAGAAATAAAACTAAATTGCCTTATAAATTAGTACCGGTCCGGTCCAAACCCGGAAAAAACCGGACCTAAAGGGTTCCGGTCCGGGTCCCCTTCTAACCGGTCCGGTCCGCGGTCTTGGGATATGTGGTTATCCGGTCCGCGGGATCATCCGGTCCGGTCCGGTGTTGGACTCGTGAGCACCCCTATACCTAAAGGGTAACACTCTTAATTGAATATTTAATTGATCGTATGACGATACGGGTTAATTAAATTACTTAAAATTGACGGACAATTTTGGAAGTAATATTTACGTGTCTCATTGTAATTTGATTAAATAAGATACGATCTAAGTAATCGAATTGTTTTATTACTTAGATGAAATTATTGTTTACGGAAACAATTGAAACGGAATGAATAATTTATTATAAATACAAGATGTTGTGATTTATAAATTGGTAAACCATTTTTGGTACAAGTAATTATGAATTACTATGTTAATTTTATAAGTGACATATTTTATTAATATGTTGATTTTTAATGGTTAAAAATACATTTTATAAATAAAATGTCATGAAATGTGTCACATGTGACATATTGACAAAATCACAAATAAAATGGACTCATCCATTTCATGTATGTGTACCGAAATGGAGGGAGTATTTAGGATAAAATTGTGTTTATTAAGTTAAGTGGAAAACATGATGATTAACCTAATAGACTAGCTTTGCATGCCTAATTGCTTTTGTGAAGAGCATCTTGGCCATGCATTGGGTCCTTTCTTCCCCCCACTCGGTTTCCACCTAGAAAAGAAGAGTGTTTCTTCTTTAATCATTCCTCTTTTACACTACATATTTTTCTAGTGTAATTTTATTCTACTCTCTAATATTATTACAAGAACTTAGAGAGATAGAAAATACTCCTTAATTTTTCCCTCTCTTGGCCGAAATACTAGAGAGCAAAAACAATATTTTGGCTCAATTTTTGGTAAGATTAATATTGTTCTAGATTGAAGCAGTGTGCAGACGATTTCTTTGGCATGGTACTGAGCAACATGAAGGTCCTGCTCTGGTGGCCTGGGATGCTATCTGTCGTCCATTCAACCAAGGAGGGCTTGGGATAAAGAAACTGTCTGATTGGAACACTGCAGCATTAGGGAAATACGTTTGCTGGATTGAACAGAAAGCAGACCATTTGTGGGTCAAATGGGTGCATTCCATTTATATCAAGAGGTGTACCTGGAAGGAGTATGAACCATCAATCAATAGTAGCTGGGCTTGGCGTAAATTTTGTCAAGTGAAGACTATTTTTCATCAACTCTTCTATGGCAATATGGGACACCTGAATGGGCAGTATACCATTAAGCAAGGATACAATTTCCTTCGACCTGATATTGAGAAAGTCAGGTGGGCAGCATTGGTGACAGTTCGATGGATGTTGCCAAGACATAGGTTCTGTGTGTGGCTCATAGCTCAGGAGAGGCTTCTAACACAAGATAGGCTCAAGAAGATGCAGATCATTCCTGATAACCTATGCTTCCTGTGTGGACTGGTAGAGGAGGACCATGAGCACCTCTTTTTCAGGTGTGAGTACAGTAGAATGTGCAGGGACTTGGTTCACAGCTCGTGTCCTGTTCAGATGCCTGCAGATCATTGTTGTGATCGGTGGGTAAAATGGAGATCACGTTGTTTGGCGAGAAAAAAGGTGATTGCAGTTATTATGGCAGCCTTGATGAATAATATATGGTGGTGTAGGAACAAATGCAGGGTGGATATGATTCTCCTTAGACCTGAGATGTTAGTCAGACAGATTCACAATGAAGTTAGGCTAAGGTTGAGTAGTATTAAACTTGGAAGTAAGAATAGTAAAGCTTTGCATTGGATTGACATAATATGTAAGAATTAGGATAAGCATAGTGCTTATCTTACAAAATGTTGTAACGGGCTTGGTTAATTATTTAATGAGAAGCTTACCTTTCCCAAAAAAAATAAAAAAAAATTAATATTGTTCTAGATCAAGTAATATTAATCTATTAAGGGGTTATCTTGGGTATATGCTTTTGGGAGAGGTTCTAATTTGAACCTTGTTCATCCAATATTTGGAAGCTCAAGAACAAGTGAGTAGGAGAACTCACTTGTGCCCTTTTAATCCGAAAATCATATGGTGAGAAAACGATTTCTTCACTTATCTTTTTTAGTTTGCATGCATAAGATCAACATTTAATTTTATGACTAAATTAATTTGAAACATATATGAGTATGTTGTTTATGAGATATATATTTCCTAACAAGAGGGATGTGCATATCAATTACTTGAGTATGGATGGACTCGGGTGGTTGAGCCACGACGTCTATTAGGGGATTCGGTTGGCTTCCGGACCTGGTACGTCTGGGCATGTCCTGGTACCTTGTTTTGAGGTGTGGTGTCGTGGGCATGTCCCTGGCACCGGTTGTTGTGGGAACTTCTGGCCGTGTCCCGGTACCGGCGTGGTGACTGTATTATTGTATCTCATTCATATCATTGGTACGTTGCCTAATTACTTATCATGTTGTGTCTTATACTTATTTATTGAAACTATGGTGTTGTGTGTCAGTATAATTTGCACCTATTTCCGGGATGGCTTGTGTCGATCCATATGATATTTACGATCATATGGGATGCAGTCATTTACAGGTTGTGTTTGGTATCACGTGGGAGATATGACGAGCCACGAGCCTTGGTGACATTCAAGTCGAGCATAGCTTGTTAGAAGAGTATAGTAGTCATGAGTTGTATTCTTTTATTTATTCATTTTTGGTTATGTAATTCACTAAATACATTATTTATATTTAATTGTTTCTTTATTTCAACTCCGATTTCACCGCCTGGGGAAACCGATAGGTATCAGCCTCCTATTACCTTGGCCGGGTAAGAAGGGGATGTTACAAAGTTGTATCAGAGCGACTGTGACACCCCCATACTCCAAGTGCCTTACCAGGACCACTTAAGGTATGAGAACGTCACCATCTCGGTTACCCGAGGCAATGATACTCAAATAAACGATAACGAAACGTATTTAAATGATAGTAAAGTTTAGGTGGTGACTCTATCCCAGCTATCCCTCGCATAAATCGTCATACCTGCTCAACAACTCCTCACCATCCCCGAATGGATCACCAGAGTTTTTAAAACAATTAACGGGGTCAGTACTGATTACATAAAACAAATGCCACAATAAAATAGGAACACAAATAGTTCAAACAACTCAACCAATCTTCAGTCTCCATCTCCAATCTCCACACAACTCACTACACACTAAAGTGTGTAGCCCTGCCAGAGTACCCATCGCAACAAGTACTCCACACCGCCAGTGGGAGACCGCAATCGTACCCACAAAATCCCCGCTCATCTCCATTGAGCGATAAACCCAAGTTCATTAATGTGCACATCCCCTCTGTGGCGGGTTCCACATAGGGCAAATCAAGGGCGTGAAGCCACTCCCGCAAGTGACTCCACTCAGCCAGGTACGCGCCCCGAAAATCACAGACAGCTACACAATCAATCAACTATATTGAAGAGTCACGGACGAGGGCACCTAAGAGGGGGAGGGGGTGAATTAGGTGTCTATTTAAAATTTAAGCTTAATGAAAGCTTCTTTAAAAACTCTTAAACACTATAAACAATGCTTAGATGAAAGGAGGATTCGATACTTAGAATTATAGAGTTAGAAGTATTCAACAACGATTCAGCAAGCAGAAGTTACAGTGTACTTAAGAGTTGATTCTGTAGATAAAAATGTGAGTAGAGTGTGCAGCGGAAATAAACGTCTCAAAAGTAAACTCATACAAACTAAGACCACCCTGAATAATAAAACAACTCCCCAACCTACTCCGGTTGCTAATGCTTAAAAGCTACTCCGCTTCCAAGACTTTTGCTTTGGGCTACTCCGCCGAAAGACTCCTTGCTTAAAGCTACTCCGCAATAAGACTTTTGCTTTGGGCTACTCCGCCGAAAGACTTCATGCTCAAAAGCTACTCCGCTTCGAAGACTTCATGCTTAAGGATAACTCTATCGTAAGACTTTTGGTTCTACCCGTTTGTTACAAGACCACTTATCTCAATGTTGTTCACTTAATTGAACGCAGGAGATAAAGTTTAAGTACAAAACACGGGATCCTTGAACAAGACTAAAATGACTAGGTGCAACAACAAACTCAAGTAAAAGACTCAAAAGATAAATAAACAAACTTGCAAAAGATTCAAAGATTTTGAAATGATAAACGGTTTTGCAAAGTTAATTTACTCGATTGAAAGCTTAAGTCTTTTTAAGTTTAAAACTCGTTTGTTGCACACTTGTAAAAATGAATTAAGCAAGCTATTTATATTGTTCAAGTAGTATACTTTACATTAAAATATCTTACACTCATAAGCACAAGTGATTAAAATAATATAAGTAGTTTGCTTGGGCAACATGCAAACCAGTCCGAATTCCTCTACAAGCAACCGAGTATTCTTCCTCAAGAAATCGGTGCCTAAGATTGCAAGAAATCAGATTGTGCACACACACAAAAATAGGCTGGGTTTTTCAACAAGACACAAGCATAAATGGTTGTGTTTATGGGAACCATAAACATTTCCATAAATGTAAAAGAAAACAACCCATTTATAGTAAGTGTCTTATTGTGCAAGCAAACTCCTTAGCAAGTCATTGAAAGCTCTATATTCTTTAAAAGACTTCAAAATATTTCCAGAAAACATTTGTGAACATTGAAAGCGTTTTAACAAAGATTCAAATATTTTCGAAATATTTCTTTCAAAGACGAGCCTTAATTAACTGTTGACTCAACTGTTGTTTTTGCACCTAAACGTAAATTCGTGTTAAACGATCACCTTACAACACATGACATTAGCACTAATGACTATCTTCATCTTTGATCTTCATGATGACATTCTTGATAACCTTGAATTGACAATTGGAGCTTCATGCTACATTGTTAAACTTAAGAGGCACACAATTAAATAACAATGAGATTAATTTGTCTTAAGGTATCATCAACACTAGCTTAATCAAATTGGGTTTCTTCAATTTCTCCCTTTGATGATGGCAAGACAAATAAAATTCAGTGTGCAATTCCCCCTTAATCTATGGTCAAGGTTAACAAGTCAAAACATGATCAAAATAAGATGCATAAATACATGGTCATTGAAAATTAGTCAAATTTTTCGTTAGCCTAGGTAGAACATTTAATCGCCAAGTTAACATAGTTACGGTGAACGTAAGCCTAAGAGTCATTGAATCACCACCTGCAATTTTAAACAACTTCCCCCTCTTGACATCATCAAGTAGGAAGAACACAAGTCTAAATAAGGATTAGAGTTATACAAAACAAATTGTTCATCAACTAACAACATAACCAATATTAGCAAAATATATCACAAACACAAAGCCAAGGTAAAAAGGGATTAGAAAGGCTTTTGTTTTGATTTGGCATTAGGCATGGTTATGGCAAAAAGCTTGGTACGACATACGGCATAGCCTAGGTACGGCTATGAGCAAGAGATCAATCATCGGCTTCTTCGGTTTCATCTTCTCCAACCAACCGTGAACCATCTCCATAAGCTCTTCATTTTGACCCTTAACCTCCTTGAGTTCCTTACGCAAACCCGACACTTACAAACAAAAACCCGCAATCTCACACATTTGAGCATGTTGGAGATCCAACAAGGCTTTAACATCCTTAGTGAGACGTGTCACAGAAGACGATTGCATAGAGGAAGAGGCGACATCCGTAGCCTTCATACCCGACCAAATATGAGCAAGTTTATCACCATCAATTTTCAAGTACATTTGTGATAAAACTCCTGAGGTCATAGTGTCACACATGTGATCCACACCGAAACTAGTCGAGTCCACAATATCCATTTTCTCGAAAATAACCGATAACCACATCCCATATGCTAACACGGTGGAACTATCAACCTTACACTTTTCAACAATCTTAGCAAGATGATCAATGTCAAAGAACATCAAAGCGGGTAGGTTAATTTGAAGGTTTTTATCAAGATAATAAATCAACCACATGTCTAGCACACCGCACACACCACGGCTCTCATTACATGGAATCAAGGTTCGATAAATGAAATTAAAAAAGAACCGGTGGTTTATTTTGATTTCTCTCGGTTTGAGTGTGATAGGGGACGTAGCTTTGGGACTTAGAAACTTTGTTACGGTCAAGGAACATATACCATCAATAGTCGGCCAACCACCCTTAGGAAATGAGGACAACCCGGTTGTAGGAATACCGAGCAATTTCCCGACAATTTCAACATTGAGACACAAGGGTTTGTTATTGATAATGGTGGTAAGACTACCCGATTGGACATCAACTTTGACCGTAGTATAAAATTGAACAATCTCCGCTAAATAAACTCGGTTATAGAGATTAAGAAGACTCTCCCACTTTTGTGCATGAATTGCATCTTTAAAGAATTTAAAAGCGGGGGACGAATCATACCATTCGAGTTCATAGCGACGGCCCGATTTAAAGTTTCCTTGGATGACGTGCTTGCAATAATCAAAGATATCCTTTGGAAAGCGATACCCATGAAGAATCTCGAGTGCCTTGGACTTGTTCTCATCAAGAGGTTGCTCAATAGCAATCATAGCACTATTCGATTCATCGACTTCCTTTGCCATTTCCTCCACTTTCCTTTTCCTTGAGATAACCCGAGTGGACACTCTCCTTGCTTTGCCTTTTGGTTTGGGAACGGTTTCCTCCTTGTATAACTCGTCATCATTGAAGACAGCATTCAATTTCTCCTTATCAATTTCCGTTTCCACAACCGTTACCTCACTCACGGTTTTGCCTCTCCTTTTTCTCCTTTTATTACCAACCATATCTTTCAACATTTCATCACTACCAACACTTCCCTTCGATTTCGATTTTGATTTCGATTTCGATTTCCCATTGCTCTTCTCAACCGATTCCTCCACACTTTTCTCAACACTCTTTTCTTTTTCCTCACTTTTCTCAATTGATTTTTCAACACTCTTTTCTTTTTCTTTTTCAATATTTTCCTCATTCTCCTCTTCACTTTCATTTTTCTTTTCCTCACTGTTTTTCTCTCCTTCCTTCTCGGCATCCTCATCAACAATCTCCTCATCTTTTTCACTTTCCTTACCAACACCAACATCAACTTCCACAACTTCTTGAATGATTGGATTTCCATCATCATCAACCTCACCAATAACCCGTGTGCTTCCTTCTTCACCCTCGGTTTCGGTTGCATGCGGCATATTCAAATCGAATTTTTGATTGAACACCCAACTTGAGAATCTCCTAGCCTCAGCAGCTGTTTTAGGACGATTAGCAACTGATTTCTTTCTTGTCATTGGGGCGTTTGGCACAAAGACTCTAGGTTTCTTTGGTGGTTTTTTATTTTGGGCAGTTTTTGATCCAAGACTTTCGATTTGTGGTTCAACCGTTGGTACTTTCGGCTTGTAGGAGTCTCGGATTGCATTCAAGATTTTCATAGTTGATTTTGGAGGCATGATTCTTATAGTGAAAGTAAAAGTGACAGTTGGTAGAGGGATGTGTAGGACGGTTTTGGAGAATATTTGGGGAAGATGTAAAGTAAGGAGGTCATCATTTAAGAGTTGAAAATTCATATAGGTAGTAAATGAGGTGAATAGTGTTTTAGGCTTTTTTATTTGATTGGTTGAGAGGAAGGTGGTTGTAGCCGGTTAGGTGAGGTTTAGGCGGCTAGGACATGGGTAATGGGGAAAGGAGATTTGATGGTTAGATGAAGGTTTAGTGGCTCCATGTGAATAATTACTTTACCTATTGGATTTACATGCAAATTAATCATTTAATTCATTGAGTAAAAACAACACATAATCACTTATAAAAACAAATGTAACATCTACTCTAGTAAATCATCGAGGGCAAGTCGTCATAAAATTTTACGCGGTATCCAACAAACCAATTTCCAACCGAAGTTTTACGAATTGTTCTCTTTCAAGCGATTTTGTAAAAATGTCGGCTATTTGATCTTCCGTTCTACAAAATTTAAGACGAATTTGACCTTTTTCCACATGATCACGTAAAAAATGATGTCTTATGTCAATATGCTTAGTCCTTGAGTGTTGTATAGGGTTCTTTGAAATGTTAATGGCACTAGTATTATCACATAAAATTGGAGTTGAATCAAAGATAATACCATAGTCCCTTAGTTGTTGTCGAACCCAAAGAACTTGCGCGCAGCACAATGCGGCACTTACGTACTCGCTTTCAGCGGTGGAAAGAGCAACGATGTTTTGTATCATAGACGCCCATGAGATCAAACACGGACCTAAGAAAGTAGCCATCCCGGATGTACTCTTTCGATCAACAACGCTTCCGGCATAATCTGCATCCGAGTATCCTAAAAGCTCAAAAGGACAATGTGAGGGATACCAAAGATACAAATTAGACGTTCCAACTAAATACCTAAGAATACGTTTTACGGCAATGAAATGCGATTCTCTAGGACTAGCTTGGAAACGAGCACATAGACATACACTATATAAAATTTCCGGTCGACTAGCGGTCAAATAAAGTAATGAACCGATCATACCTCGATACATCGTTTCATCAACTTTCTTACCATTCTCATCTTTGTCAAGCTTTGTGGACGAAACCATAGGTGTAGAGAAGGGTTTAGAATTAGTCATACCGAACTTACAGAGCATCTCCTTTATGTACTTTTGTTGATGAATCATCACACCATCTTGAGTTTGCTTGATTTGAAGCCCAAGGAAGAACGCTAGTTCTCCCATCATACTCATCTCAAACTCAGATTTCATTAGTTCCGAAAAGTACAAATAAAGGAGTTCATTCGTTGCACCAAATATTATGTCATCGACATAAATCGCACAATCACAGTTTCACCACACCGTGACTTTATGAACAATGTCTTATCCACCGATCCACGCACAAAACCATTTTCCAAAAGAAATTTTGACAAGCGATCATACCAAGCTCTTGGAGCCTGTTTTAAACCATAAAGCGCCTTGTCCAATTTAAAAACATGGTTTGGAAATTCATTGTTCATAAAACCCGGTGGTTGCTCCACAAAGACCTCTTCTTCTAAATAACCATTTAGAAAAGCCGTTTTGACATCCATTTGAAACAGTTTGATGCCTTTGTGAGCTGCAAAAGCTATGAGCATACGTATGGCTTCAAGCCTAGCTACTGGTGCGAAGGTTTCATTATAATCAATGCCTTCTTGTTGTTTAAATCCTTGCACCACTAGTCTAGCTTTATTCCTTACGATATTGCCCGAATCATCTCGCTTATTGCGAAGGACCCATTTGGTACCAATCACGGTACAACCAGTAGGTCTAGGGACAAGATGCCATAACTCATTCCTTCTGAATTGATTTAGTTCCTCTTGCATTTCCATCACCCAACTCGGATCTTCAAGTGCCATGGTGATGTTCGTCGGTTCAATTTGTGAGAGGAACGCATGAGATGCAAAGAAATCATTGAGGGATGATCTTGTTTTCCTTCCCGAATTCAAGTCACTGGTCAAGTTAGAAAGGGGGTGAGATTTTTGGTGTTTCCACTTCTTTGGTACGATTAAGGATGATGAGGCTTCTTGGGGTTCTGACTCAACAGTTCGCTCAACTGTTGGTTCTGGTTCATTTTGTGTTTGAGAGTTTATTTCTGTTTGTTCATTTTGTTCAAATGTACCCTCATTCCCCCTGGATGTCGTAGCCTCATTTTGTAGTTCAAGTGGTTATGTTCCCCCTGTCTCTTGGCTAGTTCCTTCAATCAACAGTTGATCCGACTGTTGATTCTGCTCCTCTTGTTCGTTCTCCTCGTGTACATCATCCATGTCATGTCGGATCATTCCAAGCTCATAGTCCTCATCATCTTCATCATCCTCTTCCTGTGTATTAGAATGAAAAAGACTAGACTCATCAAATATGATATGCACACTTTCTTCCATTTTCATGGTTCGTTTATTATACACTTTATAAGCCTTGTTACGATCCGAATAACCGACAAATACGGCCTCATCACTACGAGCATCAAATTTACCCAAATTATCCTTTCCATTGTTGTGAACAAATAATTTGCTTCCAAAACATTTCAAATAGGATAAATTAGGCTTTCTTCCTTTAAGCAACTCATAGGGTGTTTTGTTAAGCATTTTTCGGATCATAACACGATTATAAATGTGACATGATGTGTTGACGGCTTCGGCCCAAAAATTCTTTGGCAACTTACTACTAATGAGCATAGTCCTAGCCATGTTTTCAAGTGTACGGTTCATACGCTCTACAACCCCGTTTTGTTGAGGTGTAGCACGCGCGGAAAAGTTATGGCTAATACCGTGCTCATCACAATAAGTAATAAATGAGGAATTTTCAAATTCGGTTCCATGGTCGGATCTCAAAGATATGAGCTTTTTATCAAACTTGTTTTGGACCTTTTTCAACCAAATTAAAAATTCATCAAATACTTCATCTTTAGAACTCAAATAGAGAAGCCAAACGAATCGTGAAAAATCGTCAACAATCACACATAAGAAACGACTACCTCCTTTAATTCTAACACGCATTGGACCACATAAATCAATATGAAGTAACTCAAGAGGTTTAGATGTACTAACGAACTTTTTGGATTTAAAGGAGCTTCTTACTTGCTTCCCCTTAGCACAATCATCACACAAGCTATTAAAGTCAAATTTCATATTAGGAATGTCGTCGACTAAGTCAAGTCGCTTAAGGGTGTTCAATGTTCTAGCATTTACGTGACCTAATCTCTTATGCCAAAGCCATGGGTCGTTCTTTTTCAAAGCACTCATACAAGACATGGTACGACTAGACAATGCAAAAAGATTAGTCAAGTAAACATCTTTAACACGTTTTCCTTCTAGAACAACTTCCCTTGTATTACCATCTAAGACACGACATTCACTAGCACAAAATTCAACAATATTACCATTATCACACAATTGAGATATGCTAAGCAGATTATGCTTCAAACCTTTGACAAGCAACACTTTGTCGACACATTGTGACGATGACTTACCAACCTTCCCGATTGCAATAATTTCACCTTTCTTATTGTCACCAAACGTCACGGTGCCACCATTGTAGGCTTCTAGTGAGAGAAATTGGTTTCTACTTCCCGTCATATGACGTGAACATCCACTATCCAAGTACCAATTGCTGCTGCCTCTCACTAATGCCTATAAGAAATCAAGAGGTTAGTTTAGGAATCCAAACGAATTTGGATCCCTTTTTGTGAGTTGCATTGTTAATCAAATCTTTGCGAACCCACTCCTTTTTAGCAACCTTGATGTTCTTATTTAAGTCGTTTAGTCGGTTAGGACAACCATTAAAGTCATGACCAGTCTTACCACAAAAGTTGCAAACAATATACTCAGGAAGGCCTGCATATTTTCTCCTTCGAAAATCAGTCTTGCTTGGTTCCTGGTTTCGGGTTACAGTTCATCGAATCACATTTTGGAAACCAAGTCCAGCCTTTCTCATCAGATTTTTGGGACTGATTTATGAGGGAGTCTAAAATGTTTTGGCTACCTTCCCATTTCCTGTAAAACTCTTTAGCATAATGCAACTCTTTGGTCAATGTTTCAATTTTAGCAAGATGGTCAAGATTTAGTTTGCCTACTTTGTCGAAAGCGGATTTAGCATGACTACATTCATCACTAAGCAACATAGCAATTTCTTCAAGTTGCTTATTATCATCTCGACACGAGGTAAGGTCAGCTAGCAATGAGTCTCGTTCTTTAATCAAAATATCAACTTGAATAATTAAAGACTCGTTTTCTTTTTCAACATCAGAAACAACAGTTGAGGCAACTGTTGATTTTGACGAGCTAGCAATATTCGTGAGAACAAGGTTTTCTTTCCTCAATTTTTTAATTTCTTTTATGAGTGATGGAATGATGTTACTTTCTTTTATCTCGTCTAGACACTCTCTAAGACCAACATTTTCTTCAGCAATTTCCTCAATTTGAGTTTGCAAGTCATAGAGTTTATCATTTTTAGCAAGACTTTTGTCAAGTACATCATCAAACATCAAACAAAGCTTTTCTTTAGAAAGAGTTCTCACCTTGTTCTTGAGATTCATTACCTCAGTGTCGGAGTCATCGCCGGAGTCGTCGGAGTGCGCCATAAGACAGAGTGCGGATTCTTTCTTTGAAGACTTGGGTCCGTCAAGATCAAGACGAGTTGTCATACAAACTTTGGCATCTAATTCTTCCTCAAGGACTTCATCCTCATCGGAATCAGATACACCCCATATTGCAGACATGACTTTATGCTTAAAATCTTTCTTTGCAAAATCTCATTTTTCTCTAGATTTGAACTCATTCCACTTGGGGCAATCTTTGATAAGGTGACCTTTCTCACCACATTTTTAACAAGCCACCGTGGAATAAGATCTTTTCTTTTGAAAACGTTTTTTGTCAGCATTGTTGAACTTCTTAGGATTGTGACTATTGATCATATCCGCCATGTTACGTGAGTACATAGCTTGCTTGTCATCTCCATCATCTTCCTCATCACTTTAGGTTGATTTGAGAGCGAAACCTCTAGCTTTGGAACTTTCACCCGAGCGCTTTGCGAGACTTAACTCGTATGCCATGAGTGAACCCATTAGCTCATTGAGGGACAACTTGGACAGATCTTTAGCCTCCTCAATAGCCGTCACCTTCGGTTGCCATTTATCACTTAAGCTACGAAGGATCTATCGGACTATATCCTCGGATTCAAACTCTCTACCTAGACCTTTAAGTTCATTGACAATACTAGAAAAGCCAGAAGAAAGACAATTGATTGACTCATCTTTCATCATATTGAACATCTCATATTGTTTCATGAGAAGGTCAATACGATGCTTCTTGACTTGAGACGTTCCTTCATATGCAAGGTTTAAGGTGTCCCAAATCTCTTTAGCCGAGGTACATCCGGAGATGCGATTGATATCTTGTTCACCGATGCCATATTGAAGAATGGACATGGCTTTAGAATTTTTCTCGACTTTACGATAGTCAGCCTCGACATAACTTTCCTCACTTTTTACTAAGATTGTTCCCATCGTAGTCAAGAATCGTTATAGCAAGGGGACCCTTTTGAATAATGACCCAACACTCATAATCCGTACTTTTGACGTAGTGTTCCATACGGTGCTTCCACCAGGAGTAGTTATCCCCTTTGAAGATAGGGTACTTAGTATGTTTCCTGTCCATGACTATAGGATCAACTCACTGGTAGTTAACCAGTTATCAAGAGCACAAGGCTCTGATACCAATTGAAGAGTCACGGACGAGGGCACCTAAGAGGGGGAGGGGGTGAATTAGGTGTCTATTTAAAATTTAAGCTTAATGAAAGCTTCTTTAAAAACTCTTAAACACTATAAACAATGCTTAGATGAAAGGAGGAGTCGATACTTAGAACTATAGAGTTAGAAGTATTCAACAACGATTCAAAGAAGGAAGTTACTGATGTACTCAACAGTTGATTCTGTAGATAAAAACGTGAGTAGAGTGTGCAGCGGAAATAAAACGAAAAAGACACGACTAACGAGGTTTTTAAAAACTGGTTCGGTCACTACTCCACGACCTACGTCCAGCGCTATTTTATTAAACGTCTCAGAAGTAAACTCATACAAACTAAGACCACCCCGAATAATAAAACAACTCCCCAACCTACTCCGGTTGCTAATGCTTAGAAGCTACTCCGCTTCCAAGACTTTTGCTTTGGGCTACTCCGCCGAAAGACTCCTTGCTTAAAGCTACTCCGCAATAAGACTTTTGCTTTGGGCTACTCCGCCGAAAGACTTCATGCTCAAAAGCTACTCCGCTTCGAAGACTTCATGCTTAAGGATAACTCTATCCTAAGACTTTTGGTTCTACCCGTTCGTTACAAGACCACTTATCTCAATGTTGTTCACTTAATTGAACGGAGGAGATAAAGTTTAAGTACAAAACACAGGATCCTTGAACACGACTAAAACGACTAGGTGCAACAACAAACTCAAGTAAAAGACTCAAAAGATAAATAAACAAACTTGCAAAAGATTCAAAGATTTTGAAATGATAAACGGTTTTGCAAAGTTAATTTACTCGATTGAAAGCTTAAGTCTTTTTCAGTTTAAAACTCGTTTGTTGCACACTTGGAAAAATGAATTAAGCAAGCTATTTATAATGTTCAAGTAGTATACTTTACATTAAAATATCTTACACTCATAAGCACAAGTGATTAAAATAATATAAGTAGTTTGCTTGGGCAACATGCAAAGCCATCCGAATTCCTCTACAACACGGAGTATTCTTCGTCAAGAAATCGGTGCCTAAGATTGCAAGAAATCAGATTGTGCACACACACAAAAATAGGCTGGGTTTTCAACAAGAAACAAGCATAAATGGTTGTGTTTATGGGAACCATAAACATTTCCATAAATGTAAAAGCAAACAACCCATTTATAGTAAGTGTCTTATTGTGCAAGCAAACTCCTTAGCAAGTCATTGAAAGCTCTATATTCTTTAAAAGACTTCAAAATATTTCCAGAAAACATTTGTGAACATTGAAAGCGTTTTAACAAAGATTCAAATATTTTCGAAATATTTCTTTCAAAGACGAGCCTTAATTAACTGTTGACTCAACTGTTGTTTTTGCACCTAAACGTAAATTCGTGTTAAACGATCACCTTAAAACACATGACATTAGCACTAATGACTATCTTCATCTTTGATCTTCACGATGACATTCTTGATAACCTTTAATTGACAATTGGAGCTTCATGCTACATGGTTAAACTTAAGAGGCACGCAATTAAATAACAATGAGATTAATTTGTCTTAAGGCATCATCAACACTAGCTTAATCAAATTGGGTTTCTTCATATATACTATCAACAACACCAAAACCAATCCAACATTATAATTATTCAACAATCACCAACAAGTTATGTAGCCAATACTGAGTAGAGAAACCCTACCTGGAAAGCAACACCAACAGACGATCAAGCAGCTAAATCAGAATCTTTCCTCAACGAAACCTCCTCCTGTGGGAAATATCGGTATACTTCCTCTAAGAAAATTGGATTATAACGAAATTATAATTATGAAAAACTAGTCATAAACGAATTGCATAAACAAAATAGTAGAGATTAAGAATTAACCTTTAGTCCTAGCAAATTTGGCCTAAGAACAAATATCGAATTGATATTCTCCTAATTGTGTCACCCAATATGCTCCGAGAAATGCCTCTCAATTTGCTAGAATGAGATCCCCAATTTTTGTGAATTTTTAGGGTTTTGTGTGATGATGAGAATTAGGTCAAAAGAATGAGAGAAAATGATTTCTCTTTTTTCTCTCTTAAACCGTCCAAATGGGAGTGATTAGAGGAAGATATTTTCTTCCTCTTTTTACTCTTATTTCGGTTTTCACCTACCACCAAAAATAAGGAGAAAATCTTCTTATTTTTGGTTGTTCTAAAAATGTATAAAATGTGTATTATATTAATTGTCAATTATGTCGACATGTATTAATAAGTCCACACACAACAGTTTGTAGTCGATTTATTAATACCGGTTTGTCAACATTTTATTATGACAATATCGCATAATATATATACATTAACTATAAATATAACATATTTATAATTAGCTAATTAAATATAACTGGTTACGTTTAATTACGAATTAACATCTTAATTCGTTTAAGCTAACATTATATACATTAATTAAATATAACAGTTTATATTCAATTTTACGAATTAACAGCTAATTCGTCTCATCTAAAATTATTTAATTGTATTAAATAATCGTCTCATCATCACATTGACTAACTGTTTAGTCAAATACATGGACTAACCTTTTAGTCATATAAGGCATCAATATGATTATATTTCCATAATCACATCTCTCAAACACATCCTTTAGGTGTGACTTTTAGGGACCAGTTGATCACCGCCATCAGTATGATAATAACGTCAAACTTCTAGCAAGCCAACCGTTATTAAGTAAACGTTAATCAACTGAAAAAATACTAAGTATACCCTTGTGAACCTATAAGAGATTTATAAATGTTATCACACTAATTGTGGAGGACACAAGCTCCAACAATCTCCCACTTATCCTCACAAGTGTATGTGCGATAACCGATTCTCATATCCTTAAATTTCTCCCACACAATGTAAAACAATTTGCAAATTCCGTATTCACAAAGGTCGTATTTTACAAGTGATCAATATCAAGAGTGGTTTTCCCGACTATAGAGTAACTTAACTGATAAACGAATCATCATTCGAGCATGGCCATGCATTTCAGTTACAACTCCTCAAGTGGCCCTGAGAAATAACTAAACCTGATAAAGGTTGGATATTTTCTTCAACTCGAATCCTGCAGATAGAAGCACAGTATGAAATGACCCAGTGAAAATATGCTTAGCCTCCTGTTATGGTCGACCATGAGAAAGAAACCAAAGTCACCCAAAAACTGCCTTAATCTCAAGAGACAGTCGATAGTCAAAAGAATCGACGCTAGGAACACAATGGACGTCCAATCCACGACCTGGC